>NC_134403.1:151056191-151656191 GCF_038048845.1 Mixophyes fleayi | reverse complement strand
CAAAAGTAGTTTAGAGAAAACATTAAAGAAAAGTAAGCTAATTGAGTTGATCTCCTAGAACCATGGACCTGATTGTGTCAGCACTCGTGGCCTTTAATGTTCTTTTTTATATTTGCATAGGGTATATGTATATTTTCACTTAAAGCTATGTAAACAACCTTTACAATATTTTTGACAGATAAAATAGTTTATATCTATTAACTAAATTTCAGCTCAAAATGAGAACATTTAAGACTCAACATGCATTTTATTAAAATTAGTTGCATCTCTTTGAACTGCCAATAACCTTTTGCTTTTTTATCAGCTAAAGAATTAATTTTGCAGTCTGATTTTTCTGATACTGTAGATATAGTATTTGAACTCTAAAGCTTTACAAGTGACTCACATATTATTTACGTCTTGTTTTCTGTCTGGATTGAACCATCCATATTGCAAAAAAAAAGAAGATGTTTTGGCCTTTCTCTGACATTTGTGTGACAGTTGACAGAAATGAACCACCTCTTCTCTACAGACAGGCAATTTAAATAGCATTTCTCACCCTTTTTAAAATTCAGATAATTGCTGCCTTCGTATTTTGTTCTGATTCACATTAGTCATAGTTCAAATTAAAAATGACTGCTGTCTCAGCAAGGCCCTAAAGGTTTATGTTACAATGTCAGCAGACCCAGTGTCTCTCATTGATGTGGCTTCTGTCTCATGGATTTCTTAAATTAAGACACATGGGCAATTGAGTGGTATCACGCAAAATGCCAAAGTGAAGAGAGTTGTGTTAACATATTCCGTAGTAACAGTGAGCATCAAAATTCATTAAATGTAAGGAAACTGTTTGCTAATAGTTAAAAATGTATTAAATATTTTTTGCTGTTTAAGCCTATTAATACATTTTCACTTAAAAATATTATATATTATATAAGTTGCATTTGTGACTTATCAAACCTCTATCTACATGTCATTTTTTTGTTGTGGCAATAAAAATACCTCTTTTCCCATATTTAGAAAATTATGTTTTTTTGATCATGTTTACAAGCAGCGGCGGAACTACCATTGGTGCAGCAGGTCTGATGCACCGAGGCCCATAGAGCTAATGGAGCCCGCTGTATGGGGAGCTAGCGAGCTGAGGGCCTCGGTTCACTCCTCCCAACTTCCCTGCATCTGGGCCTACAGCTCAGTAGTTCCGCTCTCTGTTTACAAGAATGAAGTTTTTTTTTTAAATGCTTCTGTTCCAGAACAGGCATTCTGGCGGTACAAGGAACAGAAGCATGGGGAGACTAACATTGCTTAATGCCGGTGTATAGGGACAGAATTAGAAGTACTGGAGATGGTTTCCATTCATAGTTTCATGGCATAAAAGGTGAGTAGAAAAGACCCTACAGTATATCTAGCGTCATGTAACACAAAATGTAGCATGTACAGATGCCCAAATGTACTATGTCTAAGCTAACAATTTAGAGATCACAATAGCAATACAGAGAGAGACAAGCCCAGAAAAGGTTCTACATGCAGAGGTACAGTATGGGAAACCAGGACATGTTGAAGCTGCAACGCAAAAGAAGTGCCATAGTGTAAGAGAGATGGTATTAAAAATGAGTGAATATCAGGACTTGAGGTAGAGAACCTGCCATTAGAGATGCTCAAATTTATTTAAATATGGTCTGGTTGGCCTTTTTGCTGAATCAGGTCTAAAGTTTGAAAATTAGCTATAAATTCTCAAACTTTAGATAAACTAGAGAAATTTGAGAAACACCACTGTACGACCTTAAAGAACCCCCTGGAAGAAGTGAAAATAGGTGGAAGGATGACAATATGGAGCAAAGGAGTAAGTGGGTGTTACAGGGTTTAAATGGGTAGGAACAAATGACAGTTTGAAATTGGAAGACTAGGAATTGGTTAATCTCAATAGTGGGAGGATTTAGGTAAATCAAATGTGATTTCTAAGTGTTAACTATATATATATATATATATATATATATATATATATATATATATATATATATATATATTTATACACACACAGTGTCAGACGCCGTCCCCGCTGATCTCCTGTCAGACGGGGAACAGACGTCTGAGCTCTCTGTCGGCCGCTCCGGGGCTTTACTTCCGGATTCTCGGGCGCATGCGCCCTGTCCTCTGTCCCGTTGCTGAGCAACGAGACGCCGCTACTCCACGAGGTTCCGCCTCTCCCTCTCCACCAATCAGTGCATCCAGACCTCTATTTAAACCTGTCTCTGGCGCCATTAGGGTGCCAGAGTAACAGGTTCACCACCAGTGTTCCTGGCTTCAGTATCCTCCATTCTTCTGAGTATCCTGCGTTTGATTACCTGTTGTGACCCCGGCTTGGCGACCATCCTATTCTTCTGTGTGACCCATACTGTTCTGTGACTTCGGCTTTGGCGACTGCTCCTTTGGATTACCCTCTGTACCTAATATTCCTGATTGCTGTGACCCGGACCGTCTGATCCTTCTACACTACACTGGTGACTGGCTAATAGGGCCGCGACCTGCGTGCCCTGTGCAGCGAAGTCCAAACCTCCTTGCGGGGGTCCCTGGTGAACACCAGGGGCACGTTAGACTCTGCGCCTGTTAGTCCAGTAGTGATAATACCGGTTAGTGTTTGCTCCACTCCAATATCCATAGGCCTGCGGCCTGACACACAGTGGTCTAAGAGGACATTTTCATACTGTAGAGTAAACCATAAAGACATATTAAGTTACGCAAGACTATCCCATCTGTATCACCGCGTCCTCTCTCATTTTCCTTTCACCTTGTGCCCATCCAAATGTCCCTAATGTATACTTGCGTCCCTTACTCTCTCCATTGTCCTTACATCTCTTTCTCGCATTTTTCCTTTAGCCTACCTAGGAAATTTGCTTGTTTAAAATTCATTTGAAATTAATTTTAGATTCATTATTTACCCCCCACCCCCACTCCCGTCCAAATGAATAATCTCCCAAAATGAATTCTGTAAATTCCCAACCATTCCTTATTCCTGTCTGTGTCTTTTCTGTGGCCCCATTCGTCCCTCCTCCTGTTTCTGTCTGTCATGTTGTTTTTAACAAATCTAAATCTAAAACCCTTCACTCCTGCACCCTACTGCCTGCGTCTTGTTTGTTGCCAGAAGAAAAACTTACCAAAGATGGCCTCACTTCCTCTGTAAAGGCACTGGACCCCATCCAGTTTCTGCCTTTGTTGGGTGGGCAAAGACTGTGTTTTGTCCACCCCATGAACTTCTAAACAAAAGCCTTCATGTTACTTTCTGAAGTCATTGTACCTGTTCTAAACTTGTGAAACGTTTTAAAAATGATAGTTTGTTTTAGTATAACTACCAGCTGTTCATTGATATAGATTGCCTTAGTATAGATCTAATACGGATTGATTGATTGATTTGCTTATTTAAAAAAAACTTCTAAGTGTTACATTCATAACATTTTAATAAATAACCTGTATTGATGATGAACAACTATTCACTTTACTGTTACCCTTGTGCAGTGCGTCCAGTAACAAACATTAGATATAGAAATTTAAAGCTATAGCACATACCATAACCAGTGAGGCAGTGGCTATAGATTTAAAAATACTCCCAATCAAATCTGAATAGGTTAAACTAGGTTAATGACTATGCAAAATGACAGTTTTTAAGATGAACAATCGACTTTATCTAACTTTCCAACAGTTATTGTACTAATTGGTAGTTAATATTAATAACAATATTTATTTAATAATATATAAATACATTTTTGGCCAACCCCTGACAAAAATTAACATGGGATTGGGAGTCTTAGTATATCTACAGTCACTGTTACAACTGTCGTAAAACGAGATACTGAACAAGAAAGAGGGGCTCCGAGCACTATAGTAATCCTTTTACAACCCCCCCTGAATATTTTCGTTCCCACACCCCTTTTGTTACAGAAGTGTCTTTGAACAGGTTGTAATACAAATCAGAATGCTAATATTTAAATATTTAGGAAAGATTGTTTCTGTCTAACTCTGACATGAAATTTTGTTTTTAAACCTTACAATTCTTCAGTCATACTTATCATAATCACCATGACAACTTGTATCTTTCTGAAATTCTGTTCCACTCAGCCTGTAGAAAGATCTTCATGGCTTAATACAGTGGTCTGGCACAGTTTGTTTTCAAAACAATCTCAATCTTGGTGTGAATCCAAACTCCCATGCATGTATGCTGAATAATTATGCGGATAATTATGTTTTTAGCATCTTTTACTGCTTCAGCAAGAAATCGGGGATATATAATGTGACCAAAATGATATATAACCTTAAAATGATGTGCAACATTTATATTATTAAACTGTGAATACACAGAATTTTGTGCTCAAGTAGCAACAATATATTACATCTAGTGTATAGTACATACATAAATAAATAAATATATATACTGTATATATATATATATATATATATATATATATATATATATATATATATATACTGTATCTATCTATCTATCTATCTATCTATCTATCTATCTATCTATCTATCTATCTATCTATCTATATATGTAAAAAGTGGGAGGCACATACAGAAACCGTTGTAATTCCTACACCGTTCACCTGATTTGGATGTAAATACCCTCAAACTAAAGCTGAAAGTCTGCTGTTAAAGCACATCTTGTTAGTTTCATTTCAAATCCATTGTGTTGGTGTATAGAGCCCAAAATATGAGTATATATATATATATATATATATATATACAAGTTAACCCGTGCATGATACTCATGCATTCTAGTCAAATCAAGCTACTTAAGGTGTTAAAAAGGTTCTTGTCATGCATTTGGGCCATAGCCCAGGCCTCCTCAGGGGAAGAGCGTTACTTCCCGACGTAAGCGCCCTTTTTTAACGTGGTTTTGTCCACATGTCACCACCTCATCATTTTTCTCCATCACCTCATCCTTCATCTTTATCGCCACATCTATCCAGATGTCTATCCAGACACAGGCAATCTCTCTCAGCGGTCCTGAGTATCATACTCCTCTCACTCTGTCACCCCCGGCAACCACCAACCACTCCCCACTGTCACCCCCGGCAACCACCAACCACTCCCAACTGTCACTTCTCCTTCAAGAAATATATATATATTTTTTTAAAATCTTTATAAACACTTTTAACAATTAACAAATTAAATTAACAAATTAAAAACATCTTAGTATACCAAATTTCAGCCCTTTCTGAATTTTTTTTTCCACACACAATAAGAATTTAGCAGGTCAGTGTATAACTCTGCCCAGCAGGTGGCGCTGCAGCTTGGTTTTATTTTTTACACACACACACACACACACACACAGACAGACAGACTAACACACGCCACTAGGCATATATATATATATATAGATATATATGTATATATATATAAATATTTATACACACACACATATACTGACTTTATTATGTTTCGGATTTGCTACCGGTTTTGTCGAACAAATGCAATAATATCATTTTGAGTTTCTTTTGCTCCTATATTACTATTAATAGCACTAAAATTAATTTCCAGTCATTTCTAGTCTATTTTCTAGTGATCCCTTCACAACAGTGCCAATTTTCACCAATTTTCACCAAAGTCTGCAGCCAGCTGTCTTAATGAAGGAATTTGAAACTCTGCCATCATTACATTTGCTTTGTCTAATTCAATAAAAATAATAATAAACTGCATCGTGTTGATAGCTACCTGTCGTTGCACCCAACCCTCCTTACTATTACTGTAATTGAATAAATAACCACATGGACATCAATGTAAGTTTGGCAAAGAGTCACAGTTTTTATTTAAACAAAAATGGTGGCAGAGAGAGCAATGCAAGTCAGCTAACAACTAATAGCAAAACCAAACAGTGGAAGGTCAGATTGCTATTACACCACTGGTCCCATGAGTCCCACTAGTCTTTTATGATGTTACGGCTTCCTAGTAACTGTCATAAGCTTTTAGAACCAGCAGGAGAGGTCTTCACCTATAGCAGCTGCCTTTCCCGTAGAGTTGGATGCACTCACACATACTGGGATGCTCACAGTACTTAACTCAACATAATAAAAACTTATGAGCAGGAACTGGTAGCGCAGAGATAGGAGACATAGGTCTAGGAGCATACTCCCTACCTCCACTCAGGAGGCAACAATAATTTAATTACAACCACATGCCTCGGCTCTCTGTCACTAGCCAGGACGCAGCGACAGTGTGAGGCATCCCAGCTGCCTGTTGCCAGCCAGGAAGCAGTTCTGGCATCAGAGTGAGTACACCCCTTCTTGGGGACTGCCTCTACTGCAAGGTTCAGACAGTTCCCTTTACACCGGGGTTGGACGACATTTACCCCAGGGCAATGATTTTTACCCTCTCCCCCTACATAAATATTTACTTTTAAATATATCCCCTGGTTTGATTCAGAAGGGCAGCATTAGGACACAGACTTACATCACTCCAAGGACAATGCCATCTTGAATTCCACCATTTAACATTGTGCCCTCTCATCGTCATTTAAATGTCTAATAATGCCGCTGTCTGTAGTTGTCCACTGTCGTCTTAAAGAAAGATTTTGTAAATCTGCCACCAATGCATTTCTGCTTCAATTCAAAAAATAATTAACCATACTTTACGGTTCTCTAACTCCTTCACATAGTACCAATCATCACACCATCATATCTCCATCTATTCATATATTCTTCGCAAGGTCCAAAATCTGTCCTCTTCATTTCTCAGAATGTGGACTTTCAATTGCGTTGTCAAGAAATGTTTTGGACAACCAAATCTGTATCAATGTAAGTACTATACATATTTACATTTATGGGAAGGGCAAATATGGGCTAACTGAACTGCCTCTTTTACATATTTCTTACATGTCATTATTAGAACATATAAATATTACTTATATCCATTCTATATTCATATACATGGGTTTTGGGGACCACCTACGCTGCAAGTCTCAAGCAGTCCCCTTTACCTCATGGTTGGATAAAAGTTCCACCGGGCGGGAAATTATTTTTTAGCCCTTTCTTCCCCTAAATATATATGCGAGTCCCGTGGTTTGAATCAGAAGGGCAGCATTATGGCACAGAGCATGTAAGTAAACAAGGTAATGAAAGCCATGCTCTTGGCAACCAATGAATACACTGCCAATGTCTTGTGCGTCTAATCTTTGAATTCTTGTAGAAAGAGTGCAGGCCACCTTCATCTCTCATCATTCTCATTTATTTATATACCAACAGTAAATTAGATAGCCCTTCACAATTTGGTATCTACATGTCTAAATATCTACTGGTGCCTCTGTCCATCTAATGACATCAGATTGTTACTGCCTCTTCACTCTCCATAATGTCTGCTATATAAACTTTCAAATTTAGTGTGTGTGTAGCATTTCCACATTTTTGTCTCTTGCACCTTACACTGAAAAAAGTTTGTTGTTTAATTTATTTAATGGGCTTGCTTCAGTTGGTGGAATGGCAGATGACATTTTTTTTGCAACCACTGCAATGTTCTACATGCGGTCACTGAATGTCAAAAATGCCCAGAAAAAAACACTCTAACAAAAACTACCTTTTTAAATATAGATTTCACTGAATGACCCTTCAAAAATATAAATGAATTAAAAAATAGAAAATATTACAATATATAGCCTCTTTTATGGGTCTAGCTGGGTGCTGACAAACAGTCTCACAAATACCCTTGTTTTAAATATAGATTTCACTGAAAGACCCTTCCAAAATGGACAAGTATTGAAAAATACTTGAAAAGATTAGAATGTAATAAATATATATATAGGCTTTTTCGAGAATATGCAACTGCTGCTGATTCTTACATGCAAACATTCAGTTTTTTCAAAATTATTGCAGTTGACACTGACCCTCAGACTACTTTCACTAGAATTTTAAAAGAAAGGATTGGATTGTGTTGCTATGAGTCCTACAAAAAAAGCACGGAATAAATAAATATATTTAGTTTAGAATGATATCTATCTATCTAAATCAGTCTGTATATACTGTATTATATACTGTGCATGCAGTGCAGTACACTAACACTAGTCTGTGTAAAGTCTATTTAAGATTGAAATTAGAAGACATTGATCAGCAAGCTATTGCAGCTGACTGTTCTCTAAAAAATTGCTTTACAATAATAACAGGATTCTATTGCTTTTCTATATCCCTGGTTCACCCTTAACACTATTTCATAAGCAGAGCACCACAGCTAACCGCCTCCCTTCGCACTGTTTGTTCTAAAATGGCAATGGAGAGAATGAAAGAAGACTAAATAGGTGGCATTCCAAAACTCATGAGAGTTTTTATGCAGAAAAAGAATCACAGAAATGATGTTTCGCCTTGTTGGATTTCACTGGACTTCAAGCAATCCGAACCGCTTATCTCTAATCTCTCTCTGTGTGTATATATATATATATGTATATATATATATATATATATATATATATATATATATATATATATATATATATTTAGGGCCAAATTTACTAAGCTGCGGGTTTGAAAAAGTGGGGATGTTGCCTATAGCAACCAATCAGATTCTTGCTTTCATTTATTTAGTACTTTCTACAAAATGACAACTAGAATCTGATTGTTGCTATAGGCAACATCCCCACTTTTTCAAACCCGCAGCTTAGTAAATCTGGCCCTTTGTGTTTGAGGTGGACTGGTATACACTACCACTTACTGCTTTGGTTGTAAATCTATCAAGTTACATTCATTTGCATTTCCACCACTTCTTAATTCCCACTTTGATCACTGTACTTCAATGCTGGATTCAACACTTCCTATCAACATATCTTTCTATGCTGATGCAGGCTGCCAGAAGGTGGGCTTCACTGTTGTGAAGGCAGAGGCTGTGCATCTGTGACACCTACACGCATTCATATGAGCGAACTGGGCAAGCACTGGAGAAGGCAAGGCGCATGCCTTGTGAGAGTATATGGAGCCAGTGACATGAACAGTCACTGATAAGGTGGGGAGCTGAAACACAAACTTGACCAATGGCCAAAAAAATTAAGTTTACATTGGGGATCAATGTTTACAAAGACTCCCCGACAGGAAGGAGGTGGCCATTTTAAAAATTAGGACCTTGGAAAAAGAAGGGAGTTTTCTGGGGATGGGGGTGCTCAGCGGAGATGCCACAAGGCATGATATTGTAATGCTCCATAGAGAGGGATACAGAGACAAAGGAGGCTGCCCCCCAATTGATAGTATCCCACATAAAAGGGATGCCCCTAATGTGGTACTAGAAAGAAGTGGTCATTTTGCGCCTGCCACAAGAAAAAGATCTGAGCTGAGAGTCCTTACATAAGAGCACCCACTGTAATGTTTAGCCACACCTCACAGAAAGGGTAGAGAGAGCCCCAACAACCTGTTGAAATATGTACAACAGACTATGGGTTTGTTTATATGCATGTAGTTACCATGGAGGGTCAGCAGATGGCGCTGTATTCATACAGAGGTGTATTGTTTGTCTGCTGTATATGCATGTACTTGTTTGTATTTTTCCTGTCTCAACTCTCTGTGTTCTAGAAGAGACTCTCCGGGAAAAAGAGGTGAGCTGAGCAGCTCATGTTACTGATATGTTATGTTAAGAAACTATTACTGAAAGCTGTTGTTATACTGATCCTGGTACTTAGTACTATATAAAGAAGATATACATCTCAAGACTCGTTCTGTCTGAATATAAGGTAACTCCTGAGGTGATTCTTTATCTATGAGACCTCCTGCTGCACACCTATGGTATCATCCATCGCAGAATGCCAATAGGTTATGGGCCCAGACTGGAGTCTATACAAGATAAAGTTATCAGGAGTGCATCCTAAGCAGCATCCAGATCACGAGCTGCACTGCAAGTCCCAGCAGGCACAGACAGCAGACTGTGTAACGTACACAAGAAACACCCAGGAGAACCTTGGAGAGAAAACTGTGAGTAAAACAAGTTTAATACCACAGAAGAATAGAGAGATTCATACAAGGAAGGGTTATGGCCAATTACACAGATCTCAGACTAGCTGCTAGCAAGCTTTCTAATGAGAACTATCAGACATGGAAGTTTAAAGTAGAAATGCTATTAACCAGAGATGATTTATGGGAAGTCATAAGTGCAGACCAGAGCCGTAACGAGGCCGGTGCGGGCGGTGCCGCCGCCCCGGGCGCAGTCCCTAGGGGGCGCAGTGGCCGCCCGCACCGACTTCTGTGTGAGGAGTGAAAAGAAAAAAAAAAAATTAAACAGACCTCAGATTCAGACTGCCGGCCGCCCGGCGCATCCAAGATGGCGGCCGGCACCCGGCTCCACCCCCTTCTGAACTCTGCCCTCTGCCTCAGCGTCTGATGTCATGACGTTGCTAGGCAGCAGAGGAGCAGAGAAGCAGAGAGGAGCCAGGCAGCGACGGCTGGACAGGAGGTAAGTTTCAAAGCAGGGGAAGGGGGATGTAAGCTTCAATTATGGAGGGGATGTAAGCTGCAATTATGGAGGGGATGTAAGCTGCAATTATGGAGGAGATGTAAGCTGCAATTATGGAGGGGAGGGGGGGATGTAAGCTGCAATTATGGATGGAGGCAAGAGGGGGGGAATGTAAGCTGCAATTATGGATGGTGGCAAGGGGAGGGGGGAATGTAAGCTGCAATTATGGATGGAGGCAAGGGGGGGGGGGATGTAAGCTGCAATTATGGATGGAGGCAAGAGGGGGGGAATGTAAGCTGCAATTATGGATGGTGGCAAGGGGAGGGGGGAATGTAAGCTGCAATTATGGATGGAGGCAAGGGGGGGGATGTAAGCTGCAATTATGGATGGAGGCAAGAGGGGGGGAATGTAAGCTGCAATTATGGATGGTGGCAAGGGGAGGGGGGAATGTAAGCTGCAATTATGGATGGTGGCAAGGGGAGGGGGGAATGTAAGCTGCAATTATGGATGGAGGCAAGGGGGGGGAATGTAAGCTGAAATTATGGAGGGAGGCAGGGGGGGAATGTAAGCTGCAATTATGGAGGGGGGGAGGGGATGTATGCTGCTATTAGGGAGGGGGGAATGTGTGCTGCTATTAGGGAGGGGGGGAATGTGTGCTGCTATTAGGGAGGGGAGGAATGTGTGCTGCATCTTGCTATTATGGAGGGGGGGGATGCTGCTATGCTTTATGAGGGATGGGGGGGTATGCTGCCCTAATGTGTGAGGGAAGGGGGGTATGTATTAATATAATGTGTGATATGAGGGTAGGGAGGTTGGGTGTCTTAGAACATGGGTGGGAGGTAGGCTATTAATTTAATGGTGACGTTTAGGCGGGGCTAATTATTTAATGGGTACTAGTTTATTTGTGGGGTGCTGGTGGGTCAATTTAATTTATTGATGGGGCTTTTTAATTTAATGGTGGGGTCTATTAATTTCAGGTGAGGTATTTATCTGTATTGCAGTCACAAGAATGCTCTCTGTATAGTATGGTGGTCACAGGAATGCTCTCTGTATAGTATGGTGATCATAGGAATCCTCTCTGTATAGTATGGTGGTCACAGGAATGCTCTCTGTATTGTATGGTGATCATAGGAATCCTCTCTGTATAGTATGGCGGTCACAGGAATGCTCTCTGTATAGTATGGTGGTCACAGGAATGCTCTCTGTATAGTATGGTGGTCACAGAAATGCTCTCTGTATTGTATGGCGATCATAGGAATCCTCTCTGTATAGTATGGCGGTCACAGGAATGCTCTCTGTATAGTATGGCGGTCACAGGAATGCTCTCTGTATAGTATGGTGATCATAGGAATCCTCTCTGTATAGTATGGCGGTCACAGGAATGCTCTCTGTATAGTATGGCGGTCACAGGAATGCTCTCTGTATAGTATGGCGGTCACAGGAATGCTCTCTGTAAGGTATGGCGGTCACAGGAATGCTCTCTGTAAGGTACGGCGGACACTAGGAGGCTCTTTATATTGTATGTGTGTGTGTACATGTGTGTGTATATATATATATATATTTTTTATGTAAGTGCACATCCACATTATTTATGTAATAAATGTATTGCTATACAGCATTACACTATGTGAGTTTCTTCCTCTCCATTATCCTGAATACTACTGAGTATATATGAAGTGCCAGTTCCGGAACCTTTCAACATTGTATGAAGCATCTGCTATTCCCATGGGGTAATAAGGCTCAACTTGATTGGTGAAGATACCGGTTATACCTACAGATAAGCTTTAAAGATCTTTTATCTGGTACGCATATTATATTGGCACGGCGCTGGTGTTCTAGAGTGGTTCCTCATTTCCTTCTTCCTGTTGATCCACTATTATTACCTGAGTGTCTCTACCTATTTAGTGGTTAAGATTCTGACTTTTGGTACACCTTTCTGTATTTTTATATACAGTATTATACTATTTGGCGTCCCCTCCCATTTGTTTTGTGTTATATATATTATATTTAGTGTGATGGTGACAAGGGGGCACAATGATAGAGATGGCTCCTTTGCACGGTGTGATAAAGGAGAAACTGTTATGGAGAGCACAGTGGGATGAAGCGGCAGTGTGATACAGATGGTACCATTACATTTATGTTTTAATTTGTTTCAGTGAGTTTTATTTCAATAACCAATTAATTTTTTTATACAGCTAGCATGTGATAGCTGCATTTAAAGTACTTTGATTCTATGGAGGCTTATTACATAAAGATCCTTACAAAGCCAGACCAAGAATAATGGAGAGGGAGGTGGTTTCAGTGCGGTCTAGAACTTGTAAAGTGCTAGCCACGCCCCCACAGTAGGTTGACCACACCCACCCGACAATTGACACTCCCACTTAGATGGGGGGCGCCGGTTCCCTGTCTCGCCCAGGGCACTAAAATGGCTAGTTACGGCACTGGTGCAGACAGACCTGAAGGAGAGGATCAGCAGTGGATTAAGAAGGACAAACAGGCAAGAGCCACCATAAGTTTACTGGTGGAAGATGATCAGCTTATACACATAAGACAAGAGAGTACAGCTAAAGACATGTGGGTTGCATTACAGAGGGTGCATGAAGGATCAAGTTTGAACAGCAAACTATTCCTATTAAGAAAACTATACCAAATGAGATTTAACAAAGGCAAGACAATGCAAGAACCCATCAGTGCACTACTAGAGATAACCATACAGCTCAGGTCAATGGGAGAAGAAATCAAAAGCAACCACATAGTAGCTATCCTCCTGTGCAGCTTACCAGATACATACAGTGCACTAATAAATGCACTAGAAATGAGACCTGAAGCAGAAATCACACTAGACTTTGTGAAGAACAGGCTTATAGAGGAGTATCAACGCAGAAAGGAACTTGCAGAGTGCAATACTGAGAGTGACATAGAGAAAGCACTTAAAATGCTGGACACTTAGCCACACACCAGGGAAACAAGAGCATGTTTCAGATGCAAGAAAGTGGGTCACCTGAAAAAAGATTGCACCATATGGAAGACAGAGCAGCACAGACCACCAGAAAGATTACACAAACAAAGAGCCAAAGCCACACTTACAGATACAGGAGCACACAATTGGAATGGAACATTTAAAGCGACAGTAACCCAATTGTCGGAAAAGTGGTATGTAGATTCAGGAGCGACTAGTCATATGACAAACAACAAGGACTTCTTGACTGAACTTGATTTGAACCATAAAGAAACAATCTACCTGGCAGATATAACAAATATCATTGCAGAAGGGAAAGGGAATGGTCAATTCCTATGCTCCAAGGGTAATGGCAGCTATGCAGAGATACCCGTAACAGATGTGCTATATGTTCCCAAGCTTGAAGGAGCACTGCTGTCAGTAAAGAATCTAGTAGAAAAAGGACGTACTATAAAGTTTCAGAATAATAAGTGTTTTATCCAAAATGGAAGAGAAGCGCTAGCTACAGCCAGAATAAGAGAACATTTATACTGTCTGGATATCGCAGAACAGCAGGCAAAGCTGAGCGCACAGAAACACGCTGACTGTATTCACAAGTGGCATAGAAGATTAGGACATAGACACCCAGATTGCATAAAGGAAATGCAGAGGAGAGACCTAGCCAGGGATCTCACAGTGTCAGACTGTTCGGAAATGATGAAATGCCAATGCTGCATAAAAGCAAAAGCAACAAGGATGACAATTCCTAAGAAAAGTGAAAACAGAGCTTCCAGACCACTAGACCTGGTACATAGTGATGTATGTGGACCTATGAAAACGCGAACCGTAGGAGACAAAAGGTATATGCTGACATTTATTGACGACTATTCCAGGTTCACAGTCACTTATCTAATACAAAGTAAAGATGAAGTCTTAGAAAAGCTGCAAGACTATGTGACCATGACCGGAAACAGGTTCAAGAGGAATATGCTAACTCTTCGCAGTGACAATGGAGGCGAGTTCACAGGCCAGAAAATAGAACAGTACTTAGGAGGACTCGGTATTGAGCATCAGAAGACAGTACCATATACACCAGAGCAAAATGGTGTATCTGAGAGGAAAAACAGATCACTAACAGAAATGATAAGGTGCATGCCTTCAGATTCAGGACTACCTGACAAATATTGGGGTGAAGCAGCAGTGACAGCCACCTATCTTCAAAATAGACTACTTTCCAAGGCAGTAAGGAAGACACCATACGAGCTGTGGCATGGTAAGAAACCCAGCTTAAAGCACATTAGAGTTTTTGGATGCAGAGCCTTCGCCTACATTCCCGCTGAAAAACGAAGCAAGTTGCAGAACCGAGCAGTAGAGGGAGTTCTAGTTGGCTACAGTGAACATTCAAAAGGCTACAGAATCTTAAATCCAAAAACTGGAAAAGTAATTATAAGCAACAGTGTGACATTCATAGAAGAAACACGAAATGATGTCATAATTCCAGTAGACTCTACTGAAGAAGAAAGTACAGAATCCAAAGAAACAGATGAAGTAGAGATCACTCAAGAAGTTGAAGTACAACACAAGACAGATACCAGCGACACTCGGGAGAATACATCCGAGGGGGTGAGACGCTCTTCAAGAGAAAATAAGGGAAACCACCTGCAAGTTTATCTTACAAAGCAAAAGCTATTAACATACAAGAACCTACATCATGGGAAGAAATTGCCAATTTTTCAGAAAGAGAAGCACAGAAATGGTTAAAAGCCGCAAAGGAAGAAATGGAATCAATGGAAGACAACCAGACATGGACATTGACCAGACTACCAGTAGACAAAAAGGCCATAGGATGTAAATGGACTTTTAAGGTCAAGTATGATTCTGAAGGAAAAATAGAAAGATACAAGGCAAGACTGGTCGCTAAAGGATATTCACAGAAATTTGGAGAAGATTATGATGAAACGTTTGCTCCAGTCGTGAAGCACACTACCATTAGAACCTTACTCCTAACAGCAGCCATAAAAGGTATGCAAGTGAAACATTTCGATGTAAAGACGGCTTTCCTACATGGTGAATTAAAGGAAGATATATACATGGAACAACCACCAGGCTTTGTGAATTCTCAAAACCCAGATCATGTATGTAAGCTTAACAAGAGTATATATGGTCTTAAACAAGCAGCAAGAGCATGGAATACAAAGATAAATGGAGTTCTGACAGAGAAGGGATTCTTCAGAAGTAAAGCAGACCCATGTCTCTATACAAAGAAAAAGCTGGTTCTATGTATTGATCTATGTGGACGATTTGCTAGTTTGTTTCGAACAAGAAGGGGACGAAATTGAATTGCTACAAGAACTAAACCGTCAGTTTGAAACAAGAGACCTCGGCCACATAACACATTACTTGGGAATGCAAATCTCAAGAGAAGATGATGGAACATTCACACTAAGTCAGAAATACAAGATTCAGGAAACCATTGAGGAATTTGGTATACAGGAAGCAAAGACTGCAAGCACTCCTATGGAGACAAGTTATGTAAAGGAACCAAATGATCAGAGCAACCTGTTACGGGATAACCATCTATGCAGAAAGGCCATAGAAAAATTGCTATCTATTGCAACCGTCACTAGACTAGATATCTCCACAGCAGTCGGGATTTTAAGCAGAAAAGTTTCTAAACCAACCAAGATGGATTGGAATGCAGTTAAGAGGGTAATTCGTTACTTAAAGGGAACGATTAACAAGAAGCTTAAGCTCTCAGCAAGCACAAGTCACAAGTTAACAGGATATGTTGACGCAGATTGGGCTGGAGACACAAGTGACAGAAAATCCACAAGTGGATATCTATTCTCTATCGGAGAAGGATTAATCAGCTGGACAAGCAAGAAGCAGTCTTCCGTGGCACTATCCTCTACAGAGGCTGAATATATCGCGGCAGCTCACGCCAGTCAAGAAGTGGTATGGTTAATGCAACTACTATCAGACCTAGGAATGCCTCAAGAAGAACCTATCAAGATATATGAGGATAATCAAGGATGCCTTGCATTAGCGCAAACAGAAAGAGTGAACCCAAGAACCAAGCACATTGATGTCCAGCATCTCCTTGACTCAAGATAATTTCTCTGCCTTTGCTGCTTCCTCTCGTCCTCTTCCACTGACCCCATACCCGCGTGCTTGTGTCCTGAATCCTACATTTTATTAAAAATTTATATGCAGAGGGAGAACCACAATTGCCAATAGAAATGTGACTGTATTATTGATTTTAACAAAAATTGTAATTTATCAAACATTTTCTGACAATACATGATTAAAACAAAACACATAATCAAATATTAAAGGTCATATTTAGCAAATCAAATTCATATGCAGATAAGTGCAGAATGAATTAAAATATTTGCAATCAGACTACTCTATTAATGAGGCATGATTCCTTTGTTCCAAATATCCACATTCTTTACAACAATTCTTAAGTTCCTCCACTCCATGCAGTAGTCATGCTTTGTTTGACTATGTATTTGAGCTTTCTGCTAAGCCGCAGCCATATGCTCCAGAATAAGAACATATAACAAAAGAAGTTGCTTATTTTCTTATAAAATCTTTCTTGCTATGGGAAGGAATAACAATGCATAGGTACATTGAGAATAGCTAAAGCATTGAAAGCCCAGCCCCTGACTCCTTACACCCACATGTTTATGTGTCTCCTGTGTATCTGTCTCTTGGCTTCCTAACCCTGTTTCTACTTCTATCACCTCCCCTATATCTGTTTCCCTTTTGTGTTTCTCTTTTTTTTGTGTACCTCTCTCCCTCTTCAGTTCAGTTAGAAAGAACGGGGTACATGTCTGATTTCATCAGCATCACATGACTGAGCCTTATTGTAGCAGGACAAAACCGGAGCTCACAGTCATACTGTCCTACACAATGTATGCACATTACATTCATTTTGCGTTCCTCGATAAATGATGCCCAATATGTTTGGGAAGAGATGAATGGCTGTCAGTAATGCTGTAAGCTATGTTAGAAACATACAAAATATATTAGCCTTGCCGGGCAACTCTTTGCCCATTTATCTACAGGCCACTTTTTCCAACAATAAATAAGATTGTTTAATCATTGTTTATCGTGGCGACAAAATATATCAGCCTTGCCGGGCAACTATTTGCAGTTATGGCCTTTACATAATTTATGGTGTTTATTTCTTGGATTGGAAACTTTCTTAGTGCTTGCAGTAAAAGTTTTTGGGGGATGTTGGTGGCATTATGCTTATCAGATGCTGTTGCTAGGTCGTCATTCTCGACCCTCATACCACAGTACTGTCATGTCACGTACATCCTTAAACTGCTGCAAAGTCACTGCCCCTTAACAGTTATTTGACTAAAGTTCTGTGTTGCAATTTGATAAAGGGAATGATAGAGATTCACAATTTTTGTTATCTATAAAGTAAGTGTCAATACAATAAAATTGATATTGGGGCTTCCCAATACAATAAAAGTTTCCATTAGAGGTTATGAATAGATTGACCAGAAAAAAGACGCTTTCATGCGCCAGTTCCCCAAAAAAATACACAAGTTGAGATGACAATCTTTTGCATGGGTATTTGTAGTCTTAGACAGCTAATTTTACTAATGACAACTGGAGGAAAAAGATGTTTTTATTGAGTCAGTAAGTAAGGCCTTGTAAAAAAATAAGCCAATTGAGATTGCAAGCAATGTATTCTTTGAATATGTGAACACTGTGTCCCAGGGGCTGTAAACTACTTTCATAAGGCTAGAGACATGACATTTGTTGGTAAATGTTGATTGGCTTGTTTATTTTTCTTGCACTGTGATTGGTCAGAATTTTGTGTAAATCTGGACCAATTTATGAATAGTTAAAATTCCACTGAATTTCAAACTTGGCTAAATCGATTCGCCCATCTCCGTTTTTAACATGTTTGTGTATTCAGTTAACACCAATTTCAACATCGGCACTGATATTCTGACTAAGGCTCAATTAATGTATTGGTTAGATGTTTTATTTTAATATAGAAGATTGCTGTGACTTTCACTTGTCATAATAAATTGTCTGGTGCTGCGAAATGATCATTGTCCATGAATAATGGCTAAACCATTCCTGTTATTATAATGTATAGTAATAGACTTCTTTTGACTTTGACTAGGAAATAATGTAAATATATGTAAATTAAATTAGAAAATCGCTTGTATGCTACTACTAATTTTTGAATCAAGATATTGCTAACATCAGTAAAAACACAATCACTGGCTTTTTTAAATCATGGCAAGTTTAACTCACTTTGATAAGTAGACTTGTATCAACTTGTTATACAAGATAATCTCCATTGCTTGGTTCATCTGAGAGAACATCTTTATACTGAACATCTATCTCTGGTGCAATGAAGTTAAGATACATGGATGGAAATTTCATAAACCAGAATATTGAATCATGATAAGTGATAACTCTATAACTAGATACAGATTATACACTACATGACAGACAGAAGATCTTCAGCACAATGTAGTTACATTTGGAGTAAAGTAACATTATGTTGCAATATATTACTTTCAAAAAAGTGATATGTAAAAAAAAATGGCCATACTGTAGGAACCTGAAGCTGCAGCAATGTTCCCAGTATAGGAGCATACATTGTAGCAAATGGTCATCGTATCAAATTAATTTTTGCTTGGGTAAAGTACAGCCTCCATCAACTTTAATCTGCGCATTGTGAATGGGAAAAAGGCTGCGGATTAGGTAATTTTCATGCTTTTTATTTGCAATCTACTACTTGGATATCCTAATTGGACAAATCTGGTCAACACAATCATATAGGTCCCTATTAGGTCAGTGGGCCAAAAAAAAATATACATATAGGTATAGTTTTTTCTGGCATAGCCAGTCACTATTTGATTGATCCCAATGATATTTTGGTTTTAATTTCTGGTCATGTTGAGCTTGCCCACGTGATGAGTGATGTCTGGGATGTTTGTTTGAAATGTGAACATTTTCCAATATAACTCTTTAAGTGTGACCAGCTTTACAGCTACAGATTACTGAGATTAAGTTTTCACATAAATTTGGTACCCCAATCAAATTGTTTCTGTTGAGTCTTGGCTCAAAATATATTGAATGTGCGTTTTTTATCCAATAAGGTTCTGAATACTTACATTTACTAACATGTCTGGAATTATCACCTTCTTATCTCAAAAACAATTTCATATTTTCAAATGATGTATAATATTTTCAGGCATATCGTGCTGGTTCTGCTAGCTTAGAAGCCCACTAAGTTCTTCCTCAACCCTTTTACATTCTTCCCCAGGTGCGGGCTGGCTTAGTATAACCCGGGGGGCACACAGGACATTGCCGCATCGCGTGTCATGTTATGCGGCCGCCTGTGAGCCGATGCACAGGCGGGAAAAAACGAGGTGATTTCTAACCCCAGGAGCGGCCGGCCTCCCGGCCGGCCCTAAGAGCGCTGAAACCGAGCGGTCATGGGGACCAATGCCCCCCTGACACCCGGGCCAACCCGCCCCTGTTCTTCCCCCTTTTGGGAATAGTCCAATAGCTTCTCTCTTTCTTTGTGGGTATGGCATTTGGTCTTTTGAGTCAATCCTATTTTTACCTCCAGCACATGTGGCATTATTGTCTACTCAGGACCTAGCACATTCTACAGTACCATTTCCGGATAACTGTGGTGACATGGACAAAAGCTAGATACTTGTGCAATGTACTCTTGTATTCCAAATGTTTTCATCTATGCAGGGGTTGGCAACAGGGAAACTATGTGAAACAGGCAGGAGTTCAATGTTGCTATGTTTTTTTTGGGTTGTTGCTTGTGGATTTGGATACATAAGGATTTAATGTGGTGTTGCTTTTGGTCTTGTTGGTTGTTATTCACAAAGCACTGGGGTCTTGAGTTCAATTCCTGACCATGGCCTTATCTGTGTGGAGTTTGAATGTATTCCCCGTGTTTGTGTGGGTTCCCTACTGGTGTTCTGGTTTCTTCCCACACTCCAAAAACTTACTGGTAGGTTAATTGGCTGCTGACAAAATTACCACAATTATGTGTGTGGTACGGAATTTAGACTGTAAGTTCCAATGGGGTGGGGACTATTGTAAATGACAAATATTCTCTATATAGCACTGAGGAATTGTTGGCGCTATATAAGTAAATGGTGATGATGATGATCTCCCCTCAAAAAAAAATTTGGACTGGGCTGCCCTGTATGTATAAATGTATAAACCGGTGTCATCACTAGAAAGCAGATAAACCTTTTTTAAAGATTTACATCCACCATACCAGGATAAATTAGTAAAACATTTTAGACAATGTGCATTTTAGACAATGCTGTATGAAAAATAATAATACAGGCTTTATGAAGGAAACAAGTTTCTATTTTCTAATGTTTTTAAGATTGAGGCAATTAAAACAAATGTTTATGTACCAAACAAATCTGAAAATGAACAAGTTCCCTAGATAAGACATTTTTCACAAATGAAGCAAATTAACAGTGATTTAAACGCGGGTCTTAAATTATAGGGCAAGCAAATTGTGCCACAGCCTCTCCATTTTGGTAAATAATGTCCATATAAAATGCATATATTTACAATATGGTTCTTTACATAACTTGAGTAATGTATTTTATAGGTTTGCAAGGTAAAAGTACATTTTACTTACAATTAATTATGTTCAACTTGCATTGATTGCATTGGCTTGCAGAGACTATGGCTTCTAGCCCAAGTATGTATTCAAATTCTTTTCTTGCTTGAGATGAAGGAAGGGAGCTATTAACAGTAATTAAACTTGAAATAATGGCTGGGATTAAAATGCATAATGGAACTATGTGAAATGTGCCAATTAAAAAGGAACAACATACAAAATCAATCAGTGTAAAGAGCTGTGGTTTTTCTAAAAATAGATATATCATTGCTGCAGTGCTGCTGAAAGCAAGTCTTTATCTTCCGACATAGATTACTTTGAAGTGAAAGCAAATTACAGAATGCTGCTTTTGTTCTGAGGTGTGAGTCAACACATCAGGAGATGGAAATTTAAGTACATGCAGATTTCTTACTTGCATTTAAAGGAAAAAGTTTGCATTTTGAATAAGTTTTTCATACCACGGCAATAGGTTCCAGAACGTGTTGGATGTTTATAATATACAGACAAGAGAATAGCTATGAACAACGTCAATGACAGCATATTAAGTTTTCTATTGCAAAGTGTTAAGGAGATGTTCAAGCTAACCAGTAGGCACAGTATGCAAATAAGCCACTTCTAGTCAGCAAAAATGACTTCTGGGGGAAATAAATAAAATTTATGTGGAATATGTCCACAGATATGACAAATATTTTAAAATTTAGGAGTCAGCCTAAAAATGTAGGAGCCAGGCAAATTTTAAAAGATTTATATATGGCATTTGCTAAGAAGTAGCACTGTGCTTTTATAAGATCACACTGGACTGAGAATTTTCATATACATGATGCGATATCTATTGCAGGTTGCTCCTTATACATTGGGGGACTTGGCTATTGTTATAGAGGATGTAGCTTGACTAAAATAATTGGGTTTTTTTTAGATATAGAAATATTTCTAAATAAACATTTACAGTGCTCCACAACATCAGGTAACAACAGCCAGTCGCCAGCTGCAAGAACAGTGTCACAAACTGCTGCTTCTGCAATAGTCCCAGCCGCTACACCACAGTGGTAGGTTGTCTGTAATGCCAAGGCTAGTTATTACAATTGGTTGTCATCCAGCTAAAAGTCACATGCTTTTGGTTAGTGGTGTATTGACTCATGTGCATGAGAAACAGGGGTTGGCGGAATGCGGCAACCTAGAGGAGTCGGCTGCATTGATTATTCAGACACATAAGTGAAACAGATGGCAGATCACACTGGGCTCCTTCATCACACTGTTCACCCTTCATCACACTGTGTCCCCTTTATCACACTGGAGCCTTTTATCACACTGTCCCCCTTTGTCACACTGTGCCCCTTTCATCACATTGTCCCCCTTCATCACACTGTGCCACCTTTATCACTTTGTGCCCTCTTATCAACTGTGCTCTCATCACACTATGCCCTATTATCACAATGTGCCCTCTTCATCACACTGTACCCTCTTATTACACTGTACCTTCTTATTACACTGTGCCCCTTTTCATGTTGATCGCCTTATCACACTGTGGGGCATATTCAATTGTCCGGATTCCCCGCCGCGTTAAAACTACTACCATTATTACAGTAATAGTTAGCTGGATTTCAGGGAGCTGCGAGCTGAAATCCAGCGAGAAAACTGCCGTAATAACAGTTTTTACGCGCACTATTACCGTAATAACGGTAATAGTGCGCGGAGTGTGAGATTTTCGGCGTTTCCACCGACAATTGAATATGCCCTTGTGTCTCTTATCACAGTGTTCCCCTTCATTACACAATTCTTTGCTTACCTTCCAATGTTCTTTGCTTCTGTCTTTATTGCTGTCAGCTGCTCCTTTTTGCAACGCAGCCCCTCACTGACAGCGTTGAGATGTGATGATGACATTACACCCAATAGTCAGTGAGGAGGAGGGCTGAGGGCGCATGAGGCGTAAGCAAGGCATTGAAGGCAGCAATGTGCTAGGAAGGGGGGGAGGCAATCATTCAATTTGTCTCCACCCACTGGATCCACCCCTGACCAGACCTTTGGCTTTAATATGGACTATGGTTTCTAACCTCCAGTGTGCCAGGTTTTTTACCTTAATCCAGAGCACAATTCCTAATTCCCTGTACCAGACCCTTGGCTTTGAATTTGACCACAATATATACTAGCTCTTGGACATTTATATTTTTTATTACTTATTGCTTGCCCCCATGTTAAGCGGTATGGGTCAGTGTCAGGAAGACCCTCCTCTGCCAACTGCCTGATCAAATAATTTATCAAATAATCAAACAGCGAAACAATATATAAACCTTTTTTTTACACTTCCACATCTCTCCTTAACTGCCACCATCTACGTATAAGGCCTGTAGAACGCCTATGACATAGTTACCCAATTGCGCACTCTGCTCTCAGATAGCTAAAAGAGTTAACACCTCCCACACTGGTATTTCAAGTGTTAACATAGCAAGCAATCAACCTCTTCTTAACAGGCAGTGACTTATTAAATTTCAGATTTTATATATAAAAAAGTATATATATAAAAAAGTACAATGCTTACAGGTTACAAAAACAATTAATAAAGGATGACATAACACACAGCAAAAAAGATTAACAAAAAAAGTATAAACTTACATATGAGTTGTATAATCAGCGCCAAGGGAAATTGGCTTTGAAGATGGACAGCTTATCAATGTTGATTAATTTCCTAAACGTCTCACAATAAGTAAGTGGTTTCCTCTTTTAAAGACATTTTTTCCACCTTTACCCTCCTACCTGTTTAATCCCCAATGCTAATATGTAACAAGCTTTTCTGGGGAGTGTCACACAGACCCAATTTCATCATGAATAAATCAGATACAAATTTAAAAATCTACAGATAATAAACAGAGATAGGTCAATTGTATTATCAAATAGCCAATTAGATGTGGCTAGATAGTGTTGCTGGTGTCACCATCATCCTCAAGTATCTTTACTCAAGGCCTCCAGTACCCAGAAAGACACACCTCTTAAGAAAAGTATCCGGGTATGCATCCAATTTTCATGGGCCACGGGGACCCGGTTTACTTCAAGTTACAAGAACCTCTACATGGGAGTGTTTAAATCATAATAAATCTGAGAAAGGAGCTTTGCGGGGAACGTGCTCCTCTATGACCGCTATATTAACAATTTATTTATTATTTGGAATGGCACTTAGCACTCTGCACTGGATATTGTTTCTTATCTAAATCCACAAATAATGGAAAAAAATACTCTTTGCAAATTGTTATCAATTGTAATACTGACTACACAATCTATATGCTGCGATGCAGTTACACTGTGCAGTAGGTAAGCCATACTTCTAGGCCTTTGAGTAGAAGATTCAAAGAACATAGAAGAAAGATCATAAATAAAATATCACCCAATAGTGTGTCTGGACTGATTGTCATAATGGTAATGCAGAATGTTTGACAGTAAAATATCTAGAGTATAATAGGTTAACTGAGTGTATGGGGGATTGTTTTAGATGGCTATGCAAACAGGAAGTGATTTGGATGTACCAACTAAACTCAATGCACACCGATAGCCCTAATGAGACAGTAGAGCTGAATAATATCTTGTGAATAAAATATAGATAGATAATGTATTATTTAATAGATTATCTATATTCATGAGCCATACATATATCTCATCATTTATGGAATTATTAGGTATTCCTTCTTGACCTTAAATTAACAGAGTAAAAATGCCCAACATTAGCATAGATTTTTATTAATATGTTGGTTTAAATATTGGTGAAAATATTCTCTTAAAAATTCTCAATAAAAAATGACATAATTATATAATATGTTACAATTGGCCTTTTGATAAGTATAATGTAGTATTTTGGCTATATACATATATATGTGTATATGTGTATGTATATATATATATATATATATATATATATATATATATATATTAGAGATGTTCACTGACCCTGTGTTCTGGTTTTGGTCTTGGTTTTGGATCTGGGTTAACTTCGTGTTTTGGTTTTGGTTTCCGATTTTTTTCTAAAATCCTTATTTTTTTTTTTCTAAAATCACATATTTTTGCTTTTGTTCCCCCTACATTATTATTAACCTCAATGCCACTAATTTCAAGTCATTTTCAGTCAATTTTGACCACCTCACAGGTCACAATATTATTTTCTTACACTTTCAAACAAAGACTGCAGCGACCTGACTGGATTCTAACCGACAGAGCAATGAGTCAAACACACGGCAGTTCCTAGCACATCTAGGAAACATTGCCAAACAGCAGTGTCAGTAAGAAAAGTGGTGCAATTAGCAATGGAGCTCCTCTTTGTATGTTACCTATATAACACAGTACAATGTGACTGCAGATTTAGAAGACCAAGCCTGCCAGACCTATTATTTCTATTTCAGCAATGGCAATTAGCAATGGAGCCATTAAGCTCTCCTGAATGTTACTGGAGACTTTGAATAACACTGCTACCCCTCCTCTTTCTATTCTACCTATGACGCTGCCCAACTGCATTAGAGACTGTCAAGAACTGTGCTACCACTTCTGTGTCAGTGAAATGCCGCTGGATCGCTATGAAAGGCGGTACCTATAGAATCCATAGCTCGCGAGATCCCAGATCCGATGACATAACGATGACGTTTTGCCTCGTTTTCAAATCCAAGGGCAGGCGAAAGTACCAAGCCAACTCGGATCTGCTAAGTTCGGGTATGTTCGGTACTCGGAGAACCGAGCCTGAGCATCTTTAATATATATGTATGTGTGTGTGTATATATATATATATATATATATATATATATATATATATATATATATATATATATATCTTGTGTCAAGAGCCCGCTACTGCAGAAGCACACGCGTACAACTTCTTCCTTTTTATGTAGTTTTATTGTCAGGTTGGTAAATGTTTTGACACCGTACAGATTTTACAGCAATACTTGGAGACCCTAAACGCTAGCTATACATAGACCAGCGCTCTCTCAGGACCAGCCAGCTACCCCAGCGTTGGTCTCCCTGAACAAGTGATACAAACAAGCTTTTATACCTGATACTCCCACCTTCTCTTTAAAAGGAAACGCCCATCACTGGCTCTGTTTGCACTAACAGGCAGACACAACCTGTCTGTTTGCAGAGAGGAAGGATTTCAAATCATGTAAGTTAACCAAACTTAAACTATTGCTTTTCATATATAAGTCTTTACATTGAATCTAGGTGCGTTAATGCACAAATGTTTTACTCTATTTCCCTGCTTTCTCTGGATATTGCCAGCTAAATGCCTTCTTTTGTTACATATCCCTCCTCCTAGCGTCGCAAAGTAGGGGGAAGCGGACTTCGCGAGGAGCGCATATTTTCGTGACAATGCATCTGCATTCTTGTGCAGAATCCCAGGTCTATGTTCTACTGAGAACTTGAAAGGTTGCAGTGCCAAGAACCAGCGGGTTACCTTGGCATTTACCTCCCGGTTGTTCTGCATCCATCTCAATGGTGCATGGTCTGTTATTAAGGTGAACTCTCTGCCTAGGAGATAATAGCACACAGCTTCTGTAGCCCATTTTATGGCGAGACATTCTTTCTCCACAGTGGCATATTTTTGTTCCCTTGGAAGCAACTTACGACTTAGGTACAGGACAGGATTTTCTACTCCATTCTTCTCCTCTGACAAGACTGCACCTAAGCCAACACCAGAAGCATCAGTTTGGAGGAAGAACCTCCGGGTAAAATCCGGTGCTTGTAGAACTGGGGAGGAACAAAGAGCTAACCGAAGATCAGACCAGGCGGTTTCTGCAGAGTCAGACCAGGTTAATCTATCTGGACAACTTTTTTTTAACATGTCCGTTAGTGGAGCAGCTCTAGTGGCGAAGTGGCTTACAAACCGCCTGTAGTAACCTACTAAGCCTAAAAAGGTTCTTAACTGTGACTTTTTTTCTGGTCTTGCCCAATTTTTGACTGCCTCCACTTTATCTAGCTGGGGTTTCACACGCCCTCGACCAACAACGTACCCCAAATATTTGGCTTCTCTCATGGCTATGGCACATTTCTCTGGGTTAGCTGTTAACCCTGCTGACCTTAATGAAGCTAAGATCACCTCAACTTTGGCTAAATGTGATCCCCAGTCTGGGGTATAAATCACTATATCGTCCAGGTAAGCGGCTGCATAAGCTGTGTGAGGTCGTAGCAATTTATTCATAGCCCTTTGGAAGGTGGCAGGTGCCCCATGCAACCCAAAGGGTAAGACTTTATATTGATAGAGACCATCAGGGGTGGAAAATGCAGTCTTTGGCTTGGCCGTGGAAGTCAGGGGAACTTGCCAATAACCCTTTGTTAGATCAAGGGTTGTTAAATAATTGCTACCAGCAAGATTTTCCACTAGTTCATCCACACGTGGCATCGGATAGGCATCAAACTGCGACATACTGTTTAGGCGCCTAAAGTCATGGCAGAACCTAATCGTCCCATTGGGTTTCGGGACAAGCACAATGGGACTATTCCACTTACTAGTGGACTCTTCCATCACATCTAACTGGAGCATCTTCTCGACCTCCTTTCTCACGTCCACCCGTCTAGCTTCTGGAATACGATACGGCTTCTGCTTTACAATGACTCCTGGCGCAGTGACAATGTCGTGTTCGATTAAGGTAGTGCGCCCAGGAATGAAAGAGAAGACATCCCTGTTCCGGTGAATCATTTCTTCAGTCTGTTGTCTCTGCTGAATGGACAAAGCTGGCTCTATGGGCACTTCAGACTTTTCAAAGGCAGTACTCACTACCTGAGGAGAGGTTTCCTCATCATGCCAAGGTTTGAGGAGGTTAACATGATATTTTTGCTCCTCCCTTCTCCTACCTAACTGGCGGACTCTGTAATTGACAGGACCAACAGCCTCTAGAACTTCATATGGACCCTGCCAATGGGCAAAAAGTTTGCTTTCCTGGGTGGGAACCAGGACTAGGACCTTGTCCCCAGGCTTGAAAGATCGAACAACAGCACTTTTATCATAACTTTTTCTCTGTCGTTCCTGAGCCTCTTTTACATGTTGCTGCACAATGGGCCCTATCTTTCCTAGCCTCTCATACATTTGGGACACAAATTGGACCAGATTTGGCTTCCTGGGACCTTGCTGCTCCCACCCTTCTTTTAACATATCCAAGATACCCCTAGGCTGTCTCCCAAACAATAACTCAAAGGGACTAAACCCTGTTGAAGCTTGAGTTACCTCACGGATGGCAAACATCAAATAGGGAATAAGAGTGTCCCAATCTTTTTTTTCTTGGGCCACTGCTTTCCTGAGCATATGCTTTAATGTGTGGTTAAAGCGTTCCACCAAGCCATCTGTTTGTGGATGGTATACAGAGGTGTGAAGCGCCGTAACCCCTAGCAACTGCCACATGTCCTTCATCAGTTTAGACATGAATGGAGTACCCTGATCTGTGAGAATTTCTTTGGGTATTCCCAAACATGTAAACATCAATACAAGTTCCTTAGCTATGGTGCTGGACTTTATGTTTCGTAGGGGAACTGCCTCTGGATACCTGGTTGCATAGTCAAGCACCACTAGTATATATTGGTGCCCACGTGCGGATTTTTCCAGTGGCCCCACAAGGTCCATAGCTATCCGTTCAAAGGGAACTTATACTATTGGTATTGGAATGAGAGGTGTCCTGTACATGGGTTTGGGACAGGTTCGCTGACAAATGGGACAGGACCGGCAATACGTATTCACTGGCCCTCTGTCCGTAGCAGTTTTGCCATTGGGCCCTGTAGCAAGGATTGTCAAACCTGGCTTTTGGCGTGGCAGTGGCTTTGGCACAAATGCAGGTTCTTTAGTCATTTGCTGTAGCGCACAAAACCTTTCTACCACGGTGGCAAGCTCTTCATAAGTTTGTGGGTCTGATTGCAGAACCCACCTTTGCAAATCGCGGATCAGCCCCCGGATGCAGTGATCTATCGCCAGAACTTCAATAATCCGAGAAGCCGAATTCTCCTCAGGCTGCAGCCATTTCTTTAAAATTTTAGAAAGCTCAGCCACTTGCACTCTGACCGGTTTTTCTTTGTCATAGCGCCATTGGTGATAGCGCTGGGCTCGGCCTGGCCCGGAAACTCCAATGCGAGCCAATATCTCAGACTTTAGGCACAAATAATCAGAGGTCCGGTCCTCATCTAGATCCATACAAGCTCGCTGAGCTTCCCCAGTCAGATATGGCACCAGTCTCTCAGCCCAATCTTTAGGAGGCTATTTTGCCCTTTTTGCAAGTCTCTCAAAGGACACCAGATATGCTTCGACGTCATCAACAGGTGACATTTTCTGGAGAACAGGACCAGGTGGTTCATTTCTGTAATGCCTCACCTGGCTTAACTCTTCTCTTAAGAGCCTTGTGTTTTCCACCTGTGCCTCGGCGACTCGTAGCATCTGAGCTTGCTGTTCTTGCTGCGCAGCGGCCACATTCACGAGGGTTCTCAGTACTTCCTCCATGTTGACGTCTGCACGGGTTGGTTAGCGGAAACTTGCTTCCCGGAGCATGCCACTCCTGACACCACTTGTGGCAAGTGCCCGCTACTGCAGAAGCACACGCGTACAACTTCTTCCTTTTTATGTAGTTTTATTGTCAAGATGGTAAATGTTTTGACACCGTACAGATTTCACAGCAATACTTGGAGACCCTAAACGCTAGCTATACATAGACCAGCTCTCTCTCAGGACCAGCCAGCTACCCCAGTGTTGGTCTCCATGAACAAGTGATACAAACAAGCTTTTATACCTGATACTCCTCCCCCAGCCTTAGCTTGATGGACAGGTGACACACCCACCTTCTCTTTAAAAGGAAACGCCCATCACTGGCTCTGTTTGCACTAACAGACAGACACACCCTGTCTGTTTGCAGAGAGGAAGGATTTCAAATCATGTAAGTTAACCAAACTTAAACTATTGCTTTTCATACATAAGTCTTTACATTGAATTTAGGTGCGTTACTGCACAAATGTTTTACTCTATTTCCCTGCTTTCTCTGCATATTGCCAGCTAAATGCCTCCTTTTGTTACAATATATATATATATATATATATATATATATATATATATATATATATACATATATATATATATATAAAATATGTATAATACATGCATATATATGTAATATATATATATATATATATATATATATATATATATATATATATATATATATATATATATTGTAGAGGTCATTAGGAAACAATGACCAAGGCAATCTGGAGGTAGTTTGATTAATGCTTCACAGATTTAAATTAATAACATTTAGGGCTAGATTTACTAAACTGCGGGTTTGAAAAAGTGGGGATGTTGCCTATGGCAACCAATCAGATTCTAGCTTTCATTTATTTAGTACCTTCTACAAAATGACAGCTAGAATCTGATTGGTTGCTATAGGCAACATCCTCACTTTTTCAAACCCGCAGCTTAGTAAATATACCCCTTAGTCTCAATAAAAATATTTCAAAATGTATAGTTTGATAAGGTGAGCAAATTAACCAATTGAGCTATTCTTCAAAGTTTTAGTGTAGAAATCTATTCATAAATGCGGAATGGAATTTATATAAAAGTTATAGTTAATTAGTATTGTTGGAATAAGCATTGGGATAACGCTAATTTACTAAACAATTTCAAACAATGTAGAAGGTATTCAGGAGCTTCAGAAAGTACTAAATTCTGAAGAGTGGAGAGAAGGTAGTCTGTGGCCTCTCCCTTTTCTTCCAGTGTGTTGACTCTATTCGTAATTTGCAGAATGTCACCTTTAATTTCAGCCAATTCTTGACGGACAGCATCTTGAAGGTCTTATTTATTGGGAAGGGTTTTCAGGTATATGTTATGATTCCTAGTGTGAACTCAGGAAGAGGCAACAGATATAGAAAAACCAAATGTCTTTAATAAGGTGGATAATTGTAAACAGAGATTCGGTTCATTGAATTTGCAGGTTTCAATAGCAGAAATAACGGGTATACTCCGATGCACAAAATAGGAAAAAGTGCAGTAAATAGCAGGATTAGTTCATAGAAGCAACAGTTTCCAATGGATAATTCAGATGACAATGTACAGTTCAAATGCAGAAACAAGGAGACAAAATTACCCAATCTGCCAAGAAACATGAGGCACCATATGATGAACTGCAAGGAACACTGGCTGAGGCAGGTATATAAAGCAATGGAACAGGTGCAGGCACTAGTCAGATAGGGAGGTTAAACCCTGCAGGCGATGTGTAATGTTCTTGGACAAAACAGCAGCACCTTTTAGGTACTGTAGCCACATACAAGATAACAGTATGCAAGGATATATTGCATTTATTGCTTGTAGAAGTGAAGGGTGAGGTCGCCATAATAGCAGGTGGTATGGAACCATCCAGAGAAGAAGGCGGTGAAGAAGAGATTGCAGGATGATTGGATGAGTCCTGGTGAGAGTCATATTGTGTGAGAAAGGATCAGAGATATGTTTGGAGAGAATGATCTTTGAGTTTTCTTTCCCATCTTTGCCCATGTTTGATGATTCAAAACTGGCTAAAAAATGTGTGACTGGTTAGTTACCAATTAGGATAGAAAACATGTATTGTACTGAGAAGAGATTGTCGAAGGTCACAGTCCCCAAATAGTGTTCATTCTGCCATATTTTATTGTGATATGTTCATAGTTCTGGTCATTTTGCAATAAGGTAAGTTTGTTAGAATTTGTCAGAGTTTCAAAAACAATAGTAGTTATGCTGTGCATAGCTTCTCTACTGAATAGCCGGTACATGGTGTATTATATATTTTAATTAGTGTGAGACTACTGACAAATATTGATCACTGGCAGATGTCCCAATATGTCAGGCCTGGAGGACATCCATACAATCAGTGCTACTCCACCTCCCCCATATACATGGCACCAATCCAAATGAAAGAAGGCAACTGTGGGTCCACAATCAACTTGCAGCCACGCCAGTGGTCCAGTCAGATAATTGGTAGATTAAGTTAGTCAGTAGATTTTAGAAGCCATATATTTTAATCAAAGGTCATTGAATCAGCAAGGCTGATTCAGTTTTGTTGTCTATATGGTGATCTTAACAAAATTATGTCTCAGTAGGTATTCCTTTTAAAAATGTGGTTGGAGGGTTCCTTGGTAAGTAATAAGCCCTTCGAATGAAAGTTCAGCTAAAATTGGTGATGAATTTATCAAGTATATTAAGATTTAAGTGCTTTTGTGGTAGTTTGGCTTAACAAAAGGGTTTAGCTGTTATGAGCCATCATAAAGCATTTGCGGCCATCTTGGCTGCCAGACCCTGCCCCTAGTATAATTTTGTAGTATAAATGTTCACTGTTTGGTATTCTTTTATTATTACTTTTACAATATATTATGAAGCAGGAATAAAGATAAATAAACAGCTGTGAATTAGTTGCTTATGAACAGCAGATAACCCCTTGAGGGAAATATACTGTCTAAATGTTTTATGTTATTTCTTCACTAGGTGTGTTGTAATTGATTTAATAAATTAGTTGTTTTTCATACAGTTCAGGTTAAATATTGAGATAGATCATGAACTGTTAGATGTACATACAAAATGGTGACAGTTAGTGAAGAAAAGCAACCTGTTGTTAACATCTTGAGCCTTTCGGAGTAATCCCCTCTCAATTTTTATTCACTAGAGAGATGTGGGAATACTAGAGGCATTATGGAAAGCTGCAGTCGCATGAGTGAAAAGTGGAGGCGTACATAGTTGTGTTACACAGGGTGGATAGGGTTGCATTATTTCATATTTTTTACATTATATGATATAGGGGTCTGTTTTTAAGCGGTGAACAACCAAAAATCCAGCATAAATGCAGTGAATAGGTTCTTTCACCGATGTTTGCTAATTAAGAAAATTTAACACTGGAGTAATTAGACACTTTAAAGGAGCTTACCGCTCTCACCGCCTATGGGGACAGCACCACTATTCAATTCATTAAGCTGCAAAAAGCTGAGATGGCTTTACCTGTCTTCTATAATTGGATCCACTGAAGGCTATCCAGCTTCGCTGCACCCTCACCTTTATGCATTAGGCTGCGGAATAATGAATAGTAGAATTGCCTGGAGAACAGGTGCCTTTGCCGAAACTCTTAGAGCATCCCAAGCAGGATAAATTTCTACGGTATTTGCAGTGATACCTAATGATGGCATGCGTGCTGTGGTTTAAAATAGGGATGTGCACCGGCGACTTTTGGTGTCTCGTGTTTTGTGTTTTGGATTCGGATTTTCGTGATGTTTTGGGTTCGGATTTGTTTCGCAAAACACCTGCCGAAAGGTTTTGGTTCGGATTTAAGGTTTTGGGTTCGAATTTTTTTTTGAAAAAAGCATAAAAAGTTCAAAAATCAAGTTTTTGGGCTTATTTTCACTCCTACCCTATTATTAACCTCAATAACATTCAATAACAAGCATTACCACTAATTTACAGTGTATTCTGAACACCTCACAATATAGTTATTAGTCCAAAACGTTGCAACGAGGTATCTTTCTGGACTGCGTAGTGGAGTGGTCCCCACAATATAATAAGAAAACCATCAACTGGTCTTAATCGCACCAAAAAATGTACCTGGACTGCATAGAGGAGTGGGTCACCTCAATATAAATTAAAAACCCTGAACTTGTATGATTCGCACCAATAAATGTATCTGGACTGCGTAGAGGAGTGGGTCACCACAATATAATTTAAAAACCCTGAACTTGTATGATTCGCACCAATAAATGTATCTGGACTGCGTAGAGGAGTGGGTCACCACAATATAATTTAAAAACCCTGAACTTGTATGATTCGCACCAATAAATGTATCTGGACTGCGTAGAGGAGTGGTCACCACAATATATATAATAAGAAAACCATCAACTGGTATGAATCGCACTGAATAATGTACCTGGACTGCGTAGAGGAGTGGTCACCACAATATAAATTAAAAACCCTGAACTTGTATGATTCGCACCAATAAATGTATCTGGACTGCGTAGATGAGTGGTCACCACAATATATATAATAAGAAAACCATCAACTGGTATGAATCGCACCGAATAATGTACCTGGACTGCGTAGAGGAGTGGGTCACCACAATATAATTAATAAAAAACCCTCCACGGCTCTGAATTCCCAAAAAAAAAATCTGGACTGCGTAGTGGGGTGGCCCCGGTACTAAATTTGATACCGGGGCCACAATATAATAAATAGTTACACCCTCAACTGGTCAGAATTCCACCAAACAAGTATCTGGACTGCGTAGTGGGGTGGCCCCGGTACTAAATTTGATACCGGGGCCACAATACCTCCTCCAAGTTCCAAGTGTAGTGTTTATAACATATTAACACTACACTAATTCTAGCACGTCAAACCCTCTTGTTTTAAATAATGACAGGGCATTTAACTTTTGATTTAATTTTTTGAATTTGTTGACATTTTCTTTTACTTTTTGAACATGGCAAACGACTGTTGAATGGTTACATAATGCCAAAAAAATAGTTGCAAGATAGAATTGTCCTTGGGCCCTCCCACCCACCCTTATGTTGTTGAAATAGGACATGCACACTTTAACAAACCAATCATTTCAGCGACAGGGCCTACCAAACAACTTTGGCTGAAATGATTGGTTTGTTTGGGCCCCCACGCCAAAAAAACAATTCATCTCTCCCTGTACAAACTAAACAGGCTCTACTGAGGAAAGATTTCGTCCTCATCCTCAACCTCTGATTCCTCTCCCCCTACAGTGTTTACTTCCTCCTCCTCACACATTATCAATTTGTCCCCGCTGGACTCCACAACCACAGATCCCTCTGTACTATCTGGAGGGCAGTGCTGTACTTCATTGAGGAATTGATTATTCATTTTAATAAACATCATTTTTTCAACGTTGTGAGGAGCAACCTCCTTCGCCACTCACTGACCAGGTTCCCCGCTGCACTAAAAACTCTTTCCGAGTACACACTGGAGGGAGGACAACTCAGGTAAAATAGAGCCAGTTTGTACAGGGGCTTCCAAACTGCCTTTTTTTCCTGCCAGTAACAATATGGACTGTCTGACATGTCTATTTGGATGGTGTCAGCAAAATAATCCTCCACCATTTTTTCAATTGTGACAGCATCCAATGCAGCGACAGTAGACATGTCTGCAATGGTTGGCAGGTCCTTCAGTCCGGACCAAATGTTATCAGCATCCCCGCCAGCGGCTCTTTTAGGAAAACTGAGCTTTTTCCTCGCAGCCATAGATGTGGAAGAAAATGAGGGTGGAGCTGTTGGCATGTCACGGTCCTCTTCAGAGGACAATCTCCTGACCAGAAGGCCTTTGCACCGCTGTAGACTTGTGTCCGCCGGAAACAGAGACACAACATACGCTTTAAACCGAGGATCGAGCACGGTGGCCAGAATGTATTCCTCTGACTTTAAAAGAGTGACCACCCTCGGATCCTGGCAAAGCGTACGAAGGGCTTCATCCACAAGAGCTACATGCTTTGTTGGATCGCAATGCTTTAACAGCTCCTCCCTCACTTTCTCCAGCTGCTTCTGCAACAGCCTGATCAGGGGAATGACCTGACTCAAGCTGGCAGTGTCGGAACTGACTTCTCGTGTGGAAAGTTCAAACGGCTGGAGAACCTTGCTCAACACGGAAATCAGTCTCCACTGCGCTTGACTCAGGCGCATCCCCACTCCTTTGCCTATTTCGTAGGTGGCTGTGTAGGCCTGAATGGCCTTTTGCTGCTCCTCCATCCTCTGCAGCATATAGAGGGTGGAGTTCCAGCGCGTCACAACCTCTTGTTTGAGGTGATGGCAGGGCAGGTTCATGCTTTTTTGATGTGCCTCTAGTCTGCGGTAGGCACTGGCTGAATGCCGAAAGTGTCCAGCAATTTTGCGCGCCACCGCAAGCATCTCCTACACACCCCTGTCACTCTTGAGGTAATGCTGCACCACCAAATTAATGGTGTGTGCAAAACATGGGACGTGCTGGAAATTGCCCATATTTAATGCCCGCACAATGTTACTGGCATTGTCTGACACCACAAATCACCATGAGAGTCTAAGTGTGGTAAGCCACTGGGAGATAATTTCCCTCAGTTTCTCTAATATGTTGTCAGCGTTGTGCCTCTTATTAAAGCCTGTAATACACAATGTTGCCTGCCTTTGCACGAGCAGCCATTTTGTAGATGCTGCTACTGATGCAGCTGTTGCTGTTGCTGCGGAAGGCGATGCATCTACCCAGTGGGCTGTCACAGTCATATAGTCCTTCGTTTGCCCAGAACCACTTGTCCACATGTCCGTGGTTAAGTGGACAGTGGGTACAACCGCATTTTTCAGAGCACTGAGGACACTTGATCGTACTTCTCTGTACATTTTTGTTATCGCCTGCCTAGTGAAGTGGAATCTCGACGGGATTTGGTACCGGGGACACAATACCTCCATCAACCCTCTAAATCCCACTCCACTGATGGCGGACACCGGGCGCACGTCTAACACCAACATTGCAGTTATAGCCGCAGTTATATGCTTTGCAATAGGGTGACTACTATCGTATTTTGTGGTCATGGCAAACGACTGTTGGACGGTCAATTGTTTTGTGAAAGACTTAGCGGTCTTACGACTTCCCCTCTGGGAAGATGACCGACTAACAGCAGCAACAGCAGCAGTGGCAGTAGTAGGCGTACCGCTGCAGGATTCCTCGGATGAATCCCGTATTGGAGAGGACTCAGTCTGGCTGCTGACTTGGGCTGCAGGACTGAATCCGATGGAGATCGTGGAGGAAGTTGACGAGGAGGGTGTTGCTGGTGTGTATCCAACCACGGGATTTAGGTGTCCCTGTACCGATGACGGTCCTAGCCCCAGTTCCTGAACTAACCACTGAACTGTGAAGGTTATTCAGGTGACGTATAAGGGAGGATGTCCCTAGGTGGGCAAGATCCTTACCCCTGCTTATTTGAGCTTTACATAAGCTACATATGGCCATACATTTTTTGTCCGGATTTGGATAAAAATAACTCCAGACCGAAGAGGTGCATTTTTTGGTCTTCTGACAAGGCATGACGATGGGCTTTTTCATCCCATGGACATCAGCTGTTTCCCCCCCTGGTGCCTCATTTACAATAACCACATCGCCATCCTCATCATCAAGTTCCTCCACAGCGCCAGCTACATCATCAATAGCCTCCTCCCGAGCCACCTCTTCCCGTACAGTGATGGGAAGGTCAGGCTTCACAACCACCAACACCCTTGGACTCGCCTTGGGGATTTGTGATAATTTCTCTTTAGAAGGCAGAGTTGTTTGCTGTTTTGTTGTTGACAGCATAACTCTCTTCAATTTTTTGTAGGGGGAGGAGGAGCAGGATGGCTAAGATCCTTGGGTGAAGATGGACCACTAGTCATGAACACGGGCCAGGGCCTAAGCCGTTCTTTGCCACTACGTGTCATAAATGGCATATTGCCAACTTTACGTTTCTCCTCAGATGATTTTAAGTTTCTCTTTTTGCTTTTTTTTGAGAACTTGGGCTTTTTGGATTTTACATGCCCTGTACTAGGAGATTGGGCATCGGGCTTGGAAGACGACGTTGATGGCATTTCATCGTCTATGTCATGACTAGTGGCAGCAGCTTCAGCATTAGGAGGAAGTGGGTCTGGATCTTTCCCTACTTTATCCTTCAAATTTTTGCTCTCCATTATATGTAGCACAAGATACTGCAGAATGTGTGAACTTGGTAATATTGCAGTACCAATGGGCTTATACTGCAGGATTTAGTTTTGCAAATTTTGTTGTAATTACATTTTTTATAAAAAAAAATTTTGTACTTTTTTTTATAACTTTTTTTACATTTTTTAAACACTTGGGAATATTGGGGAAAAAACTATGCCCTTAGAAGCACAGAGCACGGGACACAGGACCACTGGACTGAACAGGACACAGCACACAGGACCCAGCAGCACCACTGAACTCAAAATTGACAGAGCACAGGACACAGCACCACTGGACTGATACTGCAGAACACAGCACAGCACAGCACAGAACTAAACAGCACAGCACGAGATCTACCAGAACAGAGGACCACCTAACACACCCTCCCTCTACCCTGATCAATGCCCGAGTGAAGATGGCGGCGACTTGCAGGGAATTTATAGGATCCGAGTATCGCGAGATCCGACAGCGGGATTATGACACTGAGCCTCGGTTTCAATTTTTCATTTGGCGCCAATACCCGGATCTGTCTCGGATCCGACTCGGATCGGCAACGTTCGGGTGGGCTCGGATTCAGGAAATCCGAGTGCGCTCATCTCTAGTTTAAAATATGTGTTGAAACGAATCTTAAATTTCCCACTATCAAAACTCCTACAGCAATTGACAATTCAGTTCCAGTTTCCGTTTTATATATATATATATATATATATATATATTATTAAAGTAATTATATCGTTTTCAAATAAGCATTGCCTAATCAATTGTATGTGTGTCCAAAGCACAAAGTGATTTATTTTAGCAGATGTAAATAGTCAATAATTCAATACATTATTATATTATGATAAAGTACAGTACAGCCAATACCAAAAGATAAATACATACCAATGCTATCGCATGCGCTCGCTGCGCACCCACGGGACCCGGTGGACAGTATATCTGTTAGAATACTGTGTCAGAGTTGACTGAGAGCCAGGGGGTGTGCAGCTATGATTATATACAGTACAGTGTTACACAGTGACCAATAGAGATGACGTAGATTGTTTCTATAGGTCCAGACGTTGGATGGGTCCAGGGTAAACAGATCATAGGCTGATTCAATCTAAGGGATCCAAAGGTGGGGGTCGTCTTTCCAGGGGGTCTGCTCCTTTCATAGCCAGCATCATACAAAGGATTATTCCCTAATATCAATAACTAAAGTATGCAATGTGCGATCTCTTCGCCGACTGCACCGGACAGCTGCTGATGAATAGGGGTTCAGTATCATACCAGACATGCCACCTTTCCCACAACCTGAACCATATATATCACTGAAGCGTACATATTATCAATATATATATATATATTTATATATATATATATACTACTAATAAACCAAATATTATCTGTTCATAAATTACAGTGTAACGGTACCAATATGAATATGAATAAATAACTAAATGTTGTAATGAGAGTGTGTGCGTGCGTATTTTACAGTGCGATCGCATCACGCCACGTGTTACGTTGCATACGCTTCGCAATCGCACGGCAAACCAATATTAAACCAATATACTTTCGTTCATCCAATTATACAACTTTGACAATATATATATATATATATATATATATATATATATATTTATATAGATAAACATAAGAGAAAGGGCGCCAGACATAGTGTAAAACCATAAAATTATGTAACATAAAACAATGTGCTTCATAAGCAGCGTACCAAATATATAATTATATCAGGCTTATCTGGTTATTGATCCAATTTCAGATCCTCCTCGAGAGATAGCAGGTTCACAGATGCACTAGAACTCAAAGGATAATGACATAGTGTAATACGTCCATGTATCAATTTTAAAAGGTTTAATTACCCATCCGGGTAGAAAAGCAATTAAATGCCCGTACATTAAAACATATATAAAACAGCTTATCTGAACAACAGAAGTCCCAAAGATCTTTTCTCCAACGGGACCATAGATAGCAAAAACGATGCCTCTTCAATCCTTAACGCGTTTCGTCGGGAAGACTTTATCAAAAGGTAATGTCCGTTCATAATACAGGGTCTCCTTAAATAGTCAGCACATCCAGAGAGCGCAGGTCCGCCGGAGCCAAAGTTTTCAATGTGTATATCCAGTACATTTCCCTACAAGCTAACTTCCTGGCAAGATCACCCCCCCTCTGCCCTAAATAAACACATTCTATAGCTTTAAACTTCAGGGTACTTGGGTCTCCGGCATGAAATCTAGAAAAATGCCTGGAAACTGCATGAGCATCAGACTTATTCTTAATTGCTCTTATGTGCTCTTGAATTCGTAATTTTAGCATCCTTTTAGTTTTTCCTATATACTTTAAATGGCAGGAGCATTCCAAAATATAGATGACCGATGTAGTTTGACAGTTACTTGTCCCTTTTATCTTAAATACATTTGAGTTATTTGAATCAGAAAAGATTTTGTTAGAGGGATCCACCCATTTACACACGTTGCACTTCATACATTTTAGAAGACCATCCCTTGATTTTGATAGGAAAGTTTCTTTAGTCTTGTTACATACTAGGTTCCAACAGTTTTTTAAGATCCTTTGTCATCCTCTGAAAAATTGTATGTATATGTTTTTATTTTTTATTTTTTATATATTTTAGAAATTGACTATCTAATAATTGTATTCTAGAAATTGGTCTTAATAATAACAATGATGTTAAGTATTCTCTGCTGCTGCCCGTAAACTATGGGCGGATGTGGTTAAAATATGTAGTGGAACTGGTTTCAAAAAGGGCGGAAGTGACGTATCGCCGGATTACGGAAGTGGCGTCATGGCTCAGTAGTCGGAAGTCAGAGTGGCTCCGGCGGACCTGCGCTCTCTGGATGTGCTGACTATTTAAGGAGACCCTGTATTATGAAACATTACCTTTTGATAAAGTCTTCCCGACGAAACGCGTTAAGGATTGAAGAGGCATCGTTTTTGCTATCTATGGTTCCGTTGGAGAAAAGATCTTTGGGACTTCTGTTGTTCACATAAGCTGTTTTATATATGTTTTAATGTACGGGCATTTAATTGCTTTTCTACCCGGATGGGTAATTAAACCTTTTAAAATTGATACATGGACGTATTACACTATGTCATTATCCTTTGAGTTCTAGTGCATCTGTGAACCTGCTATCTCTCGAGGAAGATCTGAAATTGAATCAATAACCAGATAAGCCTGATATATTTATATATTTGGTACGCGGCTTATGAAGCACATTGTTTTATGTTACATAATTTTATGGTTTTACACTATGTCTGGGGCCCTTTCTCTTATGTTTATCTAGGTTATCTGCATCTGCAATTGATGCTTTTGGAGTTGGAGCAGCCTACTGTATGTGTATTTGTTCACATTTGAGCACTTTAAGCACTTTTTGGTGATATACACTGAGCGCCTGTTTAATCACTATATATATATATATATATATATATATATATGTGTGTGTATATATATATATATATATATATATATACAGAGAGAGAGAGAGAGGGTAATATGCTTGTATGTTATTATTCCACCTCCATCTCTCCAGGTGTTACGCAACTCTACCACTCTAAAATACACACAAACCTAGATATAGACGTGTTTTGGAATGCATGTGCAATGCAGAAATGTGTATATTTATGCCACAAAAATGCACATATGACTTACTCTAAATAAGGCCTAAATACCGATGGTTATCATCCAACCACATATTCTTCCAAGCCCAAGAATGAACCTATTGATTTGGCATTGTAGTCATTTTGGAGTCACACACACTGATGTATTTGGTCAATTGCCCAATATTGGATGTGATATTACAATATGAGCAGTCATCTTAAGTTTGTGTAAGAGTTTGGTAACACTGCAGCAGCACTGTTGGCCAGATGTCAAACCCAATGGTCAAATTAAATATCACAAACCACTGTTAATATATTTGCTACTTCTCGCCATGTAAAATACCCTACATTTTTGCAACCTGAAAACAGATATGGGTCCACCAGGGTTTTCAGTTTTGGCCTGTTTTCTCTAATCATCACAACAGAAACTGTTATTGTCTGCGATATGTTGAGCATGGATGAGTATACTGTAGATTGTTGGGCTCTGCTGGATATAATATGTTGGTCACTGTTGAATGCAATATATGGGCATGTCATGCCTTTTTTATACATCTGGGAATTAGTCAGTTGGACCTAACAACTAGATTCCATCATGTGAGGACAACTTTAGCTGTTCATCAGTGGCATCATTCATCAATATCCTGAGAACCATTAATGCCATATTTAAGGGAGAGTATTGCATGTGTCAGAAGCCTTTGTATCTGATTTTAATCTCTGAGGAGACATGCTGGTCTAATAAGACATTTGTATAATAGCACGTGTTATTTAGCTACTCTAAATCTTGTATATGTATTAATTACGTTGGATTCCAGACCATTATTTTGTAGTTCAATTCTAAACTATTACCTGCAACAGCGGACACTGGCTTTAAATGGCAATTCTTCTTGAAGAGACAATTATCCAGTGAAACAGTGGATCTGAACCCAACAGGGTTCTTCTGTATGTGTAGATGTCTTCCAGATTTATCAGTTTTCAATTGTGGTCCAAAAAGATAAAACATACTGGTCAGTTAACTTGTTTCTAACTAAATCGGCTATAGTGTCTGTCTACAGAAGGAAAGTTAGGGGTGGTAACCATCACTGAATCAGGGACTGATGTTAATGAATAAACATTCTCTGAATATTTGTTTATAAAAAGCAGAGACATACTAATAATAATCTACAACCTCAGGACGTATCTATCCCAGGTCATGGCAGGTCCTGTTATAGTATTTAAACCTAGCTCAGTAGATTCAGCTTTTTTTGGCACGTCACTAGCTAGTTTGTATAAAAACAAACACAAACCCCCAACAATTTACTATGAAAAGGGTACCAGAAAGATAAAACAAATAATACAGTTAGATTTTATTACAAATTTTAGAATGAGACTCTCAAGACATCAGCCGCGTTAGACATTTATTTTAATTTACAATAAATAAATAACATTACAGAGGGATTATAGCCCTTGTCATAATTCCCTTGCAAATTGAATTCTTGACATACGATTTACAGATTTCAATCATTTTAATGTTAATATTGGTTATTAGCCAGGCCTGTGCACACTACTGTATCACACACCTAAGCAGAAATGTAGGTAGACACACTTATTACCTTGGAAATTCATCAAATGGAACTTTAATAAAAATATAGAGGATTTATATTAGTTACCATGCTCCCCCTCCCCCTGACTGTTATAACTGTTTCTTTTTCAACCTCTAACTATATAGTAATTACATAAATACACCTTTACTGTACTCTTCCCTCCCAATTTCCATCTCTGCAGACATAAGGATGTACAAATCAGTGATATGCAATTATGCATTTATGGTACGTATGTGTAGTATGAAAATGTGTATTTTACACTGCAAAACAGGGTATGGATCCAACTGCAAATGATCCCCTGTATGTTCATCCTTATCAGCAACTTGTTTATTGGTTTTAGCAGGGTGAAAGCTGATAAGCACAAATTTGGACATGTTAAGTTTGAGGAAGTGTTGGCTCATCCAGAGAGGCAATTGGACACACAGGATAAAAAAGAGGGTGGGTTCAGAGGTGATAGTGGAGGCAGCAGGAGTGTATAATTTTGCAGAGTGAGGCGATGTAAGTAGAGAATCTACCAAATCAGGGGGTAAATGTATCAAGCTGAGAGTTTTCTGGCTGGTTTGAAAAGTGGAGATGTTGCCTATAGCAACCAATCAGATTCTAGCTATCATTTAGTAGATTGTACTAAATAAATGATAGCTAGAATCTGATTGGTTTTTCAAACCAGCCGGAAAACTCTCAGCTTGATACATTTACCCCCAGGTCTCCCAATTTATAGACAACTTTGATTTTCCCACTTCCTCTCTCTTATCATCTGTGATTCCAATATCCCCATTGACACTCACTTCAGTACTGCTGCCTCTAAACACCTAATGCTCAGCTCCTTCCAAGGTCTATCTAAATGGATGTCATTTCCCACCCATCATGTTCGATATTGTCTTCTCATGTTGAGTTATCTAAAAATGATGCCTGGCTGTGCACAACAGATTTACACAATGTGTTTAAAAGCTTTGTTATATATTCCTGGAGGGTCCAGTGTGTTCAGTTGCCATGGAACATAGCTACAAGAATTTAGATGGTGGTAGGTTTATTAAGTGTTGTGTTTAATTTGTTTATGTTTATGTTTTGATAGTGACAGAACTATCAATTGGTTAATACATATGTGACTAAATAAATTGAATGAGATTTGTTGTGAAAATAAATGTCTGCCCCATCACCCAAATATGTAATTCTGATCCCTCATTTCCACACAATGAGAAAATAATTCTTTCTTATGTAATCCAAAATCAGTAAATGTACTGTTTTCACCTGCAGTTCATTACGGACTGCACTGGCCTTTATTATAGTTCAGTAGCTCTAATGCAGTACTCGCCATTTATAATAGAATTATATTGTTTGCACCAATTTAAGATTCCATTGTATTAATGTGGTAAGGGTTCTGTTTCCAGCACTCAAAGCAATCATCAATATTTTTGATTTGCCTTTGTGATATGCATTGCTTAACTGCTAGAAATGTGTACACATTTGAAAGTAAAACTAAATTTCTCTTATCACTTCTTGAGGTAAAACATATCGTAGCATCTACTCCAGTTGTTCCAAAATATTTTCATGTTGTGACTTAAGAGATAACGTGACTGCCTCATAATTTATGTATTTGTGACATATATGTATTAGAATATTGCGAGAAAAAAACATCAGAATTAATTAAGATAGGAGAAACCAATACATTTCTCACATATACTTTCCTTTTCAATAAAATAAAAAAACTAATTTTACATGCTATTCCTACAGTATATCATATTTTTATAGTACTCTTTTGACCTTCATTAATATCTCATGACTGAAAGAGCACATTGCGGCTGTCTTTACTTTAATTATCACAATTTAATATTTTTTTTAAATACATTGAGTTATATGTGCATATTAATGGTATTTTCTATGAGAAGGTGTCCAACTGATAGTAATAACCGCATAGTGATTGGTGTTGCCTCAGAGTCTGTGGTGAAATTGCAGGAATTAAGATGCTCTGGATATTGCAACTTAAATAGGGTACATCTTAAAATATGAGCATCTCCCAATCAAACAAAATTGCTTTTAGGTCATTAGAAAATCCCATCTCTCAAAATGTACACAATGGCCCTGATTCATTAAGGATCTTAACTTAAGAAACTTCTTATTTCAGTCCCCTGGACAAAACCATGTTACAATGCAAGGGGTGAAAATTAGTATTCTGTTTTGCACATAAGTTAAATACTGACTGTTTTTTCATGTAGCACACAAATATCAACATTAAATTTCAGTGTACAAATAAGCTATCGAGTATTTGTGTGCTACATGAAAAAACTGTCAGTATTTAACTTATGTGCAAAACAGAATACTAATTTTCACCCCTTGCATTGTAACATGGTTTTGTCCAGGAGACTGAAATAAGAAGTTTCTTAAGTTAAGATCCTTAATGAATCAGGCCCAATATCTCTATGCACCCTAGAACCTACTTCACCCTCTCAAAATTTTTAGACTATCTGCCCTTATATCACCAGGTCTATTCATCTTAAATATTTACACATCCTACAATCATTGCAATTTTGTTAATCATGAACTACAGCTGCAAAACAACTGCTTACATTTTTCACAAAATGATTTATTTGCACACTAAATGCTTATGAAATATAGTCTAATTCTGTGAGTGATGATGTCTCAGGAACCATTACTTCACCTAAATATTGTAAGTGAACAATGAAAAACTAATAATGATAGCTGACACATGCCTCATTCTGTTCTCAGCTTACACATGAAAAATAACAAATAATGACATGAAACAATACCTGGAAAAGATATAATGGATTTGCTACAAAAAAAAGCATGATCTCAGCATGATCAATATACTCTATTAAATGTGAGAAGAAACCGGTCCCATCAATACTGCATGGAATTAAAACCTCTGTGAATATTGAAGTTTGGAGAATGGCTTTTTGAAATCCTACTTGATCTCCTCTGAGTCTAAGTTTTATATTCTTTGATCTTCACCACTACAAGATCATTTGGCATATGCTCTGATAGTTCTGCTTATTCCTAAAACAGCTTCTAGAAAATGTTACATAGTCTTAAGAACTCATTAATTAAAAAAGAGATGAAAAAAAGACATGAGAAAAAATGATAGATAGGGCAAAGAACCCTGTCTTACCTCTTTTTGCATAACAGAATTCTTCTTGTTTATAAATGCTCACTGGATGTTGACTATTTGCTGAGAGCAGATAACAGATCATAATGACAGGTCCTTAGCAGTTAAACCTGAAATAGCATAAATAATTAAAGTTAGTGAGTAAGCTTTTATTTTTTTAGAGTTTATGACAAGAGAGGTCCTATAGCCGAGTGCACTCAAACGCAATATGTTTGTGTGTTTTACAATGCACTTACCTATTAGGGGTTAACATTTTCATTAGGCTATCCAGCACCAGCCAATAGAATCTGTAGAGGAGGTCCCTGAGGTTTTCTGTATAAGCTTGACCTCTTGGTTATCCTGCCTCATTTGCTGCACAAAATCTTTGGACCTGTGGAGAGAAGGATCAGTATCACCAGTTTAATCTAAGTTTATTGTGGGTTTTTTTCCTATCTACTCTACTATTAGTGGCTAACTGTTTCTTTGCTTCTCTCCTCCCTTTGATCTTTCATTTCATGACCTTCTTATAATCTTTCCCTTTCCTCTTCCCTCCATCTCCCCTGTCATTCTCTTTCTTTCTCCTTCTTCAAACCCCCACTTTTTTACCATATCATTTTTGTCCAGGCCTAAAACCCTCCCTGCCCACCTCATGGTTGCCCCACCCCTTCAGGCTTTTTAGGGGTTAGAGTAGTTGAAAAAAGACACTAGTCCATCAAGTTCTATCTATTTTGAATCTCCTACTATCCCTCTTTTATATTTAAAATTGATCCAGATGAAGCAATCGCCAATCTGTTTAAATCAGGAAAATATAAAAATCCCTCCTGATCCAATATTGCAGTCCTATTTCTCCCTGGATCCACTACTATCTTTTATTTTATTTAACGGTCATAACCCTGGATACCTTTTTCTGCTAAAAATTTGTCTACCGTATATACTCGTGTATAAGCCGAGTTTTTCAGCACATTTTTGTATGCTGAAAAAGGCCCCTCGGCTTATACACGGGTGAACTTACCTGGTGTCTGGTCCCTGAGCTGTTAACTCTCTCTCTCAGCCCCGCAGTGGAACGCATGTGCGTTCCACTGACAGGAAGTTTTGCATGTGTAACAGAAATGCCGAACTTCCTGTATGTGGAACGCACATGCGTTCCACTGCGGGGCTGAGAGAGAGAGAGATGTCAGGACTAACGCGGGAATACAGCTGCTGCTGAACTGATTGAAGAATCAGAGCATAAAGTGAAGGACTTTGAGGACCAGTAAGCTTCATTCTTCTTCTTGAATCTCTGGGGATGTTGTTGTGGATCTGTGGGGTGACACCTCTGTCACAAAGGATTACGCCTTAAAAAGGGATACCCCAGGGTTGGCTACCAGCGCATCTGAATGGTACTGTACTATGTGTTATGTTACATGTGTAACTTAATCCTTGCTTAAAAGCTTTCTTGGTGCTTTGCATTAATAAACTTATGTATTCTTTACTTTCTTAAATGTGAAAATATTTTTCCATTTCCATTGTACTGGAGGTGAATGATAAGCTGCAGTTAGCCTGGTAAGATGTGATCTGCTGCAGTGTGTGTTTGCTGGTTAACCCTGGTTACACACTCCAAAAGTTGGCCCAGATAAAGAGCCTGTGGGTTCCTCGTTATGGTGACAGCACCCTACATTGATTTTTGCTTTACCATTATCATATTCATTTTTTGTTTTTGGTCTATGTTGTTGTTCCTGTTTCACAGTACACATTTGAAAAGTTTTTTATTTACCTAGTTGGAGTTGCCAGGTGATTTCCAAATCATCTTGTCTTTTTGTTTTGTGTTTCCATGTGCATAGAATCCCTATAGAAATGTTTGAGTTATGAAATCATTTGTTAAGACTGTGATTATCCTGATTGTTTAAAACTCTGACTGAAATTACAGTAATTAAACAGAAGTGAGCTGTTAAAAAAAAAAAAAAAATAACCAGTAGCTGCTGCATTTCCCACCCTAGGCTTATACTCGAGTCAATAAGTTTTCCCAGTTTTTGGTGGTAAAATTAGGTGCCTCGGCTTATATTCGGGTCGACTTATACTCGAGTATATACGGTAACTCTTTCCTAAACATATCAATTGAGTCTGCCCTCACGAATTTCCCCTGTTAGTGAATTTCCTATCTTGACTGCCCTTACTGTAAAGAACCTCTTCCTTAGCTGGCTGTGAAACTTCCTCTCCTCTAACCCTAGGGGGTGACCGGGTACCCTGTGTACAGTGCTTGGGGTAAAAAGTTTCTATGAGAATTCAGTATGTTGTCCGATAATGAATTTGTAGATAGTAATCATATCCTCTCTTTGACGGCTCTTTTCTAAAGTGAACATGCCTAAACTGGCTAACCTTGTCTCATAATTAAATGACTCCATACCCTTTATCAATGTTGTCGCCCTACTCTGAACCCTTTTTAGTTCCAAAATGTCTGGCCAAAACTGTGCTCCGTATTCACAATGGGGTCTTACCAACAATTTATATGGTGGCAAAATTATACTGTCATCCCTTGCGTGTATGCCCCTTTTTATGCATGCCAATACTTTATTGGATCTTGCAGCTCTCTGCTTGACATTGAGCACTATTGATAAGTTTACTGTCTACAGGCACTCCCAAATCCTTTTCCATTTTAGATTCCCCTGAATTTATTCCATTTACGTGATGCGGCTAGGGGGGACATGATGTGCTGGGGGAGTGGAGTGATGTGTCTGGGGGCTGGCGTGATGTGTCTGGGGGTGGCATAATAAATGTAATGTTTTATTTTAATGTATGCATTATATACTACATGATGTGAATGGGGGTGGTGTGATGTGACTGAGGATGGCGTGATGTGTCTAGGGGGTGACATTATAAATGTAATGTTTTATTATAGTGCATTTATTATAAACAACATCCTGTGGTTGGGGGGAGGCATGATTTGGCTGGGGGGGTACCGTGATGTGGCTAGGGGAGAGGCGTGATGTGGCTTGGGAGGGCATGATGTATGTAATATTTTATTACAATGTATAAACATACTAGGGAGCCTTGGCACCCCTCTCTAAAAGCAAAATGGGGTTTTGAGTTTAATACATCTAACTATATCTATATACTTCCATGCAATTGTCACCAAAGGAATTGATTTTGTTATTAAATATTTCATTTGCAACTAATTTTTCTTTTCATTAATAATCTATTGTCAATTAATATGTTATTTCCTTTATGCATATTTCCTGAATAAAACCTACAATGAGGGCCTACATCCAGAAAAGTTCATATGTACATTTAAACGTCATTCTATTAAAGGAATGGTAATTATAGAAAATAGTTGATAGCAGAGGCATGTACACCAATAGCCTGGGTGTCTTTAGCAAGTCATCTGATGATTGACTGATACATATTTAATTTTATGTCAGTATTTGGTTTGCCTTGACAAAGCATATATCAATGACATGCAAGTCACCACCTATGCTGAGGATCTCGTGTCCTCAATTTTTGTGTCCATGTGAATAGAACACTATTTTACGTGTCAGAATTGGCTAAAATTATATATTGCCAAGGTAAGTTGCAATGCAGATTCATGAAGGATTGTAAGGATCTACCCTTGCATAACTAGGGGTTCCACTTTCCGTGTCGAGCATCTCCTTAATTGTACCTTTGGTATATCTTTCATTGATTATGGATACCGTCACTGAATTATACAGCTTTAATACAGTATTGGTATGCGAGACAGCTGCCTGGGTTTGCTAGTTTCTCATGACTACCTGCCACTCAGTGGCTCGCCAATGCCGGAAAATAACCTGTCTTAGAATGGTCATTAAAGCTATAAGCAAGTGGGCGCAATCTGTAGCTCTCTTACTGGTGCTATGCAATTTATGATGCGCAGTTAGCTCAGTATGATGTGATTTGTCCGATTTTAAACATGTCTCAACCAACACAGAAACTCGCAACTCTGTATTTTGTGATTACAGAGTTTAACTAAAAGCTCTTTAACCAGAATTGCCATAGAACTTGTTGCAGTTATAATGAACCTGAACTGATTTCTAAATTGAGAACATGGTATATCATAGTATTTGAACTCGCTATCTTCATTGAGATAATAATGCTTTACTAAACAGGAAAACATGGTATTTTTCAGTGCTGTAAAGTCATATGTAACACCCTGTAGTGGCGAGTTAGATATTTGTGGAAAGAGCAGTGATTCAGACTGGTTGCTAAGGTGACAACCCAGCTCTGTCTACTAGAAAAAGAGTGAGAAGGAGGAGGGGCTATAAAAAGGGGGAGAAAGAATAAGGAGGAGACAGACAGAGAGAGAGAGAGAGAGAAGCTGGGGACCTACCAGGCTCCCCCGGCATTTCCTCGGAGCATGGTGACTGTGCCAGGGCAAGGAATGAGTGCCCTGAATAGGGAAAGAGTCCCCAGAGCAGATACCCCAAGAGAGAAGGTGGTTGCTGCAAGTGGCAGCATGCATACACTAAGGGATTTAAGAGCAGAGACCCCTTGAGAGAGGGTTGTAGCAAAGAAAGGTAATTGTGGAGTTGTGTGAAAGTCAGAGAGGAGCAAACAGAACACTAGAAAAGAGTGTTATAGCCCAAGGGATTTTACCCCTGCTGGCAAAGCTGAAAGCTGCACTTAATTCCTGCCTGTGCATACTGGAAACAGACAGATGCTGAACTGTGAGTAGCTGTGGAACTACTGTGACCAGGTGAACCTGGTATGTACTGTGACAACAACAGCAGTGTAAGATATGTGCAGGAGGAGTAAGTAGAGATACTTATAATCATATTCATATTGCTCATTAAGAACTGTGGAGGGAGTAAGGAGCTGTATATATTTCTTTATTGCTGCAACCATTATGATTATCGTGCTGGAGGAAGAGGAGTGTAAATAAAGAGTTCAGTTTGTCATAGAGATGGTCTGGCGCCCAAATTATTGTGACTTTTATTGCACTGCACCAAAGTGACATCACCTGTGTACCACTACTTACAAAGAATCACCTGCATGTTCAGGGACCCCCTGGTCATTTGCACCCATGCCCATCAGCTAGCTGTCATGTTAGAGCTACTGGAGGAGCTACCGACTGGAATTGACACAACAAGAAGGCGTGGAGTCTAACGCACCCCCGATATTCACCAGGGACCTCAACAAGGAGATATGGACTTGGCTGCGTGAGGTGCGCAGGTCGCGGTTCTCCAGGTTAGTCACCAGTGCGGTATGAACGGTCCGGGTCAGAAGCCAAACAAGAGCAAAGTACATTAGGATAATGGAGAGAATGGTTAGAGGGAAGCCAGAGGTCAAGATGAGATGAGATGAGAGTAAAACCAGGGATAACACAAGAGAGTAATCCGTGGATCAAGACAAAGGTCAGAGCCAGAACACAATGCAGGAAGAGGAACTAAAGGCTGGAGCTGGTGAACCAATACTCTGACACCAGATACTGTCTGAAGGTGGTTTAAATAAAATGAACTACTCCCTGATAGGTGGGGGTGATTAGGCGATCAGCTGCAGCTAAAATGCCGGCAAGCAGTAGAAGCGCATCCCGTTGCCTAGCAATGGGACGCAGACATTAATGCGCAGCGTGGCCGACTGGAAGCAGGAAGAGCATCCCGTTGTTAGGCAAAGGGAAGCCGCCAGCGAGAGGAGACATGCGTCAGTCTTTGGCACCTAGGACAGGTGCTGTGATGGTGCTTAACACTTGCCAGGGTTTGAGAAAGAGGTGCATTCTGTAATCTTCACAACCCACACTACACACTGTGACAGGGGGTTACACATATAACTACATTCCAACTTTTAGTGTTTGTGCACTTCAATTTGACACTTGTCTTCTCTTCTGCCTTTGTGAAGCTACACTATTCAAAGGAGTAGCGTCTTCCTGTATCTTTAATGAATGTTAACATAAGCTGAAGTGTGTCACACGCCGGTCCCATAGATAGGTGCCGGCATTGTGACTTTCTTCTAGAAACTGGGATTGAGTCTACTCCTGCTTCTAAGACACTACTTTTACTCAGGTGTTCCTTGCTGCCTAGTTTTGGACCTCCTCCCGATTTTCATTGGTTTTGGAGTATTATTTAAACTATCCTTGGTCCTTGGCTCATTGCCTGTTCTTCGTGTTACTCAGTCTGCATTAGGTCCTGGCTGCCATTACCTGACTTCTCGTTTATCCTCTGCTGAACTCCTCATTGCTGTTACCTGCTTGCTGAACTTCTCATTGTTGTTACCTGCTCTCTGAACTACTGCTGTCTGCTGCCAAGGGTGCCTGTTACTTGTAGTTCCACGCTGGTCTCATCTGAAAATCCTCGCTGCTGTCAAATCTGCACGCTGAACTACCACTGTGAGTTGATTGCAGCACCTGTGGCTACTCCTGCACACCTGCCGTTTGTACTTTCATGCTGGGTTCAATTGAGACTCCTCTTCGTTGTTCATCTGCACGCTGAACTATTACTGTCTGCTGCCAAGGGTGCCTGTTACCTGTAGTTCTACGCTGGGCCCATCGGATATTCTCACCTTCTTGTAATCTGCACGCTGAAGTTCTTCTGCGAGTTGTCTGCTGCATTCGTGACTAATTCTACGACTCAAGTTCCTATGTCTACTCGGCTGATCCTACAGCGCTATTGATTCATTGATAATTCTATTACTGAGGGTACCTGTCATCAGTAGTTCTACACACGGCTTGGATCCTCCTCATTCCCCGCTACTTCTAGGTAACAAACTGTTTGACTTTCTTTATGTTTTTCTCCATCATCTGGGACTGCTACTTGTAGAACCAACGTTTATTGTTTTCCATCCTGAGAATTACCGTGATACCTGTAACTCACCTGCTACGTAGAATCACCTCTGTCGTCGGATCAGCAGTTCTACATTTTCATTCTGTTGGGACTATTGCTGTACCAGTGATTCACATTTATCTGCCGTGTGTTACATTATTGGATCTATGTATTCTCCGTTTATCATCTCTACGTTTGAACTATTGTTTTACTCATCCCATGCAGTTGTCAAAAGTTACAAACTATGAAGTAGCATGATGTGATCTGCATTCTGCCTGTAGTCCAATTGCTGTGTGTTTAGTATCTGCCAATATATATATTATTAGTTTCTTTGTACCATCAGTCAATACATTGTCCTGCAGCACTACTACTATCTCCAGTGTTTTATTACTATTATTACTTAAGTTTATGAGCCGTGAACTTTATCCGGTGAACAGTAACATCCCCTGGTTCATTGTGTGTTGCCTCCACTATCCTCTGTTAGTTCTTGCCTGGGAGACCGCAACCTGCGGAATAGGAGCAGCGGAGTCCATATCCCCTTGCGGGGATCCCTCGTGAATACCTCCTATCAGTTAGAGACCACACTCCTGGGCAAGTTCTATAGACAGAGGAAAGGGATCTACAAAACCATTCAGAGTCGTGACAAAGTAATATGTCTAATACTGTATAAATCTACAATCTGGGAGTCAAAAAAACTATTAGTTTCATTGATAGCTCTAATGCGGCAATACTCGCTGTTTGACTACTATGCAGAGGTCTGAGGTTTGGCTGAAGGGTGATGGGTTTCCATCGCTTCACTTGCAGACCAGACCATATGTTTTGTTGCCTTAGGCAAGAAGTATGTAGAGGTTAGACTGCAGGGGGATGTCACATGTTTTGTCACACATTGACTTTTCTGCCCTGATTACTTTTAAATTTGGGGCAACTTTTATACAGTCCATTGATTTTATCATCTTAGACCCGAAGAACTATGGCTGGAGCAGAGGTTGAGACTCGAGGACTTTTTGACATATTTGTTGTACTTCTTGGAGGGAAAGATTTGATTAAAAGCAGATCCTGATTAACATCAGGCTGGATTTTTGAAGGATCAAACTGAGATGACCAACAGTCTATAGGGCTGGTCAGATATATCCCTAGGATCACCTGATGGGCACTGTTAGTGAATCTTGTATGTTGGGTATTCTTGAAAATCTGAGCAGGTCCTCTAGCATTTAAGTTATGGAGCTCCAGGGGAGTAATAATTGAACACCTCTTGATTGCAAACATACCAAGTTCATTCAGGCATGATTGAAGGGGTTCGTGCCTCAATTATGAGGAGCCTGCTAAGAGAATTTAATAGGTCTACTGGTCATGGACTCTCGAGGGTATGGTAATTGAGCATCCCTTGATTTTGGTAAAACAGGCTTAGTTGTAGATGAGTAGATGTGGTGCATCTTATGGATGAGGGGTTGTGGCTGTTCATAGAACAGATCTAAGGGAATTGGGAGGGTTGGCTAGGTCATTTGATGGTGGGCTGTGTGTCCGTTAAAGGAATACATTTTTGGCAGGAAAGCATTGCAATCAATGGCTGTACATATTTGCTCTTGGTCCTTTTGTATGGGGGACCCCTTGACCTGTTTAATGTGGACATGTCATTGTGAGTCCAGAGAGGGTGTCTGTTTTTCTGATGCTAGTCTAAGTTCCAGCCATTCAGTATGAGATGATATCCTTGGTTTAGTGGATTCCGGGCCTGTTGAGCATCTACTCGTTTGGTTTTGTATTAGTCTGTTTAGCTGAATTCGCATTTTGCTTTCTAACACCATTTCAGTTTTAATTAAAACCGTCACCTTATTTGCCAAATTTATATTCGTGTCCATGTCTTTATTTCATATTAGAATAATAAATTTAACAGGTAAGAGGTTTACTGTGCAGTGGAAAGAAACATCAACATTATGCAATTCATAGCTTTAATTAAAGGTGGGGTGCCTATATTTTGTATATATGGCACCTTTACCCCTACGGTCCTTCAAATCGCCTTTGCATATTAATTGACCATATCCCAAAATATCACCAGTTAGAATAATGCTTGTCTATGGAAGGAGGTAGGATAACAGACAGCACTATGAGGAATAGATGCTCATATGGGACATATTTTCCTATATTTAGATGTCCAGTGTGACAAATAATGTAAAACACAGCACTAGACTATTCACAATACATATGAATTATGTGTTTGAATTCCCCTTAATGCAGCATATTAGTCTATGAAAAAGCACATATATCATGTTTCCTTCTGTAATATAGCAATCTGATCTTTGTTTGATGTCAGATTCTTTTTTTTATCCCATCATTCCATGCTTCATTATGGACAATTTCAGTACCCTCTTTCACAAAGTTTTTATGTGACAGATAAAAATGTAGGGCTAGATTTACTAAGCTGCGGGTTTGAAAAAGTGGGGATGTTGCCTATAGCAACCAATCAGATTCTAGCTTTCATTTATTTAGTACCTTTTACAAAATGACAGATAGAATCTGATTGGTTGCTACAGGCAACATCCCCACTTTTTCAAACCCGCAGCTTAGTAAATCTAGCCCGTAGTCACTCAATCTCTCTCTCTCTCTCTCACTCACTCTGTTTCTCTCTGTGTGTGTATCTTTTTCTCCTTCTCTCTCTCTCTCTCTCTCCTTTTCACTTTCTCTTTCTGTAAACATTTTTCTAGGTGCCAATCAGCTCAGTTATTCTTCTAAAGATACTTCCTATTTCAGTTGGAGGTGAAATATTATAGTGGGTTACTGGTTAATTTTTAAATGTGGAGATTAGCCCATCTAAAAAGCATTTACTGAGTGCCCTTTGGCAAGGAGCAAGCAGAAACATATGTCTCTTATATAACAGCATACACTATATAAAAGTTCTGTGTTTACATCTAGATATGTATTTATTAAGGTATAAACTTTATTATTTTATGAAATTACCTATACAGAAGATCAAAGCTTGATACTTACTTTTTATTTATACCATCTCACATCTTTATACCTCTTAGATGATAATAGTCCCTGACAGCAAGTCAAGATGATTTGCTAGTATTTCAAGATCTTTCATGAGATGCATCAACCACTTAAAACACACTGCATCAAAAAAATCCTTTTGTATAGCTTTGTTATTTAACTTTAATCTTGGTTGCTTTGTTCTTAAAAATATTGCAAGCTTCAGGCAATTTGTACCCTAGATATGTTAAGTAAAGATATATGCCATGCATTGCTAAAGTTTAACATCCACTCAATGAGTTAACAGTATAATTCTTATAAATAAAGTTATTTTTAACAGAAATCCTGCATTCTACACCTACAAAGGTGCAGCTCACAGCAGGGGCATTTTATGAATTAGTAGGGCTTTTTTACAACAGTAGTAGTTGAGGGTCTATTTATGTGTGACAAGGGGAGGATAGCGGGGGGACACATGTCCTCCTCACTTTTTCCTTGTCATATATGTGCAACCCAGGACCGGCGTAGGAAAAACAAGGGAGGGGGGGTTTCCAGGCACTATGGCATTCCTAGTGCCTGGAAACCCCCCTCCAAGTCTGTGGCACTGTATCATTGAAGCGACTGGACCCTGACCCGCTTCACACGGCTCTGCTTGAAAAGGGAGAGCTGCGTATACCTAACAGTAGTGCACACAGCATTGCCCATGTATATTATAGGGATATGAAGAGTTGGAGAGCAGCCAAGCACTGTCTAATGTTATAGCTACGCCCTCATGCATGCTGGTCATGCCCACTGGTGGCGTGGTGTGGAAACCCCCCTCTACAAATCCTGCATTTGCCCCTGGCAGGTACTGGATTGTTTGGTACCCCCTACCTGGGGACGAGTTTGTGTTGTCAAGCCCTGTTCAGAGCTTCAATGCAGTGAAAAAAGGTTAATTGTGCATGTGTGCCACTACTACCCCTGCACTTTCTCTAATGTCCCGTGCTCCTTTCCTTTGGGATTGTGCATTGACCCCACCAACCAGGAAAAAAAAAAATGTAATTATGTAATACTGCAATGCTAACCTGCTTACTGTGTTTCACCAGTCCTAGTTCTATGCCAGTTCTTTGATTACAATGTATACCGCATCGCTCCCTGTCCCTAGCTACTGCAGTCTGTGGTGTAGGAGAGCTCTGGTTTTCACTGCAGTTCCCAGCGCTTCAGTCTTAGGGAGAATAAACTTTGTGCAACACACTGACTTCTCTTCCCCTGGACACAACAGCAGAGTAAAAGTTACTGGCACAAGCAGATTGGGAGGGCAGCATGAAAGACAAGGTCTTGACTGTGCAGGACAAGCCCCTAAAATCTGGTCTTTCCCAACAAAATTATTACATTTGGCAGACTGAGATGATCTATCCTATCTGTTCTGGCAGAATTAACTTCCTGATGCTTTTCCTGGTGTCTAAAGCTCTGTTGCTATGTGGCCACATGATGAAAATATTGTGGCCCTGCTTTAAAAAGCGATAGGTATTATTCACCTGCCGGAAAGTCAAGCAGTGAGCCAGGGCTGCCACGAGGAATTCAGGGCCCCGGTACAACAATTTCATGGGGCCCCCATTATAGTTGAGCATGCTAGAAAAAATTGCGCCGACGCAGAGTGGCGCCACTAAATTTTTTTGGGTGTGATCATACCTTTGGGAGGAAGGCTATGCATCATTGGAGCGTGGCTAGCAAGTGAAAAGTGGTAGGCCACCCTCCTACAGAAGAAAACCCTGCATTGTTGTGTACACCGTTGACACAACGGTACAGTCCCCGCTTGCCGGAGCGTGACATATGTCCCAGCACTCCTGACTTTCAGGACATTTAGCACCATAGTGTAGTATAGAAAGAATGCAGTGTGTACATACACAATTCACAGTCTTGGCCTGCCCCTTACATTGAGCAGAACTGTCACCAAAAATTGGGATTGTCCCACTAGAATCATCATCACCATCATCATCACCATTTATTTATATAGCGCCACTGATTCTGCAGCGCTGTACAGAGAACTCTTTCACATCATTCCCTACCCCATTGTAGCTTACAGTCTAAATTCCCTAACATACACACACAGACAGAGAGAGAGGGAGAGATAGACTAGGGTCAATTTTTTTCATAGCAAACAATTAACCTACTAGCATGTTTTTGGAGTGTGGGAGGAAACCGGAGCACCCGGAGGAAACCACGCAAACATAGGGAGAACATACAAACTCCACACAGATAAGGCCATGGTCAGGAATTGAACTCATGACCCCAGTGCTGTGAGGCAGAAGTGCTAACCACTTCTCACTTTCACCACCTGTGGCTGCTGCTTTCTTCAGTTGTGGCTTGTCTGCATCCTGGAATGTTGGGGGCCCTATTTGGGAAAAAAAATGGGTACATTTAGAAAATTACAACCAGCCCTGGTTTTAAATCAATAGCACCCACGAGTAATAATTAGGCCTTCCTCCAGCCCCAACATTAAAATAATTGTATTCTCATTTAATAAATAAGCCTATTTCCCTCCCTGCAAACAGCCCTAGCAATAAATTAATAGTATTTACATTTCATAAATATACCTATTTCCCACAACCTTCACTGCCATTAAATAATTCATAGTCACATTTAATAAATAGACCTCATTCTTCCAAAACACACCCCCATATTCAATTAATTCAATTAATAGTCTACAAACCACCCCATCTTAAATTAATAGTCCCCACTATTAATATGACTCATCATCACCTCACAAACAAAATAGCACCCATTAATTAGCCACAATCTACCTCACACACACTACATTGCCACAAGCCCCCTCTGCCATCACACACACATTACTGTGCCCCTTCATCATCACCACGCTGTGCCTCCTTATGATGACACTGTGCCCTCCAAGCTGCTTTTCCCCCTTCTTTATCAAACTGTGCCTCTCTCCCCCCTTCTTTATCACACTGTGCCTCTCCCCCCTCTTTATCACACTTAGCCTCTCTCTCTCCCCCTTCTTTATAACACTGTGCCTCTCCCCCCTTCTTTATCACACTGTGCCTCTCTCCTCCCTTCATCAATCTGTTCCTCTCCCTCCTTCTTTATCACTCTGTACATCTCCCCCCTTCTTTATCACTCTGTGCCTCTCTCCCCCCTTCTTTATAACTCTATTCCTTTCTCCCCCCTTCTTTATCACTCTGTGTCTCTCTCCCCCCTTCTTTATCACTCTGTGCCTCTCTCCCCCTCTTCTTTATCACTTGGTGCCTCTCTCCACCTTCTTTATCACTGTGCCTCTCCCCCACCCCTTCTGTATCACTCTGTATCTCTCTCTCCCCCCTTCTTTATCACTCTGTGCCTCCCTCCCCCTCCCTTCTTTATCACTTGGTGCCTCTCCCCCCCTTCTTTATCACACTGTCCCGTTCTGCTTTCCTCCCCTTGCCTCTCCGTTCTTTACTTACCTTTTGTTAGCTTCTTTCTTTTCTTCTGTCTTCTCTTCTCTTCTTTCTTCTTGCTGGGTCCTCTCTGCGCTGCTCCTCACTGAATATCAGGCGTGACTTGATGACGTCACACCCGACATTCAGTGTGAACGGAGCAGAGAGGAGGGACGCCGGTGCCACGATCGCCAAAATATCAATTACATATGAAACAGTGCACCATCAACACTGACAACAATACATCCTTATTTGCTTACTGCAATCAGGACATTGCTAAACATCAAGTCAATTAAGACTAAGGGGTAAATGTATTAAATATGGCTTTTGCAACTTACCGAATATTGGCGAGTTTGACAACTAAATTTAAAACGGCAATGTGTTTAAAAGGCAAGATTTGCCTTTAAACACATTGCAATTTTAAATTTAGCAATCAAACTTGCCAATATTAGGCGAGTTGCAAAAAGCACTCTTTAATATATTTACTCCTAAGAGACCAAACCTGTATGCAGCCTTTAAAAGGCCCTCACTCATGCCAATTTTTGTACAAACAAACTTGGAATTTCAATTATCTACTGGTGTTTCAAGAATCCTGTGCTTTTTTCATGTTTATCAACTTCAGCTTTGTCCCTCATGATCCTACATTCTCCAGCCTATCGACTTCAGCTATGTGCCTCATAATCCATCCTCTCAGGACTAAGTGACTTGGACGATTGTGGTGTGTCTCTAATACTTACCCTAGCCATGTGATTCTCTTCTTGGAATAACCAGAAATGTAACGGTCCTCACACTATATTAATAGCTCCCACCAATAGCATAAATAGCCCCACCAGCAGCCATATTACATTAATTCCCCCACATTACATAAATAACCCCCGATTACATTAACAGTCCCGCTACTTTACATCAATGCCCCACATTACATTAATACTACTACATTACATCAATACCCACATTACAATACATTACATAAATTCCCCCTCCGACTTTACATTAATGCACCACCACACAACCTACTAGGCTACTTTGCAGAGATTACTAAAGCAGACTGCAGACATTGGGAGCTGTGGGATGGAAAGGAAGTTTGACACATGGACATTCCTTGCTATAATAAGGGAGATGACCCATGATGTATATGACATTGGCTCATAGTGAAAACTGTCCATAAAGGAGTATAGCTTGGTAAGGCTTTAGGGAGTGAGTAGCTAAAAAATGGAAAGAGTTCTCCTAGTGGATATTGTATTATTAAAATTTAAGTTTAACTAAACATATCCTATAACGATATCAGTAGCAATTATCTAAATGATAGATTTCTACATATAGCTCCTCCTTCCCCATACGATCAGAAAATGAAAATTTCCTCCAAGACTTCTCAGTTCACAGTGCTGTTCACATTAAAAATATAAATGTATACACTTCATGAAATATTAGTGTGTCGAAGTCAGCAAGTTGGATAAAGTCATTTCAATTAATATGGAGCAAACTTGGTTGTCTTTGTCCCAAAATATGCGTAGAGCACGCTACGGCGTGGAAGGGCGTGTCCAGCCGCAACACGTGGCAATAAACAGTTTTTTACTTTTTTATATACATTTGCACGAACACTCACATTTGTAAATAGTACACATTAATTGTAGTTGCAACACATAGTCATTTATGTCGAAATATAGTAGTATTCATGTTTAATATTATAAGTTATATGCATATTAGTAAAACCTATGGTTCAGGTTAAAGGAAATGTGTCATGTCTGATATCATTTTTATCCCCTAAGATGACAGCAGCTGTCCGGTTCATTCGGCGAAGAGTTGGCACATTGCATACTCTAGTTATTGATGTTAGGGAATAAACCTTTAAAGTGATGCTGACTATAAAATGCTAATGGACTAGTTGAAACTGGAGTCTTGGCAGGAAGATCAGAGCACATCCCCTGGAGAGATGACCCCCACCTTTGGATTCTTTAGTTTGAACTAGCCTATGATCTGCAACCTCCTGGACCCTCCTGAAACCTGGACCAATAGAAGCAAGCTACACCATCTGCATTGTTTCACTGTATTTCTATCTGCATATAAGCAGGAGCTTTTCATCTAGTGTTTAGTCATCTTTGACCACAGACTTTAGACCTGAATGACTGTTCACTGGATCCAGAGCGCCTGCGATAAGTAACGGCTTATTATTTCGCTTGAATTATTCTGCTACATTTTGAGAATAAATATTTGTGCGATGGAAACACAAATTGAGATTCGACAATCATTATTGGATAGCGACAAAATGTGCATAACAAGTGATACATGGGGAGATAAGAAAAATATTGGCAACGTTTTATGCAAATCGAGTTTCATGGTAGAACATGCTGTGTAGAAAGGTTCAAACTACTATCTTTAATTTCTGATTTTGCTTTGCCATTCTGTGGAATCCCATTTCAGACTGTATTTATAAAGAATAGTTAGGATGACAGAAGAACAATCTCTATTAAGTGCTAAAGACAGCGCTAAAGTGGAGAAAAATCTCTAGAATACTGATGAATAGCAAAACAACCAACAGCCAGATATATTTTGCTGCTCTAATATGAGGTATTTGTAAGCCTCACAAATACCAACAGAAAAAAGAAAGTAAAGTGCTTGCATATCTCTAAATGTAGATTAAATAAAAAATATATATAAATGTTGCATATGTATGCATTTAAAAAGCACAATATTCAAAATAGATGTTTGCGAATATAAAATTACACAAATACATATAAAAGTATTAGGAGTTATCAGAACATAACATATTGGAGATAAATTGGTGAATATATTTTTCCTGTGTTCTGCACAGTCAGTAATCCTTGTAGTCAGGCTCTGTTAGTTTTCTTTTATAGAAAAATGCTGATAACAGAGCAATAGCTTATCGTCAACTGTTCACATTCCCGATCACAATCTAGATTCAAGGGTTATATTTGAAGTTCACCATTCCCATTAAAATTAGTATTTGAAAACATTTTATACACTAGATAATATTTTTAAATAATAAAAAGTTTGTTTTAACATATTTGGACTTCCAACAGTACTGTGTTCAAAGTTCACCATTCATGTTTGAGATTAGCCATTTACAATTAAAAAATAATAATAGAAATAGAAATACACTGAAACCTGTTTCCCCCTGGTTCGGATATATATATGTGAACTGGCTCGATCATGGTCGAATTAGCTAGACCATGGTTGGACCAGCTCAAACGTTGTCAGACCTGTTGAACTCAAATTTATTGCAATTTTTTTAATTGATCAAAAATTAGAAAAATGATGGCAAAGTTTAAAATTTTGTACTGATTAAATACAGTGTTTTGAAAAACAATATGTGGCCAGTTTGAGCATTTCTACTTAACATACAAGTTAGGTCATACTCTTAATAACAGTAATTACTCTTATATGCATGGAAGAGGTCTTCAAAATTTTAATCATAAACATTACAGCTACAAAAATTTGAAACATTACAACTATTTCAAATGTTTTATATAAAAGGCATGGTATTAAAATTGGTGACTGTTAAAAGGATCTTTCTTTTCCCTGGATTTAAAATACGTAAATAGCATCAGAAAATGACATCCTCATAACTTATGTGTTATTTCTTATAGTTATAGAACTCTTATCATTTTTTTTTATAAAAAAACAAAACGGGACACCAAAGTGACATGAAGTTTGCTAATGCCATTCCATAGTAAAACAGTTGCATCAGCCTACCCCTCTCTCCAATCTCCTGTTAATTTGGGTTCATCAGGAGTTTAAATTTTGGAATTTTTTTTTTCACATGAAAGGTAACTAAGTAGACTATTTTTGAGTATTTTATAAGCAATTGGTCTTTCCTATACGAAAGCGTACCGAAGATGTAGATGTTAGGGTTTGGAGCTATAATTAATTTTCTTAGCTTAGTAGTGAAAATACAGGCCATGGGGCTGGCTGACAAATTTTTGTCTGGGGAGCAAGTAAAAAGCAGTAGCACATCGATGAAAGGTAGTTTTAATAGGAAAAAACACATTTGCTATTAGGTCACATCAGGGCCGGTGCTAGGGTCCATGGCGCCCTAGGCATTTTTAAAAAAGCGCCCCCCCCCCCGCCCCCCGCAAAAATCGCCGCCCTCCTCCCTTCTCTCCTAACCTTGTCTCACCACCGCCGCCTCTCTGCTCCGTCTCCTCCCCTCCACTCACTGACACTAGTAAGTGGAGGGGAGGAGACGGAGCAGAGAGGCGGCGGTGGTGACAAAATAGCCTCTTCCCCCCTCCCCGTCCATCTGAATGCTGTGTGGCGGCCGTGACAGGTATGGTCAGCGGTCGCCGCACAGTTTTAAAGTATTTTAGAATACTGTAGCGCCCCCCAGGCGCCCTCCAGAGCCCGGCGCCCTAGACAAGTGCCTAACCTTGCCTAATGGGAGCGCCGGGCCTGGGTCACATATAATACAGCGCAGCAGATATAACCTTCCTACTTGCATACAAATGAAAGTAACAACATTTGTTTTCCCCTAAATACACACACAAAGATTTGTAATATATGCACAATCAATACAAAAAAGTACTCAGCAGCTTCAGAGGTGAAACTGCAATAAATCAATCACAAGCGGTTAGCTAGTGCTGGAGATTGACATAATCAGCAGCGTGTATTTACCCCAGTCCCCAGCCTGGTGCAAATAATATCTCTGTAAAAGGTATATCTGCATTCATTTTCAAACATACCTTTACTGTACTTGGCCTAAATCAGTACGCGTCTTTCCTCCCCCGTCACACCTCTTGAGGCACAACTCTGCATGGACAATTGCAATTTTTTGTTGGCTTGTACAGGACAAAATCATGCAATTTTCGCTATGCAAACTGGAATAAGTTCAACTCTGCATCAGGCTCTTGATGTGCGTGCATTAGCATTGGGCTTTTGAAGGTAGAACTCAAATGCAAATGTCTGAAAATGTTATGACAAGGCATTCTCTTTGGTCAACACTAACCTTAATTTAAACTCATTTAGGTTCATATATACAGTCAAGTCCATAAATATTGGGACATCAACACAATTCTCATATTTTGGGCTCTATACACCACCACAATGGATTTGAAATGAAACTAACAAGATGTGCTATAACTACAGACTTTCAGCTTTAATTTGAGGGTATTTACATCCAAATCAGGTGAACGGTGTAGGAATTACAACGGTTTCTATATGTGCCTCACACTTTTTAAGGGACCAAAAGTAATGGGACAATCGACTCAAAACCTCTTCCATGGACATGTGTGGCTATTTCCTCGTTATTTCATCATCAATTAAGCAGGTAAAAGGTCTGGAGTTGATTCTAGGTGTGACATTTGCATTTGGAATCTGTTGCTGTCGACTCTCAGTATGAGATCCAAAGAGCTGTCACTATCAGTGAAACAAGCCATCATAAGGCTGAAAAATCAAAACAAACCCATCAGAGAAATAGCAAAAACATTAGGTGTGGCCAAATCAACTGTTTGGAACATTCTTAAAAAGAAAGAATGCAACACCAAAAGACCCGGAAGACCACGGAAAACAACTGTGGTGGATGACAGAAGAATTTTTTCCCTGGTGAAGAAAAACCCCTTCACAACAGTTGGCCAAATCAAGAACACTCTCCCCAGGAGGTAGGTGTATATGTGTCAAAGTCAACAATCAAGAGAAGACTTCACAAGAGTGAATATAGAGGGTTCACTACAAGATGTAAACCATTTGTGAGCCACAAAAACAGGAAGACCAGATTAGAGTTTGGCAACCATCATCTAAAAAAGCCATACAGTTTTGGAACAACATCCTATGGACAGATGGGACAAAGATCAACTAGTACCAGAGTGATGGGAAGAGAAGAGTATGGAGAAGGAAAGGAACTGCTCATGATCCAAAACATACCACCTCATCAGTGAAGCGTGGTGGTAGTGTCATGGCGTGGGCATGTATGGCTGCCAATGGAACTGGTTCCCTTGTATTTATTGATGATGTGACTACTGACAAAAGCAGCAGGATGAATTCTGAAGTGTTTCGGGCAATATTATCTGCTCCTATTCAGTCAAATGCTTCAGAACTCATTGGACAGTGCAGATGGACAATGACCTGAAGCATGCTGCAAAAGCAACCAAAGAGTTTTTTTAAGGCTAAAAAGTGGAATGTTATGTAATAGCCAAGTCAATCACCTGACCTGAATCCGATTGAGCATGCATTTCACTTGATGAAGATAAAACTGAAGGGAAAATGCTCAAGAACAAGCAGGAACTGAAGACATTTGCAGTAGAGGCCTGGCAGAGCATCACCAGGGATGAAACCCAGCGTCTGGTGATGTCTATGCCTTCCAGACTTCAGGCTGTAATTGACTGCAAAGGATTTGCAACAAAGTATTAAAAAGTGAAAGTTTGATGTAGGATTGTTTAGTTTGTCCCATTACTTTTGGTCCCTTAAAAAGTGGGAGGCACATATAGAAACCGTTGTAATTCCTACACTGTTCACCTGATTTGGATATAAATTCCATCAAATTAAAGCTGAAAGTCTGCAGTTAAAGCACATCTTGTTTGTTTCATTTCAAATCCATTGCGGTGGTGTATAGAGCCCAATATATGAGAATTGTGTCGATGTCCCAATATTTATGGACTTGACTGTATGTGTATATATGTATATATATATATATATATATATATATATATATATATATATTTCTCAGTTTGCCATGTTGATCACTCATTTCTGGTTAATATAACTCTTAAAGGCAGGGGGACATTGTGGTTGCTTTTCTTTTGAATGTCAAATATTTACATTTAGAAGTAACAAACAAAAAACATTTCTTTACGTGTACATATTTACGACCATTGTGCATTATTTACCCCTATATGGAACAGCTGAATCTGACTGGTAAAATACTGGTCTGCTTTACCTCTAATGACCTGCAGTCCTTTTGCACGGTTAGAGTCTTGCAATGCCCACCTAAATTAGGAAGGCCTTCAAATATTTGCATTCTTCCAACAGATCATTTAAATATTGTGACCTACAAAATCAAATCTTTTCTTGATTGGTCACATAGTCAAAACTGCAGAGATTTGGGGCGCATTACAAATAAACAATGATATTCTGGTATTATTGTGCCTATGGGAAAGAAAACATTAAGTAATGTTCCCCATCCATGCAGGTCCACTCATCATCTCGCAAAGTACACAGATCAGCCATATTAAAACCAAATATTGTGTAGGCCCCCCTCGTGCCACCAGAACAGCTCTGACCCTTGGAGGATTGGAATCCACAAGACCGATGAAGGTGTCCTGTGGTATCAGACACCAAGACATTACCAGCAGATCTTTTAAGTCCTATATGTTGTGAGGTGGGTCCTCCATGGCTCCAACTTATTTTTCTAGCATATCCAACAGATGCTCATTCTGATTGAGATCTGGAAAATTTGGAGGCCAAGCCAACATTGGCCTCCAAATGTTTTATCAGACGCAGAGTGGACATTTCAATCTATATATAATAAAACTAATATTAGAAAATCAATAATGTAAATTCAATAATATAGAATAATAATAGATAATATTAAAATATAATAAAAATATATTAATAAAATAGAGATTAATTTAAAATAAAGGATAGTAGTGGATATAGGGTAAAAATTGGATTGCAATATTGAGTCTGGGGGGATTTTCAAAATTGAAACAGATGGGCGGTTGCCTACTCTGGATTAATTTCAAATATAAGTGCAGGATCGCAGGAGATCCAAAATAGGTTGAACTTGATGGACTGGTGTCTTTTTTCAACCTCATCAACTATGTTACTATGTTACTATGTTACTGCTATAAAAAATAGGAGATTGCCAATTTCCTCCTCCAACAAAAACACATAAAACTAGTTTATACAGAGCTCTAAAATCTATTGTAACTAAATGAAGTATAGAGGGCAGAAACGGAAGCTACAGAAATCTTTTTAATTGAAATATTTATTGAGTTCAAAATACCACATCAAGTATGCATAAAAAGAAAGGTAAATATAAAAATACATAAAACATCTAACACAATACTTCATAAATGCACCAAGGTCTTATGGTAAGATTTAAGTATATCAGATAATGAAACAATTTCTGTGTCTTAATAGAACATCAGCTATTTTATTTATTACCCAAAACCTGGGACAGCCAGCTCTGTCATTCAAGTCTATAGTAATATGTAAATTCACCAGATAAATCAACATAGTTTTCGTATTTCAGCATCAGCTAATTATTTAGTTAGTCAAGTCCTGGGACAACAATCTCAGACACTGAAATATCTGGTCTTCTATGCATAGTGTGCTTTAGGAAACTTTGTGACAGGTGCCATACTGTTGCTCTTGGATATAGTAAGGTTGAGTGCACATATGTAAAGGCAGCATAATGGAAAAAACAAAATACAAGAATTATTTACACATGTTGCCAACCTGACATTTATTAAGAATATTAAAGCCAAATCCATACCATCATTCCCAAGAATAAACATGATTATACATATATTTCGAGGTCCTTAAAGACCATACCTAACCTAATATGCAATAACTGTATCAATATGCAACAACTGTGTCAATGGTAGCAAGTAATTAAGATTTTTATCTAATAAAATAACAGACATGGTTTGTAGTATTCTAAAGTAAAGGAATTATAGACCAACGAGGACAGAGTCAGTTTAAAAGGAACCCAGGTTTAAAAATAATTAAGCTAGCTATAGGGACATGTAGATGAACAAGTGTAAAAGATATATCTAGCCTACAAAGCTAAGTGACAATAATGTAGTGTATAGATGAATTACTAACTGAAAGTTAGATGGATGGATTCAAGCCATTAATAATAAATTAAGAAAGTGTATATGTATGCAGGAATATAAAGTCATGGAGGCAATGCTGGTGCAAATCTTACAGTCTTTAAGGTAATGCAAGAATATAACAAAGTCTCTTAGACAATTTTGGAATATAACACAGTATCTGACGTAATTCTGGAATATAACACAGTCTCTGATGTCATGCAGGAATTTAATGCAGTCTCTGAAGCAACGCAGGAATATAAAGTTAGAAGCTTACATTGAGTATGCCTATTAAATCACATAATGATGTCACCGATTAGGTTTAAGATTTAGAATGCCCAATGGAGAGGGAGGAAGCTATTGTCTGTACAAGTTGCCATCACAAACGCGACAATCCTACTCAAAAGGTATTGTATGCATTGTTTAGGTGAAGTATGTATTAATTGAATTCAGAAATCTAAATAATTATTGCAATGTATTCAGATATAAAATGTTATTGTACTGTAGACTACAATAAATGGAATGGCTGCACAGTGGAAAAGATTAAATTTAATAACCAATTTATTCCTTGTTAAGTGTGTGCATATTCAGAGCTATAAAATAAATGTTGCTTCAGATTCCTAATGATTGAAGTAGAGGCATGGTTGGAAATAATGTATTAAGATACTCATTAATACACTATTAAATGTATACAAATATAAAACCAAAACAAAAATAAATAGTGTAAAACTTATGTCAGTAAAGTAACTACACACAGGGAAAAAGTGTCAATTTAAAACCTCACAACACTAAAATCCTTGTAGGATACAGAACTGTAAAGAATATATCTAGCGATTTTCAGAATTAAGGACAGAGTTGCTAAGTCATTGATTCATAGTGACTTTTTGGATCCCCCAACTTTTAAGACAGTTGGGTGAGCTGTTATGTTATCTGTTGTGAAACACTTTTGTTCTTTTTGCTTTTAATACCCAGCAAGGTAGCTAGCCTATTTGCAATAATATCCTGTAAGATGTACAGTATTGGTAAGGTCAAGTAAGATGCACATTTGTTGTAATATCCAGGACAAAGCACAAAAATAGTAATATTTCACAATAAGATGCCCATGTTCATTAAGTACTACTTCTCTCATCCTCTGCTAATCTCAATCGCATCTCATTGATTTATATCTCTCAGCTGTGCAACTATGTATTTAAAAGTATGTTACAGGAATTTGTTATCTATTGTTTTACCCTATGTTGGCCGTGTGTTGATTGATGCATAATTTATGATAGGTTTCTGGTCTCTTCCAGTCTAATAGTATAAATAATTTTTTGTTTTTTTTCCCCCTTTTCCTCTGATTGGTTGACAATCCCTGACATAAGTACTTTGTGATGAAATAAATGGATTATAGGTTAGGCAAAATAATGGATCTGTAAGCATTACACTTAAACATTGATTTCTTAATATTAATTTTGTACAAATATAAAGTGGAAATATAAATTTAGGGTTGTAATTTTTATAAAATATCTATAAAAACAAGCAACATTGACAATATTAGTGACATTCTTGGAAAATTTGTAAAAGAGCTAAAGTTGCCCACCCAGAAGCATATGCAGTAATTCAGCTCAAACAAAATATGATTATTTGTTTCTAATTTGATCATAGATTTTAATCTGGATCAGTGGTCATTTTGGGCCCACACAGAATGTTATATTTTGATTGAAAATGACATAAAAACGTTCTTCATTTGTACAAAGCATAAGAAATCAAGGACATAAACAGAAAGTGCAACCTTATTTAGTCTGAAGAACCATAAATCCTGCAAGTCTAATATTTAAACTATATTTGCATGCTATAAATTATAAAAAATTTAATAAGCAAACTATCAAATAATTATTTATTCCTGAACTACATGCAAAAATGAAAAATGAAACCTAATAATTATTTAAGCAATATTATTTACATAAATATCCAATGGCAAATTCCAGGATGTTCTCTAAATAATATAACATAACAAATGCTACCAATGCATAGACCACTGAACATTAGGGGTGAGATTCACCAATGGACAGATTTGTGCGTGCTTTGCAATCCGCCACATATCAGATGTTTTTCTTAGACCCAAACTTAAGGATTAGTATGCTGCTATTGGGAGGCTGAAAACTGAAAACATATGTGCTGTATGGTGGTTTGCAAACCCTGAAGCCACATGCGGCTAAGGCCAAGTAGCCTACCCATCTTTGGGTCTGGTCCTCCTGGCAGGGAGGGGCTAAAGAATGATCGGGCCTCCACACCTCCGTGCTGATTAGCATGGGGCTCATCCTAGAAAATATAGTACAAGTGCTTGTGACACTATAAGTATCAATATGCACTGAAAGCCCATGATTGTTCTTGCATTTTGGCACATGGAGAACTGCAAGCACCAACAAGCACCATCATACACCTAGACACCAGTGCATTATTGCACTTGTAGTGCCACAAGTGTTCACCACAAGTGTGGCCGGGTAGATAGGTAAAGGGTAGTGCCCCATAGATAATCAAAACTAGTGACCCTGTTTTTAATTTAAAAAAATAATAGTGTTACTTTAAAAGATCAGTACATAATAATACCCCCAGTTGTATTAAAATCAACAGTAGTGCAATTAATATGTGTTTGAACATTTAGGGGTCAGTTCAGGGATTTCCCCCTACCTGTTATCTACCAATTACTTATATAAGCCACTATAACACATTAACCAAGATTATTTATTTAATTAGTAGGCTTTATGAAAATAGCACTTTGGCATCAAATATATACAGGCATATAAACATAACAGTACCTCACTGTCTCAGGAAATCACTTTAGTCAACAATTATCAAAATACTTGCTACTGTACCGCACTATACCTGATAGTATCTTAGATGTGTCTGTTGTTACATAAAGAAATACTCTACTCTCCCCTTATTTTCACTCAGATAATATAATTAAACAATTATGATAAAGTGTATAGTGACTGTGCTAGTAATACGTATTAAGTATAAGTAGTCACATTCCCATTCACATTAAACTATAAAAATGTATTTTTAAAAATTAATATATACACATAATTTGAGATTAGAAACCTTGATAAAAGAAACACAACTGCATGAACCATATGAATAAAGTGTTAATTACTGGAATGGCATGCAGTAAATATGACCTGGTCTGATGGTATATTCAGAAATAAAATAGTTTCTGTATAGTTTCACCTCAGTTTGCTAAAAAGCGCACTGTCCAATTGATATAACTCCAGGATCCGGATAGTAGCAATATAAATGATGTTTCTGCTAGGGATGTGCACCGGCGACTTTTGAGGTCTCGTGTTTTGTGTTTTGGATCCGGATTTTCGTTATTTTTGGGGTTCGGATTTGTCTCGCAAAACACTTGACGAAAGGTCTCGGTTCGGATTTAAAGTTTTGGATTCGGATTTTTTTGGAAAAAAACATAAAAAGTTTAAAAATCAAGTTTTTGGGCTTATTTTCACTCCTAGGCTATTATTAACCTCAATAACATTCAATAACAAGCATTTCCACTAATTTACAGTGTATTCTGAACACCTCACAATATAGTTATTAGTCCAAAACGTTGCAACAAGGTATCTTTCTGGACTGCGTAGAGGAGTGGGTCACCACAATATATATTAAAAACCCTGAACTTTTATGATTCGCACCAATAAATGTACCTGGACTGCGTAGAGGAGTGGGTCACCACAAGATATATTAAAAACCCTGAACTTTTATGATTCGCACCAATAAATGTACCTGGACTGCGTAGAGGAGTGGGTCACCACAATATCTATTAAAAACCCTGAACTTTTATGAATCGCACCAATAAATGTACCTGGACTGCGTATAGGAGTGGGTCACCACAAGATATATTAAAAACCCTGAACTTTTATGATTCGCACCAATAAATGTACCTGGACTGCGTAGAGGAGTGGGTCACCACAATATCTATTAAAAACCCTGAACTTTTATGAATCGCACCAATAAATGTACCTGGACTGCGTAGAGGAGTGGGTCACCACAATATCTATTAAAAACCCTGAACTTTTATGAATCGCACCAATAAATGTACCTGGACTGCGTAGAGGAGTGGGTCACCACAATATATATTAAAAACCCTGAACTTTTATGATTCGCACCAATAAATGTACCTGGACTGCGTAGAGGAGTGGGTCACCACAAGATATATTAAAAACCCTGAACTTTTATGATTCGCACCAATAAATGTACCTGGACTGCGTAGAGGAGTGGGTCACCACAATATCTATTAAAAACCCTGAACTTTTATGAATCGCACCAATAAATGTACCTGGACTGCGTATAGGAGTGGGTCACCACAAGATATATTAAAAACCCTGAACTTTTATGATTCGCACCAATAAATGTACCTGGACTGCGTAGAGGAGTGGGTCACCACAATATCTATTAAAAACCCTGAACTTTTATGAATCGCACCAATAAATGTACCTGGACTGCGTATAGGAGTGGGTCACCACAAGATATATTAAAAACCCTGAACTTTTATGATTCGCACCAATAAATGTACCTGGACTGCGTAGAGGAGTGGGTCACCACAAGATATATTAAAAACCCTGAACTTTTATGAATCGCACCAATAAATGTACCTGGACTGCGTAGAGGAGTGGGTCACCACAATATATCTTAAAAACCCTGAACTTTTATGAATCGCACCAATAAATGTACCTGGACTGCGTAGAGGAGTGGGTCACCACAATATATTAAAAACCCTGAACTTTTATGAATCGCACCAATAAATGTACCTGGACTGCGTAGAGGAGTGGGTCACCACAATATATATTAAAAACCCTGAACTTTTATGATTCGCACCAATAAATGTACCTGGACTGCGTAGAGGAGTGGGTCACCACAAGATATATTAAAAACCCTGAACTTTTATGATTCGCACCAATAAATGTACCTGGACTGCGTAGAGGAGTGGGTCACCACAATATCTATTAAAAACCCTGAACTTTTATGAATCGCACCAATAAATGTACCTGGACTGCGTATAGGAGTGGGTCACCACAAGATATATTAAAAACCCTGAACTTTTATGATTCGCACCAATAAATGTACCTGGACTGCGTAGAGGAGTGGGTCACCACAATATCTATTAAAAACCCTGAACTTTTATGAATCGCACCAATAAATGTACCTGGACTGCGTATAGGAGTGGGTCACCACAAGATATATTAAAAACCCTGAACTTTTATGATTCGCACCAATAAATGTACCTGGACTGCCTAGAGGAGTGGGCACTGGGCACCACAATAAAATATATAAAAAACCTTCAACAGGTCTGCATTACACTACACATACGGCTGCTCCTCCATCCTCTCCATCATATACATGTTGGAGTTTTAGCGTGTGACAACCTCTTGTTTTTGATAATGTCAGTGCATTTTGAATATTTTTCAATTTGCCCCACACCACTGAATGAACTTTATCTATGATACGCATCTATCTATCTTGACTGCGTAGTGTGGTGGCCCCGGTACACAATTTGGTACCGAGGCCACAATATAATTAAAAAACCCTCCACGTGTCAGAATTCCACCAAAAAAGGGTATGGACTGCGTAGTGTGGTGGCCCCGGTACACAATTTGGTACCGAGGCCACAATATAATTAAAAAATTGGGCATCAACAGTCAACGTTGTTTAATATCTGATACACCTCTATCTGGACTGCATAGTGGAGTGGCCCCGGTACCCAATTTGGTACCGGGGCCACAATACCTCCTCCAAACATGGTACAGACAATTCGTCATTGAGATCCCATCAAGTATGTTAAAGACAGACAGGGTCGAAGTGTTATTCGTTGACTTTGTAAACCCAAAAAACTGTCCCTGTTGCACATAGTCGTGCAATGAAGACTGACTTTTTCATTTAAAGGCACGATCTTTCAAGTGTAGTGTTTGTAAGTCTAAGTCATATTATACTTTTGGTAAAATTGGTTTATTTTGTTCCTCTTTATGGTAATTAGTCATAGAATTAAAGTATGAAATAGAATTAAAGTATGAAATAGAATTAAAGTATGAAATAGAATTAAAGTATGAAATAGAGTGGTATAGAGTTGTAGTGTGGTATAGATAGAGTGGTCCACACAATATAATAATAAAACCCTCAACTGGTCTGAATTCCACCAAACAAGTATCTGGACTGCGTAGTGTGGTGGCCCCGGTACACAATTTGGTACCGAGGCCACAATATAATTAAAAAATTGGGCATCAACTGTCACCGTTGTTTAATATCTGATACACCTAAATATGGACTGCACAGTGGAGTGGCCCCGGTAGTAAATTTGGTGCCGGGGCCACAATACCTCCTCCAACTTCCAAGTGTAGTGTTTATAAAGACAGACAGCGTCGAAGTGTTATTAGTTGACTTTCTTAACCCTAAAATTGTCCCTGTTGCAAATATTCGTGCAATGGACAGTTACTTTTTTATTGAAAGACTCAAGCTTTCAAGTGTAGTGTTTATAAAATATAAACAACAATACAGTAGTTTTAGAGCACGTCAATACCTCTTGTTTTAAATTATGACACGGCATTTTACTTTTGGTTTAATTTCTTGTATTTTTTTAAATTTGGTTTTACTTTTTGAACATGGCAAACGACTGTTGATTGGTCATATAATGCAAAAAAAAAAGGTCCAAGATGGAATTGTCCTTGGGCCCTCACACCCACCCTTATGTTGTTTAAATAGGACATGCACACTTTAACAAACCAATCATTTCAGCGACAGGGCCTACCAAACAACTTTGGCTGAAATGATTGGTTTGTTTGGGCCCCCACACCAAAAAAGCTATTCATCTCTCCCTGTACAGACTAAACAGGCTCTACTGAGGCAAGATGTCGTCCTCATCCTCAACCTCTGATTCCTCTCCCCCTACAGTGTGTACTTCCTCCTCATCACACATTATCAATTCGTCCCCGCTGGACTCCACAACCACAGGTCCCTCTGTAGTATCTGGAGGGCAGTGCTGTACTTCATTGAGGAATTGATTATTCATTTTTATAAACATCATTTTTTCAACGTTGTGAGGAAGCAACCTCCTTCGCCGCTCACTGACCAGGTTCCCCGCTGCACTAAAAACTCTTTCCGAGTACACACTGGAGGGGGGACAACTCAGGTAAAATAGAGCCAGTTTGTACAGGGGCTTCCAAACTGCCTTTTTTTCCTGCCAGTAACAATATGGACTGTCTGACATGTCTACTTGGATGGTGTCAGCAAAGTAATCATCCACAATTTTTTCTATTGTGACAGCATCCAATGCAGCGAGAGTAGACATGTCTGCAATGGTTGGCAGGTCCTTCAGTCCGGACCAGATGTTATCAGCATCCCCGCCAGTGCCTCTTTTGGGAAAACTGAGCTTTTTCCTCGCAGCCATAGATGTGGAAGAAAATGAGGGTGGAGCTGTTGGCATGTCACGGTCCTCTTCAGAGGACAATCTCCTGACCAGCAGGTCTTTGCACCGCTGTAGACTTGTGTCCGCCGGAAACAGAGACACAACATACGCTTTAAACCGAGGATCGAGCACGGTGGCCAGAATGTATTCCTCTGACTTTAAAAGAGTGACCACCCTCGGATCCTGGCAAAGCGTACGAAGGGCTACATCCACAAGAGCTACATGCTTGGTGTAATCGCAATGGCTTACCAGCTCCTCCCTCACTTTCTCCAGCTGCTTCTGCAACAGCCTGATCAGGGGAATGACCTGACTCAAGCTGGCAGTGTCGGAACTGACTTCTCGTGTGGCAAGTTCAAATGGCTGCAGAACCTTGCACAACACGGAAATCAGTCTCCACTGCGCTTGACTGAGGTGCATCCCCACTCCTTTGCCTATGTCGTAGGTGGCTGTGTAGGCCTGAATGGCCTTTTGCTGCTCCTCCATCCTCTGCAGCATATAGAGGGTGGAGTTCCAGCGCGTCACAACCTCTTGTTTGAGGTGATGGCAGGGCAGGTTCATGCTTTTTTTATGTGCCTCTAGTCTGCGGTAGGCACTGGCTGAATGCCGAAAGTGTCCAGCAATTTTGCGCGCCACCGCAAGCATCTCCTGCACACCCCTGTCACTATTGAGGTAATGCTGCACCACCAAATTAATGGTGTGGGCAAAACATGGGACGTGCTGGAAATTGCCCATATTTAATGCCCGCACAATGTTACTGGCATTGTCTGACACCACAAATCCCCATGAGAGTCTAAGTGGGGTAAGCCACTGGGAGATAATTTCCCTCATTTTCTCTAATATGTTGTCAGCGTTGTGCCTCTTATTAAAGCCTGTAATACACAATGTTGCCTGCCTTTGCATGAGCAGCCATTTTGTAGATGCTGCTACTGATGCAGCTGTTGCTGTTGCTGCGGAAGGGGATGCATCTACCCAGTGGGCTGTCACAGTCATATAGTCCTTCGTTTGCCCAGAACCACTTGTCCACATGTCCGTGGTTAAGTGGACAGTGGGTACAACCGCATTTTTAAGAGCACTGAGGACACTTGATCGTACTTCTCTGTACATTTTTGGTATCGCCTGCCTAGTGAAGTGGAATCTCGAGGGGATTTGGTACCGGGGACACAATACCTCCATCAACCCTCTAAATCCCACTCCACTGATGGCGGACACCGGGCGCACGTCTAACACCAACATTGCAGTTACAGCCGCAGTTATACGCTTTGCAATAGGGTGACTACTATCGTATTTTGTGGTCATGGCAAACGACTGTTGGACGGTCAATTGTTTTGTCACGGGCACTAGGAGTCTTTACCCAGGGATCACCAGATGGTAGGCTTACCAGAGCAATGTAGATGGTAATAGGGTACTCTGGTAGCTGGGTGATCACGGAACATGAAATGATGGCCGATGAGATGCTCAGGAAAGTCTATGACTAGCAACACTGGTAAAAATGAGATAATAATACACAAGGAACTGTATGGACAAGGACACGTGAATATAGTCAGTGGTCTGCGATAGCAAGTTGTACCACTGCTATAGTGAGGAGGAATGTCCAACAGAAACAAGGAGGTGATGAGAGTCAGCGGTCTGCGGGTAGCAAGTTGTACCGCTGTCTGAGTGAAGGAATGGAATCCAAGTGGAGGTATCCAGGTAGTCAGTGGTCTGCGGTAGCAAGTTGTACCACTGCTATGTGAGAGGATAATGGAACAGGTGATACCGGAAACAGGGATCAGTGGTCTGACATCAGCAAGTTGTACCACTGAATATATATGTGAGGAGGTGCACGGGGGAAGACTGCAACACAGGATATACACAGGCACCTTATACACGATCCACAGTAATATGCACAATATAGATATATATATATATAAATGACTGATCAGGTCTGCAATCTAGAAAGTCTCTTGAAGTAGTCCAGCACAATGATAACACAGTCAATGATGGCAATAGACTCAGCGGATAGCAGACTCCAGAGAGAACCAAACACAGTCCAGCAAGATATGCAATACACAGCACAGTCAATGGGAAGTATGCATACCGTGGTTCAGCAGTAGCAGTCAGATGGGATTGCAGCGGTACCTGTGCGGCTGGAGGCCGACTGGATAGGAAGTCCCTGGATAGGTGAAGCAGCGGTCTAGCAGGTGCAGCGCACAGGTGAGTAGACCAACAGGGACACGAATCCACAGGAGTCAGCAACACGTGGAACTGGACTCATAGGGGACCCAGGAGAATGGAGATGATCCAGCAGAGGGTAGTAGATGAGATACAAATCCAATGCTGACCGGAGGGTAGAGACCAGTGGAACACGTGAAGGCGTGGAGAGTGGATCAGCAGTAGATGGACGATTAGAGCTGGCAGCAGCAGCAGGACTCTGCGGACACACGGAGGTAACCAGTAGCAACCAGCAGGTGCAGATAGCGATGGAACACGGGTGGCAGAGTAGACCAGGAGCTGTTGATCACGGAGAGTAGCGGATGGCAATAATAGCAGCAGTCTCGAGGAAACACGGGAGAGATGAGATGAAGACTGTAGTGCACAGAGGCAGCGGATAGGAATCAGCTAACAGTCACGATGTTGAAACACAGACGAGTTGCAAGCTGGAGTCTGTAGTGCACGGAGGCAGCGGATAGGAATCAGCTCACAGTCACGATGTTGAAACACAGACGAGTTGTACGCTGGAGACTGTAGTGCACAGAGGCAGCGCATAGGAATCAGCGAACAATCACGATGAAGAGACACAGACGAGTTGCAAGCTGGAGACTGTAGTGCACGGAGGCAGCGGATAGGAATCAGCTTACAGTCTTGATGATGAACAGGTGAGTAGATGTGGAGAGTGGCTGAAGTGCACGGAGGCAGCGGATAGGAATCAGCAAACAGTCACAATGATATGAGATAGAGTTGAAGTGGATTAGAAGACTGTAGTGCACGGAGGCAGCGGATAGGAATCAGCTAACAGTCACGATGATACACTTGATGGTAGAAGTGGTATGGGAACCACAGGAGTAGAAGTGGTTTGGAAACCACAGGGGTAGAAGTGGTTTGGAAACCACAGGAATCAGCAGCGCTGAATACACGAGTAATACAGGAACACCTTCAGAGACTCATGAGGAATGAGACTCCAAGATCAGGCCACGTGGTGGTGACCACAGGTGCTTAATATAGGGAGGTTGCCTGATCTGCCAATTAAGTTAAAGGAGTATACACTGAAGTATAGAAAAGGGCTGCGCATGCGCAGACCCTCAGGATGGTGGACGGCCACGGTTCCTAAATGTCCGGGAAGAGGCACTCACGGTCCGGTGAGTGACATGTTTTGTGAAAGACTTAGCGGTCTTACGACTTCCCCTCTGGGAAGATGACCGACTAACAGCAGCAACAGCAGCAGTGGCAGTAGTAGGCGTACCGCTGCAGGATTCCTCGGATGAATCCCGTATTGAGGAGGACTCAGTCTGGTTGCTGACTTGGGCTGCAGGACTGAATCTGATGGAGATTGTGGAGGAAGTTGACGAGGAGGGTGTTGCTGGTGTGTATCCAACTGGACCACGGGATTTAGGTGTCCCTGTACCGATGAGGGTCCTAGCCCCAGTTCCTGAACTAACCACTGAACTATGAAGGTTATTCAGGTGACGTATAAGGGAGGATGTTCCTAGGTGGGCAAGATCCTTACCCCTGCTTATTTGAGCTTTACATAAGCTACATATGGCCATACATTGGTTGTCTGGATTTGGATAAAAATAACTCCAGACCGAAGAGGTGCATTTTTTGGTCTTCTGACCAGGCATGACGATGGGCTTTTTCATCCCATGGACATCAGCTGTTTCCCCCCCTGGTGCCTCATTTACAATAACCACATCACCATCCTCATCATCAAGTTCCTCCACAGCGCCAGCTACATCATCAATAGCCTCCTCCCGAGCCACCTCTTCCCGTACAGTGATGGGAAGGTCAGGCTTGACAACCACCAACATCCTTGGACTCGCCTTGTGGATTTGTGATAATTTCTCTTTAGAAGGCAGAGTTGTTTGCTGTTTTGTTGCTGACAGCATAACTCTCTTCAATTTTTTGTAGGGGGGGGAGGAGGAGGAGGGCTAAGATCCGTGGGTGAAGCTGAACCACTAGTCATGAACACGGGCCAGGGCCTAAGCCGTTCCTTGCCACTCCGTGTCGTAAATGGCATATTGGCAACTTTACGTTTCTCCTCAGATGATTTTAAGTTTCTCTTTTTGCTACTTTTTCTTAACTTGGGCTTTTTGGATTTTACATGCCCGGTACTACGAGATTGGGCATCGGGCTTGGAAGACGACGTTGATGGCATTTCATCGTCTATGTCATGACTAGTGGCAGCAGCTTCAGCATTAGGAGGAAGTGGGTCTTGATCTTTCCCTACTTTATCCTCCAAATTTTTGGTCTCCATTATATGTAGCACAAGATACTGCAGAATGTGTGAACTTGGTAATATTGCAGTACCAATGGACTTATACTGCTGGATTGGTTTTGCAAATTTGGTTATAATTATTATATATTTTTTTTTTTTAAAAATTTTTATTTTTTTTTACTTTTTTTTTATTTTTAAAAAACTTGGGAATAGTGGGGAAATAACTATGCCCTTAGAAGCACAGAGCACAGGACACAGCACCACTGGACTGAACAGGACACGGCACAGGACCCAGCAGCACTACGGAACTCAGCAGGACAGAGCACAGGACACAGCACCACTGGACTGATACTGCAGAATGTGTGAACTTGGTAATATTGCAGTACCAATGGACTTATACTGCAGGATTGGTTGTGCAAATTTTGTGGTAATTAAAAAAAATTAAAGTAGTTTTTGGTATTTTTTAAAAAAACTTTTTTTTATTTTTTTAAACACAGGGGAATATTGGGGAAATAACTATGCCCTTAGAAGCACAGAGCACAGGACACAGCACCACTGGACTGAAAAGGACACAGCACAGGACCCAGCAGCACCACTGACCTCAGAAGGACAGAGCACAGCACACAGCACCACTGGACTGATACTGCAGAACACAGCACAGCACAGCACAGCACAGCACAGCACAGCACAGCACAGAACTAAACAGCACAGAGGACCACCTAACACACCCTCCCTCTACCCTGATCAATGCCCGAGTGAAGATGGCGGCGACTAGCGGGGAATTTATAGGATCCGAGTATCGCGAGATCCGACAACGGGATTATGAGTCAGAGCCTCAGTTTCACATTTGAATTTGGCGCCAATACCCGGATCTGTCTCGGATCCGACTCGGATCCGCAACGTTCGGGTGGGCTCGGATTTCATAAATCCGAGTGCGCTCATCCCTAGTTTCTGCACAGCGTGGTTAAACTACCTGTACAGTCATAGCCAAGTGTTTTGAGAATGACACAAATATTGGTTTTCACAAAGTTTGCTGCTTCAGTGTTTTTAGACCTTTTGTCAGATGTTGCTATGGTATACTGAACTAAAAGTACAAGAATTTCATCAGTGTCAAAGGCTTTGCCTAATCAATGCTTGCAGTTTGTCAGAGTTTGTGGGTTTTTGCTTGTCCACCCGCCTCTTGAGGATTGACTACAACAAGTTCTCAATGGGATTAAGGTCTGCAGAGTTTCCTGGCCATGGACCCTAAATTTCGATGTTTTGATCCCTAAGCCACTTAGTTATCACTTTTGCTCCATCATGCTCCATCATGCTGGTGCTCCATCATGCTGGAAAAAACACCTTAGTATATGTCAAGCACAATTCAAATCGTTTTGTTGGAATTAACGTAGTCTTAGTTAATAAGAAATGAACTGATACTAAGGATTAATGGCCAGCCTTTCGATTTAAATACTCCATCTAGGTGAATACTAGTCTATTTCTTTTTACATATATTAAGTGTAATGATGAGGTATGTTATCAGATTGGCATGAGTTCCATTATTACATTATCTTTACTGTCTCATTTTATGATAAACTCAGGTGTGGTAACAGCCACAGATGTAATTTCACTTATCTGTATCTCATGATTTTCAGCACTTTATACAATTTTTGACATGTATGTGGACATAGTGCTTCAGTTCCTTCAAATCACTACCAATGTATTCCCTATTTTTACATGAAAGTACCAGGGAGTTACATATATACTGTAGGACTGGCTAGAAGAGAAATGAGTTGATCAGCTTAACATACATTGATATATGTAGAAGTAACAGTCCCTGTTTTAATACAGAGTACAGCCTAAAGTAGCTATAACAGTATTAGTAATATCTTAGGTTAAGTGCAGAGCATCAATATAGGCTTGTTTACACAATGTGGTCACAGCCCTCTGCACCCCAGTTTACATTTCAATTATTTAAATTTCTTTAAATAATTGTAGCAGATCACAATACTGTATAGTCTTTTTTTGTTAAAACAGGTATTATGACAAACCCCTATTGCAGTTCCCCTCCCTATCCAGTATGTGTCCCCTAGGTGTCTACAAAAGCTGCTATTGTTTGGGGAGTACTTTATAAGCTGTGTGTAGTTAAGTGTGACAATAAAATGATCGTACTAAAATTCATATGTATATTTAGTGTTTGGGCTGACCAGAAGGGGGAGACTTGGCATGAGTTGGACAGCTTAACATACATTACAGTATTTGGAGCTAACATTTCCCTTTTCCTGCTTTTAATGTAGTGTACACTAACTATCAATGTAAAATAATGTCTTTGGTGAGTCAAGAGGATCAATGTCTCTCTAAAAAGAAAAAATTGGACAAATGTTTGTTAATCATCTCACTTATTTGTATTAATTAATCCTACTTAAACTCTTGTGTAATATTCCAAGCCATACATCTTAATGAATTGTTATGATAAAATACATTGGAGCAAAATTTGAGTTTTGTTGATTGTTGATCATATCTGTGGATCCAAACACTGAACGGTTTCATCACACTGCATTTTCTTTGGTAACTGTGGTTTTGCTTCTATTATGATACATGTCCAGTTTTAAGTTTTATGAATACATCAGTTTAAAAGCATATAATGAAGACACACTTAATATTACCATTTGATCACTGAGACATGCACTTGTTCTTTGTTTTGTGGTATGCTGGTTAAGTGATTCATATTATAGATCATATGTGAAATTCATTTATTTTGCTTCATCCCACTTTCTTCTTCTTGGCCTTCCACACACAACTCATCATCTTAATGCCAGTGCCTCCTACATTCCTGCTGCCCAGACTTTTATCTTTCCTTTTTCATTTTCACAATTAGTTGGAAACTTCTGGTCACGCAGAATGCACAAGATCTATTATTATGCATGTTTTACATGTCTTAGACATGTTTGTGGAAGTTGTTTATGCTGCTTCAAGCTCAGCAGATTGTTTTATGAATATTAAATGATGACATTGTTGGAAGCAGCTTTTGATATATGCGTATTCATGTTATTATTATTATTATTATTATTATTATTATTATAATTATTATCATAATTATTATCATGATTATTATCGTAGATTTGTAAGGCACCACAGTGCTCCATATTGATGGTTTGGACAGTTTTCATACAATTCTATTCTATATACTGGGGATAATTACGGATTAAGTAAGTTTATTCAATGTGCATGATGGATGCTGTAGTGCACATATAATGTGAGTACAAGTGGACTCAAATAAACTTGCCCCATGATGCTCCAAACAAGTACATCTGTAGATATCAACCAGTGGGATCCTCTTTTCTCCATGCCTTCCTTGGTGAGAAAGGACAGGACAATTTCCAGTGTAACCGCTACTCAATTCAGGGTGACAATTGCAACTGAATTGAAGAATTTTTCTGCTGTCCTCTTCCTTGCTCTTGACACCCTGCTTATTGCATTTGACTATCTACTGAATGATGAGGGGGAGAGACAACCATAGTTTGATTATTTGGAAGGTATCTGTAAAAGATTTTCCCTGGATAGAAAACCTTTCAGAGGTATAAAAGCACAGGTATATAAGCAAATGAATAAATATTTTTAATAATACAAATAAGCATTGATGATGTTGATGTTGACAATGACAGCTCCAACTAGACATTAGCGAGGAACATGTTTCATTTAATGGTCTGCTCTCCCTTAAAGAAGTAATACTTCCTTTGTAAATTATGTATTACCATATGTATTACCATGGCTTTATCTGTGTGGAGTTTGTATGTTCTCTCCATGTTTGCGTGGGTTTCCTCCGGGTGCTACGGTTTCCTCCCACACTCCAAAAACATACTAGTAGGTTAATTGGCTGCTAACCAAATTGACCCTAGTCTCTCTCTCTGTCTGTGTGTGTATGTTAGGGAATTTAGACTGTAAGCTCCAATGGGGCAGGGACTGATGTGAATGAATGTTCTCTGTACAGTGCTGCAGAATTAGTGCTGCTATATAAATAAATGGTGATGGTGATGATGATAGGGCTACATCTGGATAGTGGTCAGTGACTTTCAACTAATCTCATGCCACCCTCTGTGGCACTAGGTAACTCCTCTTTCATTATCATTTTCAGGGTTTAATCAACCATTGGGCTGAACAGGCTGCAGCCTGGGGTGCTGGGTCCCAGGGCAGCACTGTGCTGCCTTGGGACCCAAACAAAGCCCTGACAAAGCCTTATAGCGAAACGTGCGTCGGCAGACGCTGCGCTCGCTGCTCTCAATGACTTAAACCTATTAACATCTAAAGACCAGTTACTTAGAGAATGTACTGTTAGGCGATTATGGAATGATCTTTATCAAACAAGCCTCATTCTCTTTAAGGGTCCTGTGAGATTAGGAGCTCTTACGATTACACCTGAACCACAATATACCAGCCCTGTGTGAATGGCATTCACTCGATGAGACGAGTGAACATATATTCACTATCATACTAATTACTAAAAAAAAGGGGGAGAAAAAGAAAGTGAATTACAGGATAACAAAGCCCCATAAACAACGTTTGGGACAAATTAATGGACCCAACAAAAATCTAAATACTATATATATAACTGATAGGGAAATTTCTATTTATAAGAATATTATATATATATGTGGACAAATAAGAACAACACACGATCAGGGTATTACATTTCCAATTACTTTTATTGGTCACAGGTGGCATTTAGTTACTGGTCCTCATTTATAAGTTAGGTCTCCCTAAAAATTGGTGATGATGTTATAATTAAAATTGAACAGCGACGCAGCTAGGTAGTTTCTTTCTACCTATCTTAACAGTTTATAAATTTCTATGCTAATCATATTTCATATTCAACTTTTTAATATTTCGCTACAAGTCCTTTGATGGACCTAATTTGTTGGTTATTAATTTTAATGATAATTAATAAAATTAAAAGTTTTATAGGCTTATGGCCATTTGAGTGCCTCATTGTCTGAATACACTATTCTTTCTTTCTCATGGGTAGTATTGATTCTAATACAGTGTGTGAGTGCACCCTCCACTAAGCATTACAGGAAAATATTTCCTAATTATAAATATAAAAGGAACAATAATGGTCCACTTGGTACGGTGCAATCTAACTATCTAAACTGCACTATTTTTGCCAGGTTTGGGTTTGCTGGCTCTTTGGTTTAGCTTACATCTTTTCATGTGACGTCTCAGATATTTTCTTACAAACAAGTCATGGCAGGCTGCACAGTGCATGAAATTTTCAGCAACTATCTCTTTGTCTGGAAGTTTGTATGGAGTCAGAATGCTGCCTTCTTGTTACAGCTAGCGGTTATTATCATAAGCTTGCTGAATCAGGAATAGAGGTTTTCACCTATAGCAGCCGTCTTTCCTGTAGTGATGGTCATGCTCACAGGTACTCAGATGCCCCCAGGTTTTATACTTTAGCGTAGTGCAAGCTTATGAGTAATACCACAGCAAGGAAATAGGAGGCAATAGACAGGATGGTAGTGGGTAGTAAGAAGTAGGCCGAGGTCAGGGGTCTATAGCAGGCAAAATAGTCTGGGACAGGCCAAAGGGTCAGGGCAATCAGCAAATAGCAGGGTCCAATGCAAGCCGAGGTCACAACAAGAATCAATCAGGATATAACCAGTGAATAAACAGAGGTATGGAGCAGGTCAGTAGGCATGTAACCAGATGCTATAACCGGCAGGAAGGCTAAGCCCCCCCCTGCCTTAAATATACACATGAATCAATGGAAACGTAGCAGCCCAATTATCTAATTGCCTCCACAGGAGGCTACTGATTAATGCCCCCCAGATTGCACGTGCGTTCTGCAGAGTAATTGTAAATCTACAACTACTACTACCTGAGCTTAAGTTCTAGGAGCAACTGAGAATGGTGGAATGTATCTAGTTCCTCAGAAAGAGGGCTGCTAAAGGCAAACAACTCAAGAAGCGGTTCTAGTAATTAAGGATTACATACACCCTGCCTTTAACAGGCTTCTAATAGTACAGGCAGTACTGCTTTTTGTTAAACGCCCTGCTGCCATCACTTTATTTGCAAATTGTTTGGACAGACATAGCATCATCTTTTCAGCCTCTTGTGTTAAAAATCCTGCAACCATCAAGTTGAGAATCATTGTGCATAGAGCATGTCTTTGTGTTCCTTCGTTTTGTTCCACTGCCCCGTAATTGTGTATTACCACTGCTATTGCTGGTGTCTGAACTACTTTCCTCTGAGGGGTCAGGGACATACTCACCTCCACTGCTCTCCAGTCTATAGTTGGAGCAACCACTGGGCTGTGCCATGACCCATGTCCCCACTTTTATTTAGGCAGGAGAAGAATGTGACTATCTTTTATTCCTGTTATGTGTAGAAAGGCAGGAAGGCTGCAATCTTCACTTCCGGCATGCACATGGTTGAACGCTGCAATCTTCACTTCCGGCATGCACATCGTTGAATGCTGCAATCTTCACTTCCAGCATGCACTGCTGTTTCACTGATATCCAGTGGTGTCATGAACACATTTTCCCCTCCACCTCAGAAAAACACATATTTTTGGTGCGAAAAGTTTGCTGCGGGGACATGCCAGCTTTTGATGCAGAGTATTTTAGCAAGATTGCCTGCATTGACAAGCATTGCTAAGTTTTGTGGGGACCTAATCTCCTTCCCACTACGACTAGGATGCCCACAGTGTTGGTGTCCCCACAAACATAGGAATGCAAGTACACACACACACACTTGTTGATATTGCATCATGAGGACCCATGTTCGGAACATTCCTCATAGGGACACCCTTTCCTTTTGCAGTATCAAAAGAGCAATTAAATGGGTATGTTTAGGAGCTGTTTGTCATCAATGACAAAGTTTAAATTGAGGACTTTTACAATCTTATTCAATTTTGCTAAAATACATATTTGATGTACAGTAGTTAAGACCAAAAGGAATGTGAAAAATGCAAATTTGTGATCCTTTATAAATAAGCCTCTGATAGTTAATCTATAGTATGCATACTGTAACTACTGTACACAGGGCCGGTGCTTGGGTCCTTGGCGCCCTAGGCGCACTTTCAAAATCCGCGCCCCCACGTCTTTCCTTACCTTAACTTGGCTCCATAAAGCTGCTCCTCTCTGCCGGGTCCCGTCCCTCACTGACATTGTCGGGCCGTGATGATGATGTCATACCCGACAGCCAGTGAGTGGAGGGGAGGAGACGGAGGGACGGTGTGCCCCATCAGCTGTTGGAGGGGAGGGCAGTGGTGGTGATCCATAGCCCCTCCCCGTGGATCTATCTGAAGCTGTGTGGCGGCCGTGGAAGGTATGGTCAGCGGTCGCCGCAGAGTTTTAAAGTAATTTTAATTCTGTGGCGCCCACCAGAGCCCGGCGACCTAGGCAACTGCCTAACCTTGCCTAATGGGAGCGCCGGGCCTGACTATACATCAAATATGTATTTAGTAAAATTGAATGAGATTGTAAAAGTCCTCAATGGAGTCCTGTATAAACAGAATTTTAAATAGTGACAGTTAGGAGAGAGGAATGACTTTTAACTGCCAGTTGAAGTGTGTCAGTTGGTCCCTGTCAGAGGTGAAACCTGTGAGTATGTCAGGGAAGAACCCTGTCATGTTGTCTGCAGAAGAAGCCCTGTGAGTCTCTTAAGAAAATCAGCTCATGAGGAAACAGCCGGGAGGGACAGAAGAGTATCAGCTCTGACAGGAGGGAGAGGAGGGAGAGCCCGGTCAAACTTATCAGCCCTGTCCTTTGAGAGAAACAGCAGACATTTCACTGTCCTGTGAGAGGTATGAGGAGAAAATGGAATCTAAAATGGATAAGTAACCCCTGTTTATTTATTATTTGATGGGACTGTGTATTGTTAATTTTGTTATTAGGTATATAGGGACTTTGTGGGAAGGCCAGAAGATAATTTTTATACCCCTTTGCAGTACTGTGATAAACTATTATGGGTAGTGATAGACCTGAATCTGTTTGCAATTGTGAGAACACGCCTTTACCGTACTATGTTAGAACACTCCTCCCTTCCCCCATCGCACCTCGTTAGGCATAAGTAGTCATAAATTCAACAAAGTGGCAAGTCTGAAGAACCATAGTTGTGTATGTTCACTTTCTGTGCATGCGCAGTGTAACAAAATGCAATGATACACTACACAAACGGGCGTACGTCTCACTCTGAACCAGGCCACACATGTCTGGCTTACAATTAATATATTATAAAAATTTAACCATTGGCTCAGTTATGTTCATTTAATTATTTTTACACTTGAGATACATTTGAAATTAGGACCGCAAGATGCTACAGCAACTGTGGTGGAGAGGGGATAAAACCAGAAAAAGGGACATTAGATAGCAGAAAATGTGACTCCAGACCAGGACATAAAGTTTATTTATCAATGACCTAATAGCCTTTTAAATATTTTGATATCGATTATAATATTTGTTATAACATACCATAACTGTTATCAAGAAGAAATGTTCATTTTAATTTCTAAGGAAACATGCTCAACAACATTGTACTTTTCTCCCATTAACTTTTCACACTTAGACAGCAGCTGTTTACGCTGTGACTGCAGGGTATTTTGTGATGGAAAAGTAATTTCTTTATCTCACAATTTTTCATCTTTCTTGTCTTTTATGTCCTTGTCTCCCTCATGGTTCACTTTCCAGACATCCCTATTCATAGTTTCATATGGTTTGTCTGTCACTTTTTTTTTTCTTTGTTGCTATCTCTTTTTTTTTACTTCCACTGAGACACATTCAGAGCTCTGCTATGCTGTTGGTTTTTTATATACAATTTAATTTGCTTTTTATGATAGCAATATTATAAAATACCTCAAGGCTCAATATTATCTATCACTGGTTCACAGTTAATTACTTGAGGAGAGAAATAGTCATTAGACTACAGTATCTTGGAAGAGGAACGTGTTCTATTAATACATTGCAGAGTAAATAAATAGAAAAATCTATAGTTAAGATATGAGCCTGTGTTTTAATTTGCTGACTGCTGGAGGTGTTTGAAAAGCTTGCTGAGGCTAAAAGAATAATGTTATTGCAAACAGCACAATCCACTAAATATATTTTGGTGTTTAAAATTGATAGCTATTCTAGACTAACACTTGAGTAAAGTGGTTTTCAGAAGTCAGAGTGGCATTTTTTACTTTGCAATCTTTGATAATGTTAAAAGCTAAGTGACTCATCCACTGCAGAACGTCGTAGCTTCTCCAAAGCGTAGAGTAATGCTTAAGCATTGTTTTGCTTTAGTTGAAGCTCCCATTATAATGATGATAAATTAGACAATGAGTAAATCATTTCTTTAGTACAGTAATAGTTACAAAATATGTGACTATATTTTATAAGGGAATGAGAATGGATAAATATCAGTGACACAGCACCTATAGAAGATTAATGAGCTTAAAGAAAATCTCCTTATGGTTGTTTTTGTTAACGAATGGCTTCCTTCAAACTAGGGGAGGGAACTTAATTGCCTGGACCCCTGCTGCTATCTGAGGTCCAATGATGCTCAAAGGGACTAAGCCTGAAGTATGATTCTGCAGATAGAGATTGTGAATACAGATAATTGGACACACAAACATTCTCAACTCTGTTACTGATCTCACATCCACCCATTAGGCTTTGTTCTATTACAAAGCAATATCCAATAATGCAATGTGCCTATTACATCATTATCAGGGGCTGGCTGGGCTGGGGGGCAGAGGGGCAGACCGGTCCCATAGTGGTCTAACTTGTTTGGGTCACTGGGCCACCTGCATTGTTTTTTCTTTAAAATAGGCTGCTGAGACACATGTTTATACTGAGTCTTGAGCTTCTTATGCTGCCGAGTGCCGTAACAGTGTGAATTTCTGATAACAAATGGAGCCAGATCTCTTCCATGTGATCCATGCCTCTATATTTTAGGTATCTGGCAATAGGGGGACAGTAAAGATACAGACCTTAACTTATAGAGACCTTACTTTATGGTCAGTCTCTTAGTTTAAAGAGGATGCCAATCTTTGGAAATTCATCATGACCAATAAACATTTAAATGGGGCAATGAGGTTCTCACATGTCCCTGCTGGTATTTTAATATGGGCACCAGTGGTCCCCACAGCTTTTTCATTTTCAAAAATCCTGGAGCACTAGAGGCAAGGGGAAATTTTAGAAAATCTAGACTGAGCCTAGTACCTTTGTAAGACTTTGTAAATACTGGATTTAAAATTAGGCACATAGGTGCATAGTTGTCTCAGTCAATGGTAGCTCCACCCAATTAAAGTGGACATGTCATCTGTATAATCACTTTGCCTATTAAATTGCTAGCAACTAGTGACATCACAGACACTGCATGAATTATATTCATGAGATACTGGTTCTTAGTAAATTGATAATCTACATTCATATTAATTTTAGTTCAGTCCACAGAAAAGAGTGCCTCTTTTTTGTGTGGGTGACAGGTGCACTTAATTCATTAACTCACACATTCATACATTTTTCTGTTAATTTTGGTTTATTCCAACTCTATGTAATTATAACCACAATCACTTCTACAGTAGACACTGACTATATTTCTATTATATTTTTTAAACATAAAGAAAATAGTGTGTAAACAAAGGTGTAAAGACTTATAGACTATAAATCTGTCTTAAACATTATTCTTTGTCTGCTGGTATAATGTTTTTAGTTGAGTAAAATTATTTGCCTTTGTACTTTTTTCTGTAACACAAAAATTAAATTGTACGGACACAATGGGATATATTTACTAAACTGCGGGTTTGAAAAGGTGGAGGTGTTGCCTATAGCAACCAGATTTTAGATCACTTATTTAGTGCATTCTACAAAAATAGAGAATCTGATTGGTTGCTATAGGTAACATATCCACTTTTTCAAACCCGCAGTTCAGTAAATATACCCCTATGTGCTATTTTATACATCATAAAAGTTTCTAAACATATATTTTTTTCATAACCTTGGATATCAAATAGCAGATATAAGCATGTAACCTAATAATATTTTCTTTTCTTGTATATGACATGAAAGGGATAAAAACTAAAAAGAAGCTTACAAACATACCTCTATGTATTAATTTGTGTTTTTCATTCTGTTTTAAAAAAGTCATATTAAATAAATAAAAAAAATTCCCATTACAAACTAAAGCTTCCTCTACAGTGCTGATATTTATTAAATTACTGCACTATAGGTGCGTAATGAATACATTGCGTTTTAAAAATATGCTTTTTTTCCATACTATCTATATTTGGTAATATTTAACAAATAATTGTGTTTTGGTTTTTGATTTGGCCAAAAATCTTCATTGGTTTTGATTTTGGATCTCAATTCAATTATAAATTTGGTAAAATCAAGTGATTTTGAGCTGTTTTTGTTTCTACATTTGCTATTTATAGCATTAACATTCATTTACAGTCTATTTTCTAATGAACTTTTCACAATTGCCACCCCACAACTGAAATGGTTTGAGAAAATCGCTGAAGCATATAAAGTGTGGAATTCCAAGTCATTACTATCTCTTGCTGAATGTGATCCATATGTTCGACAGTTACATGATTGACATTTATATGGTCAACACCATAATGATGACATTGACAGCATTATTAGGTCGACAATTGAAATGTTGACAATATTAGTTAACCAATTGATCTCATGTAGTAAAATATACTGTCATTATATACTCAGATAATAATACAAAACGTGGTTGTTTATATATCATTATTGGAATTAAATGGACCATTTTAGAGAAGATGCCTACCACATTAAAAAATATTATTGGGAAGAGAGTTTCCTTGAGTAAATACCTTGAGAACTGGTGCAGGGGATAATGTTTTGTTTAAGATAAAGGATAGCTTCTGATGCCGCAGTTGCCCAGTTTTTGGCGTCAGCATACTTTCGAGTGAGAGCAATGCTCGGGGCCATCGATTCTGCTTTTAAACTAATCTATCACAATTTATTTTCATCAGTAAATTGTGATATATTTAATCAGTAATCATAAACCAAATGATCTCCCCGACCCAGAGTTATCATTAACCAAATGATCTCCTCTGTTTTAACTATTTAGCATTCTAATACCAAGCTATATCTGACACATGAATTTGTAAGAACATTGAGATGCGCAGGGCTATCGACGCAAGATACGTTATGCAAATGGACATATGTCCAAACAACGATCAGTATAATCTAATATATAAATGCTTAGTGGCATCTGTGTGTGGAAAAAAAAAAACCAAGTTGCAGCACCACCTGCTGGGCAGAGTTATACACTGACCTACTAAATTCTTAGTGTGTGTGGGGAAAAAAATTCAAAAAGGGCTGAAATTTGGTAGGGCTCAAACTCATTTTCGTGAGGTAATTTTACCTCATGAACACACATGTGTAGAGGCGTGCGTTAGTGTGTGTGTGTGTGTGTGTGTGTGTGTGTGTGTGGAATAAACTATTTTCTCAGAAAGGGCTCATCCAATTGACCTGAAATTTGGTATATTGACATTATTTGACAAAAAAATTAGAATAGTCAAGTCAGTTAACTTCCATCATCCCCCCTTCCCCCCGTGGGAGGGGTAGTAAAGGCTAAATTTATGAGTTTAGGGGTCAAACTCATTTTCGTGAGGTAATTTTACCTCATGAACACACATTAAAAAGGCCGCTTGCGTCGGGAAGTAACGCTCTTCCCCTGAGGAGGCCTGGGCTAGGTCCAAATGCCTGACAAGAACCTTTTTAAGACCTTAAGTAGCTTGATTTGACTAGAATGCATCAGTATCATGCACGGGTTAACTTGTATATGTATATATACACACATACACATTGTTTCATTGTAATATTAGCAGCCTAATATTAGTAATATTCAGCACTTACTAAAAAACATAGAAATTGGAAAAACAATACAATGCAATTCCTCTACTGTATCATCTCTATTCTACATATACTATTACAGTTTATATCTAAAATCATGCCACAATTTATAGACTAAATAATAACATGCACAAGCAAAATGGAATATAGCACAAAAACTGGAAAAAGCTCTTAGATTCATACATTTCCCAGCACATACTTTACATAAGACAAAATCAAATTATTTGAACAAATACCTCACTTGCTGCTGTGAAATGGTTTTATTTCACATAGAGAAACCCTGAGTAATCTTTGATGTTGGACATAGAATCATACAGAATCTTTCATGTGTATACTATGAAAATGTCACAACTGATCCTTGCTGACATTATACACATTATCCAGTTAGCGTTAAAATGAATCAAGAATGACCATAGCATGATGCTCACCTTCATTTTATTAAAGGTTATTAAATTGCTTCACAAGAAATAATGAATATCATTGAACAACTTCAGACAGACAGGTTCATAATGCACACAGGTATGGATCTGGTTTGTTATGCTTGATACTTAAAAGTTCAGGATGAGATATTATTCTGTAATTTGGAATACAATGTTTACAATACACTGAATTACATTTAAAATTGTTGTGTAACATTCTTATTAACAATTTTCTGGATTCACAGTAGAGCACACACCTGTATGATGTATACATATGTGTTTATTATACTGAGTATGTTTGTATTATACTGAGCATTCTGTTATAGATCCCTCTTTTTAAATGCTAATATCTTTTAAATAGTGATACTATGTGGATAAAAATTACTACGCAGAGAGATACTGGGAAGGCAAATTTTATGGTGGATATCATTTATCCGATTTTGAGATTGAGCAGTTTAAAAGATGTTTTTATTTTACAATTTTTTCTGTTTGGATCTTTAGCTATCTAAAACTAAAAACTAACAGAAAAATAATACTAGAAATTTGGCACAGGTGAAGATTTTTATGCTGGACTGTGAACTTTTATTTAAATGAAGATTCTACCAACTGTAGCAATTCTGATATATTTAAGTATAACAAATTAACAGTGAAGGCTGTGTAAACTGTTAGAACGAGATACAACAATGCAAGATAATTCTGCAGGTTTATGCTGCTGTGTTCTGTTAACATTTTAACACTGATGGATCCCCTGTTTTTCAAAGCTGCAATAGCTGCCTTACATTACTTCTGAAATAGGATTTAAAAATAAATAATTATGCCGCACCACGTTGGTTTTAAAAAACTGACTGATACTGGGAAAAATAAGTAGCACTCAGCCTAGTCAGGGTGATCATAATTTCCCTCGGAGGTAATAGAGCAGGTAAATGGCAACCTATACTGGTGTCAGGAACTGTCCCCTCCTGACCTCAGGAGGTGGCAGAGTCACGTGTTGCTTACCTCTGAAAGATAACATAAAAACATAATACATAACCCAAATATGTATTAAGCAAATGTATGTATTGCATATTACAGTATATATTATTATATCCTGTAAGTAAAATTGAATTGTACATATGGGTCCTGATTTAGGGTTGGATCAATTTGTGCCATGTAAAGATGTGACATTTGTAGAATTTATTATATATATTGTATATTCACAGGAATGGAATATTCACGATAATTATATACTACATTCCTGTCACAAGTATTTTCTTGATAAAAATTCGCTATTTTGCCAAGTGCTATTAGCGGGGCTAGTTAATTCTAGCAGGTCACATTTTTTTGCAGGCCCAATCCATCATCATCATCATCAACATTTATTTATATAGCGTCACTGATTTCGCAGCGCTGTACAGAGAACTCATTCACATCAGTCCCTGCCCCATTGGAGCTTACAGTCTAAATTCCCTAATATACAGACAGACAGACAGAGACAGAGAGAGACTAGGGTCAATTTTGATAGAAGACAATTAACCTACCAGTATGTTTTTGGAGTGTGGGAGGAAACCAGAGCACCCGGAGGAAACCCACGCAAACACGGGGAGAACATACAAACTCCACACAGATAAGACCATGGACAGGAATTGAACTCATGACCCCAGTGCTGTGAGGCAGTGGTGGCTAACCATTTATTATTATTATTATTATTATTAATACTTATAAGGCGCCACAAGGCATCCGCAGCGCCGTACAGAGACAAACAAAATCACAATACAATGGGAGACAGCACACTACAGTAAACACAGCAACTCAGTATGCTCAATGCACAGCTAGAGAGGGCGGGGAAGGGGGAGGGAGGATCCGCAAACGACGGGGCCCAAGAAGGAGGGCGCGAAAGACAGGGAGACCCCCAGGGGGGAGGAGGGAGTGAGAGTGGATGTGGGGTGGAGGACCCTCGAGGAGGAGGGCTAAGTAGCTGGAGAGCAGAGTTAGAAGTGGTGGAAACAGGAGGAGAGATGGCCCTGCTCAGAGGAGCGTACAATCTAAGGGGAGGGGTGGACAGACAGAGAGACGCAGGGGAGAGAGGGAGAGTAGGGGGACAGAGGCAGAAGATAAGGTAGGAAGTTAAGTGGGAGACAGAAAGGCTTTAAGAAAAAGGTGGGTTTTTAGGGCCCGTTTGAAGCTGGACAGATTAGGGGAAGTTCTGATGGAGGGAGGGAGCTTGTTCCAGTGGAGGGGGGCAGCGCGGGCGAAGTTTTGGATACGCGCGTGGGAGGAGGTTATAAGGGGGGAAGAGAGGCGACGGTCAGAGGCAGAACGGAGAGGGCGGGATGGAGCATGAATAGAGAGGAGGGTGGAGATGTAGGGCGCAGTGGAGTTGGCGAGGGCCTTGTAGGTGAGTGTGAGGAGCTTAAAGAGGATTCTGAAGGGGAATGGGAGCCAGTGAAGGGCTAGGTAGAGGGGGGAGACAAAAGAGGAGCGGCGAGAGAGGAAAATAAGCCTAGCTGCAGCGTTAAGGACAGATCGAAGGGGATCGAGATGAGAGTGGGGGAGGCCAGTGAGGAGGAGGTTGCAGTAGTCCAGGCGGGAGATGATCAGAGAGTGGATAAGGCATTTGGTGGCATCTTGGGAGAGGAAGGGCCGGATGCGAGCGATGTTGCGCAGCTGGAAGCGGCAGGATTTAGCAAGAGAGAGGATGTGGGGGCCAAAGGAGAGAGAGGAGTCGAGGATGACACCAAGGCAGCGAAGTTGGGGGACAGGGGAGATAGAGGTGTTGTCGACAGTGATGGAGAGGTCAGAAGGGGATGGGGTATGAGAGGGAGGAAAAACTATGAGCTCAGTTTTGGCAAGGTTAAGTTTGAGGAATCGAGAGGACATCCAGGAGGAGATGGCAGAGAGGCAAGCGGACACCCTAGAGAGGAGGGAGGGAGAGAGATCAGGAGAGGAGAGGTATAGTTGAGTGTCGTCAGCGTAAAGGTGGTAGCTGAAGCCGAAGGAGCTGATGAGTTCACCCAGGGAGGAGGTGTATAGAGAGAAGAGTAAGGGTCCCAGAACAGAGCCCTGAGGGACCCCGACTGGAAGGGTGGATGGGGGGGAGAGAGACCCAGAGGTGGTGACAGAGAAGGAACGGTGAGTAAGGTAAGAGGTGAACCAGGACAGGACTGGGCCGGAGAGGCCGAAAGACTGGAGGGTGTGAAGGAGGAGGGGGTGGTCAACGGTGTCAAAGGCTGCAGAGAGGTCAAGGAGGATGAGAAGGGAGAAGTGGCCCCTGGCTTTTGCAGAGAGGAGGTCATTGGTGACTTTAGCCAGGGCAGTTTCAGTGGAGTGGAGGGGGCGGAAACCAGACTGGAGAGGATCAAGGAGGGAGTATTCAGAAAGGTAGGAGGTGAGACGGCTGCAGACGAGCCTCTCGAGAATTTTGGAGGCAAAAGGGAGAAGAGATATGGGGCGATAGTTCGAGAGAGAAGTGGGGTCGAGATTAGGTTTCTTAAGAATGGGGGATACGAGAGCATGTTTGAAGGAGGAGGGGAAGATGCCAGTGGAGAGGGAGAGATTAAAGAGGTGAGCGAGGTGGGAGCAGGTGGTGGGGGAAAGGGAGCGAAGAAGGTGGGAGGGGATGGGATCCAGGGGGCAGGTAGTGGGGGGGGAGGATAAAATGAGAGAGTGGACTTCCTCTCCGGTGGTGGGACAGAAGGAGTGGAGGGGAAGGTGGTTGGGGGGGGAGGACAGAAGAGTGAGAGGGGTGGAAGAGAGAGTGGAGGAGGAGATTTCAAGTCGGATGGCCTCGATTTTAGAGGAGAAGAAGGAGGCGAAATCAGAGGCAGTCAGGGAGGAGGGGGTTTGGGGAGGGGAGGGGGCCAAGAGAGTGCTGAAGGTGGCAAAGAGGCGGCGGGGGTTAGAAGACTGGGAAGAGATGAGGGATTTAAAGAATGATTGTTTAGCGAGTGAGAGGGCAGAGCTGTAGGATGAAAGGATGAATTTAAAGTGGAGGAAGTCAGCCAGGGAGCGGGATTTTCTCCAGTGACGTTCGGCGGAACAGGAGCATTTTTGGAGGAAGCGGGTAAATTTGGAGTGCCAGGGTTGGGGTTTGGAGCAGCAGGGGTGGACGGAGTGGGCAGGGGCGACCGCGTCCAGAGCGGAGGTGAGGGTGTGATTGTAGAGGGAGACCGCCTGGTTGGGGCAGGCCTGGGAGGAAAGGGGAGAAAGAAGGGTATCGAGAGAGGAGGACAGAGAGGCAGGGTCAAGAGCATCTAGATTGCGTATGGACAGAGTAGGTTTGGGCAGGGGGAGGGGAGCAGGAGAAGAGGAGAGAGAGAAGGAGAGAAGATGGTGGTCGGATAGAGGAAAGGGAGAGATGGAGAAGTCGGAGAGATTACATAGGTAGGAGAAGACAAGATCAAGGGAGTGACCAAGGCAGTGGGTAGAGGAGGAGGTCCATTGGGTGAGACCAAGGGAGTAAGAGAGGGTGAGCAGTTTGCTGGAAGCAGGGTAGGTGGGGTTGTCGATGGGGATATTAAAGTCACCGAGAATGATCGAGGGGAGAGCGGAGGAGAGGTAGTGAGGAAGCCAGCTAGCAAAGTTGTCAAGGAAGTGGGAGGTGGGGCCAGGGGGGCGGTAGATGACAGTGACGCGGAGATGGATGGGGTAGAAGAGGCGGATGGAGTGAGCTTCAAAAGAGGAGAAGGAGAGGGAGGGTTCAGGGGGAATGACACGAAAAGTACAGGTGGAGGAGAGGAGGAGGCCAACTCCACCGCCAGGGCGGGCACCAGGCCTGGCGGAGTGGGTGAAGGAGAAGCCACCATAGGAGAGGGCAGCGGGGGAAGTAGTATCAGAATCGGAGAGCCAGGTTTCAGTAACGGCAAGAAGGTTAAAGGAGTTGGATAGAAAGAGGTCGTGGATAGCAGTCAGCTTGTTGCGGACGGATCTGGCATTCCAGAGGGCACAGAAGAAAGGGGGAGAGGAGAGGGGGGAAATGGGGATGAGGTTAGCAAGATGAGCAGCGCGCAGGGGATGGCGGGGAGGAACGGGAGAGGTAGGGCGGGGGGAGAGTATGGGTATGGAGTGAGAGCGGGGAGGCATAGTAGGGTGAGAGAGTAACAGAACAGTGAGATAGTGGGGACAGTGAAAAACAGGTAAGAACAAAGGCAGGAAGACAATGAAAAGGTGGAAGATAATAACGAATTAGGGTGTGGAGGGCATGGAACAACAGTACAGTGAGATAATAAGGACAATGAAGACAGGTAAGAATGATAGCAGAACAGTAAGATAGTAAGGACAGCAGATAACAGGTAAGAATAATCAGGGAGACAATAGCAAGATGGAGGACAATAACCAATTAGGGCATGGAAGGCAAAGAATAATAGAAGGAGAGGTAATAAGGACAATGGAAATAGGCAAGAATAATAACAGGTAAAACTAATTGCTGGTAAATATAAAATCAGGAAAAACAAGATAAAGGCATATAAATAGTAGAATAATAACAGGTAAAAAGTAGAAACTTGTAAATGTACAATCAGGAAAAACAAAATAATGGCATATAAAATAATGTTTTATATGCAGTTGATGCAGTTAAGCCAGGGATTAAGCAGGAGAAGGGTTAACTGACAAGTCGGGTCGATACACAGTAGATCAGTTGATGCAGATAAGCCAGAGATTCAGCAGGAGAAGGGTTAATTGACAAGCCGGGTCGGTACACAGTAGATCAGTTGATGCAGATAAGCCAGGGATTCAGCAGGAGAAGGGTTAATTGACAAGCCGGGTCGGTACACAGTAGATCAGTTGATGCAGATAAGCCAGGGACTCAGCAGGAGAAGGGTTAATTGACAAGCCGGGTCGGTACACAGTAGATCAGTTGATACAGATAAGCCAGGGACTCAGCAGGAGAAGGGTTAATTGACATTTAGCCACGGTGCTGCCCCACGGCTAATCCCCCTATGTAATACAGTCCCTAGGGCTGGTTTTGCAGTATGGCAGTGTGAAACTACAGGCTGAGGTTTTCCTTACTATAGTGCCAGCAGCCCAAACTGGCACAGCTTACTGTTGGTATTGGCAATTACGAGAGGACCCAATGCATTTTGTCTCCTTGATTTGTGTAATAGCAGCACTAGGGCTAGTTTGGAATTTGGCCATTTCTTTCATTTTTATTTATTTTTTATACAAAATGCAAGGTCCGTACTGATTATCATCATGAGTTGCTTGGATCTAGCATCAGTCGGGAGGTTTATCTGTAGAGTTCCTACTCTACGTAGGACATAAGAGTGTGTACATGCTCTTGCTGTATTTGGGCTATACAAACCCACCCCTTTTCTCCCCTGCTCCACCTTTGTAAGCATAGAGAGATTCAATGGGGAGATCTGTCTCAGGCTTTTAGTGTATGGCATAGTCAATGCACTTATAGGGTCAGCCAAAATGTTACTAGTTTTGCATGTGTTCTAAATTTCTTACAAATTTAGGTCGTTGTCAAGTAAAAAACATTGAGAATGTCACACTCTATTGCCTTCCTAAGCATTTACACTCCAAACTCTGTCCTGCAAGTTTATAAGCATGTTTAAAAGGTGTGCCAAGCCATTATTCATAAGTCCCTATCAACATCATCAACATTTATTCATATAGCACCAGCAAATTCCGTAGCGCTTTACAATTGGGAAAAAATAAAACAATAAAACAATACTGTGCAATACATACAGACAGAGAGGTAAGAGGGCCCTGCTCGCAAGCATACAATCTATGGGACAATGGGAGTTTGAAACACAAGGGCACATGCTACATCATATTGCACATTGGACCAGCTAGAATGCAAAGGTAAAAAGTACTGAGTGGGCTGTGAGATCAGTCACACAGAAATGTTGGTCAAAGGATTGTTGTCTTGTGTTAGCTGTGTGGAGGGTGGAAATAGGGTAACCTAGGGGGATTAAGATGCTGGTTGAGGAATATCATAAGCTTGTCTGAAGAGGTGGGTTTTCAGAGAATGCTTGAAGGTTTGAAGACGAGGAAAGTCTTACTGTGCGAGGGAGGGAATTCCACCAAGTGGGTGCAGCACGAACAAAGTCCTGTAACGGGGAATGGGAGGATGTGATAAGAGTGGAAGAGAGACGCAGATCTTGTGCAGAGCGGAGGTGTCGAGTTGGGAGATATTTTGAGACATGTGAGAAGATGTATGTTGGTGCAATTTTGTTGCCTTATGGAGTAGATTGAAAGGAAAAGTGGAGGTCTTGCCCATAGCAAACAATCATAGTTTAACTATCATTTATCCAGTGCATTCTAGAAAATGATAGCTAGGTTGGTTGCTATAGGCAACACCTACACTTTTCCTTTTAAAAAGGTTTGAAAATCTACCCCTATGTGTGCTATGGCCCAGATAATACAATTCTAAAATCCACCTGTCACAATACAAATTGTAAAGAAGACGCATTTGGATTTTAGCAATGCTCTTCAAAAATATTCACTGTTTCTGCTCCATTGTTGGCTTTTCTGGTAACAAAACTCAATGTAAAAAAAAACCTGATTCAACTATTAAGAGGAAGCTATTATATAGGGAATTGAACTAGATAGGAAACCACTACGATTTTGCCGCTAGCAGACTAGGCTATGAGCTTTATTTATTCTTTTTTTTTCTAAAAAATTAACACACCAGTCATCATCATTAAGTTGATGATGATAAATGCAGTCTCTCTACAGTATGATATGCTTGAAGTGTATAATACGCTTTAAACTCAATGTTAAAAAAAACCTGATTCAACTATTAAGAGGAAGCTATTATACAGGGAATTGAACTAGATAGGAAACCACATGGTCTCAACAAGGATTATCTTATTTTAATGTTTTCTGTTATAGTTGAGCAATCTTGTATATATAATCTCATTTGGCCTTAAGTGCTTTGCCAAATATTCCACCCCGATTTCTCCCTTATTATAACATCTACATTACAGAGCAAATTAATTTAATACCGTTGTCGTCCAGCTCTATTTATTGATTACAAAATCTGCAAAATGCAGAATTTATAAATACAGTATCTGATGCTGAATTGGATGTAATTTTCTTCAAAAATGCAAATTGGCTGCTATTAGCCTTTCTTAGTGTTAAGTTAGGGAATTCAGACTAATCTCCAATGGGCCAGGGCTGATGTACGTGAGTACTCTGTACAGCGCTGTGGAATTAGTGGCGCTGATGATGATCTTAAGCGTCTCTGCATGGGATGTAAAGTGCATATCGCGGAGGAAGATACTTAAAGCCAATCATAAGCTTAAAGCGTATTATGCACTTCATGCATATCATACTGTAGAGAGACGACATTTATCATCATCAACTTAATGATGATGACTGGTGTGTTAGTTTTTTAGAAAAAAAAAGAATAAATAAAGCTCGTAGCCTCGTCTGCTAGCGGCAAAATCGTAGTCGTAGAGTGTCTATGCACAGTACTGAAATACGTATTTCACGCAATAAAAAAAATCACATTTGTCGAATTCAGCACCAGGCCTACAGCGTAGAATACCATAAAGCCAAATTCAGCAAAGCAAAAGCAGAACTTGAAAATTGTATCCTCAGAACTACGCACCTATGCACAATGGCCTGTAGTGTCACCAAATTGAAGCTGGATCTATATTTTCTATGATCTTACTATGAGAATTCTTTTTCTCTTTATGATTTTAGATTGTAAAATTGGAATATTTTTGTGCTATTTATCTTACTGTTTGGATATTTTTTGGGGGTTTCTTTCCATTCTGCTGCACTTAAAGCATTGTGCAATATTGTAGGGGTATAAAAACTGGGTATGTGCAAGAAGACATGTCTAACAGACTAGCTGTTAGATTCTAGTTTTCTGTCAAATCTTTTTCTTCAAAAAATCATAAAACGCATACAGTGCAGTAACTGTCACAGTAAATAGAATTCCATATAATGCAATTCATGTGTAGGTCCTGGTTAGTGGTGTTGACTGCTTTTTTGTAATTCAGCTGGTACAATTTCTTAGTGAATTATTTTCCTACAAATGTGTGACTTCCTTTTGCTTGCTTTATGAGTTTCTTCACTAACAGCAGGTTGCTTTAAAGCCTAGGTGCATATAGTATATTATTTACTTGTATCTTTCTGGTGGCTGTAGGACAGATCATGCAGTGAAGGAAACTTCTCCCTACTCTTTCTAAGACTGTTGTCACACTTCTATGCTAAGAGCTGAAAATTACTATGGAGCTTGGAGAATGGTGAAAGCATATAACATTTATTGAGGATTGTAAGCTTGCGAGCAGGGTTCTCTTACCTCTCTGTCTGTATGTATTACCCAGTATTGTTTTATTAATGTTTGTTCCCAATTGTAAAGCGCTACGGAATTTGCTGGCGCTATATAAATAAATGTTGATGTTGATTATGATCCAGATAGTGCAGAAAATGGTACAAACCGAATATTGCAGATACTGAACAATGTATCTCTGGATGATGATGAAAGCAGGTAACAACAAAGAATACAGCTGGTGCAGGTGAACAAGCTGAGTGAAAAGAAACCAGGATGTAGGCTAGCAGCTTGCAGTAGTACCAGGGAACAGGAGAAGTAACAGGAGTAACAAATAAGAACAACAATATCAGGAATAGCAACATCAGTGACCAGCAAAGGAGATCTGAGGGAGGCAGGCATAAACAAGGAGAGAACATGTGCAGATAATTAGCAAGTGCAGCAGGTTAACCCCTGCTAGTGAGAGAAAAGGCCTGGCATGATAGCAGCACCTCTGGTGGTCCAGAGGTACAGTAGGGTACATTCAAATAATATCAAGTCCAGAGTAGTCCAATAGACAGGAACTGCCAAGACAATGCAGCATGCTGAAGCGATGCTGTAGTAGAAGTGAAGGCAGATCCTGACAACTGTATACAGTCCAGTAGCTACAATAACTCTTTGCATCTTATTTGGTTAAGGTCTTCAAGGAAAAGAAGCTTTTGTTATTATTCATATGACTCATGGCTCTGGAGTCAATCCACCATCCATTTGATAAACCACCCACACTGGTGTTAAAGACAAACTCAACTGAAGCATTGTCATCCTATTTTATAGCAGTATTGGTCTTCTGGTGATTATTTTGATTATTAAGCTGTTTCATTCTAGCTTTCCAAACCTGGCAGTCGACCTTTAAGTGACCAGATCTCCTGCATACAATCATTCATATGTTTTTATGTTTTTCATTGCTGACTGTAGTTTGTACCTCAGTGTTCTGTGTTTAATGTTGTTTCTACTCTGAACACATAATTATTTATTGTGCTTTCTGTTTTCTGCTTGTGCTTATCCAAGAACTTGCTTTTGACCTATTTTGTTGTGAGTTTGTCATCTAGTTGATCATCAAGTGTGATTACATGCATTTTACAACTCTACCACGAGTAAATCTATTATTTCTTCTCCAATACCATATTTCAAAAAAATTCTCTTTTTGTAGTCATGCATATGTCAGCATTTAATCAGCTTAATTTGATATAGTTTTCTTACTAAATATTATTATTATTATTGTTTATTTATATAGTGCTAATCATATTATGTACCGCTGTACAGAGAATATGTAGTCATTAACATCAGTCTCTGCCCTATTGGAGCTTACACTCTAAATTCCTCTATAACATGCACAGTCACTCTAGGGTCCATTTTGTCAGAAGCAAATTAAGTTACCAGTATATTTTTAGACAGTGGAAAGATACCGGAGCACCTAGGGGAAACCCACGCAAACACAAGAAGAACGCATAAACTACACACAAATGGCCCAGGTTGGAAATGAACCCTTGTGTAGAATTCCCCACACCTTCCCTTATTTTCAGCATCTTCGCTTTAAACTTCTGTGACTGATAGTTCTGATTTGCTACTCTGAACTTCATTGAGTGGCTATTAACAGCAATTTTTCTTAAACTTTTTGCGTTTACTGTTGTCCTACATAATCCGTTGGCAGCAGATAATTCTGAATATTGTCAATGCATATTCTAGTTAAAGAAGGTATTTTTATTAAAGAACAACCACTATAAAATGTTTATAACACTTCAGCAACTCAGGCAACTATCATTTTCTAGTTTCCTGTCTTCTATAAAGGGCTCACCGTGTATGTCTCCATAACCTTCACAACAATCTTAAAATTCTTAACCATTTATATCAAATAAACACACGGAGTCATGTATAAGTTTGCTAAAAAATGGAGAACATATTTTATTATTATATTAGTATTAAACTAAACCTATGGTGGCGGAGAAAGGGCACTTCGGGACAGCTCCCAAGCTGATACAACCAGATAACGTGGGAACTGGCGAATCCACCATACATCCACTAACCATGGGGATCTCATCCCAAACTATCATGCGCTGAATTGGCGTCAGAGTGACTGCCCTCCTTCTAAACTCACATTGCCCTCCCTCGCCGAGTCGGACAGGGGACCCTCCTCACCGAAGGACCAAAAGGAGTTACTGGTGCCTCTAAGGGGACAGTGACCTGCGGTCAACTACCATTAGCGCCAACTAATCAGCCACTGAACGCAGTGTCTTCCAACCGCAAACCGTGTAACATAAACTACCTTAACCAAGGAGTGAGTGGGTGGGATCTCATGCTGAAGAGTGAGGCAACCAGGAAGTACCATCTGCTATATTCAACCCAGAACCCTCCCACAGGAGCTACCATTGGTCGGGCCCCACCTGATGTTAGCCCTTCAAGTAAGTGTTCAGCCTGTTACAAACCCTGTCGCCCTTTAAGTGCGTTCACCCTAAAAGCCTCACTTGTCATTCTTTAAATAAGAAGGTTTATTAGCAACTTAAGCAAACTAGAAAACATAAATAGTGCAGTAGTTGATGCAACAAATAGATGAACAAATATTATTCTAACACATTTAAGGCCTGGTGCTAAGTTGGACGTACGTAACATCTGCACATTTTTTGGACTGCATTCATATGTGCATATGTAGATTTGCTCTGACACTTGCACCTGTTCGCGACTGGAGAGGCGTGAAGAGGGAAAAAGTCGTCTAACATAGACTAAGTACAGTACAGTAAGGGGGTGCTTATGTAATTGCAAACAGATGCAAGCCGGCACAGAGACGCTTATACACCCATCACTAGCCATATCAATTGTGGGTGCTTGAGGGCAAGTGCAAGTACATTCTGATAATGATAATTACAGTCGCCAGTTCTGCTAGTTGCTTCTGAATGGCTGATTACAGATTCACCTTTGAAGCTGATCAGTGCTTTCTTCATTGATCATGCATATCTTATATGATTTTGTGAGCGGATTTTAGCAAAATTTGTATTTTATTTTTGTTCATAAATCAGAAGGAGAGTTATACCTGCTATATTCGAGGGTTTTCTGTAAAGTACTTCAACTTAATAGTAAGAATATTTCGCTATCAATAACAAATGTTTAAAATTTTGGGTATCAGTGGCTGTGAAGTATGCTTGGGGTAAACCTGGCACAAATGTTATTGATGCAGAGCTACAAGTATCTTGCTATTTGTTCAACTTTGAATATTTACGCAATTGCATTTTTTTGTGAATACATTTTACATATGTGTATTTTAACACAATTACATTCAAACTCAGCATCAATATTTGATTTTTCTCAACATTTGTTTTAACATTTACATAGCTTTCTCATTAATTCATGCAATAGTCCCTATGCATTATTGCCCTTCCTGGCTAATCCTTCAGACCAGGCTGTAACAGATATTTACTTTCATCCGGTGCTGTAGTGGATGTCACCAGTGTTACGCAACTGCTGTCAAACTGTTGAAGTCACATCTCTATCCCTACTTCCAGCTATTTATTAACAACACAGAGATCTTCCTTAGTCCCTAATCCCTTTCAAAATGTGGTAACCAGATCTCCACTTTTGCATTGACCTGAATACTGTGTCTTGTCATCATTTCCATCAATAGTAGCTTCAAGACAAGGATAGGTATACATACAAGGGCACCCAAATACTATGTGCTCACAAAGGGTCTCATGTATAGTTGGACATAGTCTGGTTTTTTTTTTTTGCTGCATAACATACGCATATCTGTAATGAGCATGCACGCCAAAAAATGTATGCATATGCTGTATTTAGCTTTTGGGGTATATTACACTTACAAGTCCTTATGATAAAGGTGGAGTTGGGCAAAGAAAGGAGGGACAAGCCTAGCTAGTATAGCAAGGGAACATTCACGTAATTGCAACTCAAGTAGTCCTGAAAACAGATGCAGATACTCTTGTCAGGAGGCATATCTTTTGAGGGGGCTGGAAGACAGGTTCAACAGTTTGCAATGATGATGATCAGCAGCACTATCTAGCTGCTTATGTGATAGTAAAATGACTGCATCATCATTATCCATAAATTGTAAGCTTGTGAGCAGAGCCTTCTCACCTCTTTGTATGTATAGTATACCCAGTATTGTCTATTACTACGTTTGTCCCCAATTGTAAATATAAATAAATGATGATGATGATTATCAACTAACTATATAGCTCCACTAATATAGAGAACTCATTCACATCAGTCCGTGCCCATTTGCAGCTTACAGTCTAAATTTTCTAACATACTCAAACTGAGAGAGACTAAGGTCAATTTAATAGCAGACAATTAAACTACTAGTATGTTTTTGAAGTGTGGCCGAAAACCCACGCAAACATGGGGAGAACATATAAACTCCGCACAGATAAGGCTATGGTTGGGAATCAAACTCATGACCCAGTGCTGTGAGGCAGAAGTGCTAACCACTAAGCCACCATGCTGCCCATGAAAGTAGAAGTGACTGAAGTATAGAAAAGATTGTTGAAAGCGTGTCAATAGTAAATGTAATATTTTCATTAAATGTAATATTTTCATTAAATATTGTTGCTGGCTTGTATAAAACTGGGTCTTCATGTGGCAGTACAGTCTGTTCCAAAAGCAGTCTGACCACAGAAGGTTCCAGGAAAACCTACTGATAGCCTAAGAGGCATAGAGACACAGGTGCTTTAATCAGTGGTGTGATGAATTTTAAACCAGTTATAATCATTTTTACTGATGTATTTCTCGTGATGTAAAATAAAGCATAAAAGATCATAGACCATAGGGTACATTTATCGAGCTGTGAGTTTCTTGCAGACTTGAAAAGTTGAGATGTTGTCTTTAGCAACCAATATTTTAGCTTTCATTTTGTAGAATGTACTATATAAATGATAACTAGAATCTTATTGGTTGCTATAGGCAACATCTACACTTTTCAAACCCAACAGAAACTCTCAGCTGTGGCTGAGCAGCCAGGATCAGCTAAAAGGTATCAACATTACCACTGCGGTTGTTCTGGAAACAGCATCCATGAACTGGACCAGCAGTATTTCTTGGAGGTTTGCAAACACATCACGCAGGACTTAGCCAGACCAGAGACTTTGTATGTGAGGGACCAATCTACGGGATTGGTGACTCACCTGGCTATTACTAAGTGTTGTTTTTATATAGATGAATTGCTGTATTACATTGTATTATTATATTGTACAATATAGGTACTGTTATATCTTCCCTATTGTCCTCATTTTTGTGATCTGTGAACCCTAGGTTCTGGGTGTATAGTGTGACATTTTGCTAAACATCCCTGTACTGTGATAGAAAAGAAAAAAAAGAAAGTATGTCTGCAAAAATCGACAATGCGCAAACATTTACACACTCACGATATGCTTTTGGAAATGCTAAATGATTTTGGTACTGAAAAATTTGTAACATTTTAACTTCAAATGTTACTTCAATTGCATATGCAAAAGCAGTGCAAACTATTTTTTGACAGCGTTAATGGAACCTAGTGAAGTAGCCAATCATATCAGGGAAAGATGACATTTCCAGAGAAAAATAATTAGAAGATATTATTGAAATTACTGCAAAGCAGACTTTATCTAGCACTGAAACTATTACAATTAGGGGTGTGCACCGGCCACTTTTCGTGTTTTGGGTTTTGGGTTCTGATTAGCTTGAGGTTTTGGGTTCGGATTGGTTTTGCCAAAACACCCCACTAAAGGTTTTGGTTCTGATTTTGGGGTTTGGATTCTGATTTTTTTTTTAAAAAAGCATAAAAAGTGCTAAAATCCATATTTTTTGTTTTTTTTCACTCCTACACTATTATTAACCTCAATAGCATTAATTTCCACTAATTTCCAGTCTATTTTGAACACCTCACACCTCACAATATTGTTTTTAGTCCAAAAGGTTGCACCGAGGTAGCTGGATGTCTAAGCTAAGCGACACAAGTGGGCGGCACAAACACGTGGCCCATCTAGGAGTGGCACTGCAGTGGCAGACAGGATGGCAGTTTGAAAAACTAGGCCCCAAAGAGCACATAATGGCAAAAAAAGAGGTGCAAGATGGAATTGTCCTTGGGCCCTCCCACCTACCCTGATGTTGTTGAAATAGGACATGTGCACTTTAACAAACCAATCATTTCAGCGACAGGGCCTACAAAACTGTGGCTGAAATTATTGGTTTGTTTAGACCCCCACAAAACGAGTTGGCAAAGAAAAAAAAGAGGTGCAAGATGGAATTGTCCTTGGGCCCTCCCACCCACCCTTATGTTGTTGAAATAGGACATGCACACTTTAACAAACCAATCATTTCAGCGACAGGGCCTACCAAACTACTGTGGCTGAAATGATTGGTTTGTTTGGGCCCCCACACAAAAAAAGCTATTCATCTCTCCCTGTACAAAGTAAACTGGCTCTACTGAGGCAAGATGTCGTCCTCATCCTCATCCTCTGATTCCTCGCCCCCTTCAGTGTGTACTTCCTCATTCTCACACATTATCAATTCGTCCCCGCTGGACTCCACAATCACCGGTCCCTCTGTAGTCTCTGGAGGCCATTGCTGTTCTTGATTGAAGAATTGATAATTAATTTTTTATGAACATCATCTTCTCAACATTTTGCGGAAGTAACCTCCTTCGCCGCTCATTGACCAGGTTCCCCGCTGCACTAAAAACTCTTTCGGAGTACACACTAGAGGGGGGACAACTCAGGTAAAATAGAGCCAGTTTGTACAGGGGCTTCCAAACTGCCTTTTTTTCCTGCCAGTAAAAGTAAGGACTGTCTGACATGTCTACTTGGATGGTGTCAGCAAAGTAATCCTCCACAATTTTTTCAATGGTGACAGCATCCAATGCAGCGACAGTAGACATGTCAGCAATGGTTGGCAGGTCCTTCAGTCCGGACCAGATGTTGTCTGCATCCCCGCCAGTGGGTCGTTTCGGAAATCTCTGCTGTTTCCTCGCAGCCACAGGTGTGGAAGAAAATGAAGGAGTAGCTGTTGCCATGTCACGTCCTCTTCAGATGACAATCTCCTGACCAGCAGGTCTTTGCACCGCTGTAGACTTGTGTCCACCGGAAACAGAGACACAACATACGCTTTTAACCGAGGATCGAGCACGGTGGCCAAAATGTATTCCTCTGACTTTAAAAGACTGACCACCCTCGGATTCTGTCAAAGCGTACGAAGGGCTTCATCCACAAGAGCTACATGCTTTGTGGAATCGCAATGGTTTACCAGCTCCTCCCTCACTTTCTCCAGCTGCTTCTGCAACAGCCTGATCAGGGGAATCACCTGACTCAAGCTGGCAGTGTCGGAACTGACTTCTCGTGTGGCAAGTTCAAACGGCTGGAGAACCTTGCACAACACGGAAATCAGTCTCCACTGCGCTTGACTCAGGTGCATCCCCACTCCTTTGCCTATGTCGTAGGTGGCTGTGTAGGCTTGAATGGCCTTTTGCTGCTCCTCCATCCTCTGCAGCATATAGAGGGTGGAGTTCCAGCGCATCACAACCTCTTGTTTGAGCTGATGGCAGGGCAGGTTCAGGCTTTTCTGATATTGCTCGAGTCTGCGGTAGACAGTGGCAGAATGCCGAAAGTGTCCAGCAAGTTTTCGGGCCACCGCAAGCATATCCTGAACACCCCTGTCACTCTGCAGGTAATGCAGCACCAGCAAATTTATTGTGTGGGCAAAACATGGCACGTGCTGGAAATTGCCCATATGTAATGCCCTCACAATGTTACTGGCGTTGTCCGACACCACAAATCCCCAGGAGAGTGTAAGTGGGGTAAGCCACTGCGAGATTATTTCCCTCAGTTTCTCTAAGAGGTTGTCAGCATTGTGCCTCTTACTAAAACCGGTGATACACAACGTTGCCTGCCTTGGAACGAGCAGGCGTTTTGGAGATGCTGCTACTGATGCTGCTGCTGCTGTTGCTGCGGAAGGCGATGCATCTACCCAGTGGGCTGTCACAGTCATATAGTCCTTCGTTTGCCCTGAACCACTTGTCCACATGTCAGTGGTTAAGTGGACAGTGGGTACAACCGCATTTTTCAGAGCACTGAGGACACTTTTTCGTATTTCTCTATACATCCCGGGTATCGCCTGCCTAGTGAAGTGGAATCTCGACGGGATTTGGTACCGGGGACACAATACCTCCATCAACCATCTAAATCCCACTCCACTGATGGCGGACACCGGACGCACGTCTAACACCAACATAGCTGTTAAGGACGCAGTTATCCGCTTTGCCATAGGATGACTACTGTCGTACTTTGTGTTCATGGCAAACGACTGTTGTACGGTCAAATGACCGGCTACCAGCAGCAACAGCAGCAGTGGCAGTAGTAGGCGTAGCGCTGCAGGATCCTCCGGAAGAATACCGGATTCAAGAGGACTCAGTCATGACGGTGACATGGCCTGCAGGACTATCTCCAATCGAGATCGAGGAGGAAATTGACGAGGAGGGTGTTGCTGGTGTGGATACAACGGCAGCAAGGGATTTAGGTGTCCCTGGACTGCTGACGGTCCTAGCCACAGTCCCTGAACTAAACACTGAATTATGAAGGTTCTTCAGGAGACGTATAAGAGAGGATGTCCCTAGGTGGCCAAGATCCTTACCTCTGCTTATTGCAGCTTTACATAAGGTACATATGGCAATACAATTGTTGTACGGATTGGGATAGAAATAATTCCAGACCGAAGAGGTGGATTTTTTGGTCTTCTACCCAGGCATGACGATGGGCTTATTCCTCCAATGGACAACAACTGTTTCCCCCCCTGGTGCCTCATTTAAGATAACCACATCAGCATCCTCCTCATCAAGTTCCTCCTCAGTGCCAGCTACATCAATATCCTCCTCCTGGTGTACAACATTGACACCTTCATTATCCAAATCTGGATCTGCACTGTGGGTGATCCTTCCAGCATATGCAGAGTGCGTGCTGCAAATGGTGGAAGGAGCCACCTCTTCCCGTACAGTGATGGGAAGGTCAGGCTTTGCAACCACCAACACCCTTGGACTCTCCTTGGCGATTTGTGATGCCATCTGTTTAGAAGGCAGAGTTGTTTGCTGTGTTGTTGATGACAGCTTAACTCTCTTAAAAATTTTTGAGGGGGGGGAGGAGGAGGGCTTAGATCCTTGGGTGAAGCTGAACCACTAGTCCTAAACACGGACCAGGGCCTAAGCCGTTCCTTGCAACTCCGTGTCGTAAATGGCATATTGGCAAGTTTACGTTTCTCCTCAGATGATTTTAATTTTCTTTTTTTGCAAATTTTTGTGAACTTTGGGTTGTTGGATTTTACATGCCCTCTAAAATGAGATTGGGCATCGGCCTTGGCAGACGACGTTGATGCCATTTCATCGTCTATGTCATGACTAGTGGCAGCAGCTTCAGCATTAGGAGGACGTGGTTCTTGATCTTTCCCTACTTTATCCTCCAAATTTTTGTACTCCATTATATTTTTTTATTAATATTAATATTATATATATATATTATATATATTAATATTATATTATATTTTTTTGTACTGCAGGAACAGTGAACGTAGTTTGAGATTGCAGTACCTATTTTTTGGTACAGCAGGAACAGTGAACGTAGTTTGAGATTGCAGTATCTATTTTTTGGTACAGCAGGAACAGTGAACGTAGTTTGAAATTGCAGTACCTATTTTTTGGTACAGCAGGAACAGTGAACCTAGTTTGAGATTGCAGTACCTATTTTTTTGTACTGCAGGAACAGTGAACGTAGTTTGAGATTGCAGAAGTACCTATTTTTTGGTACAGCAGTACCAGTGAACGTAGTTTGAGATTGCAGTGCCTATTTTTTGGTACAGCAGAAACAGTGAACGTAGTTTGAGATTGCAGTACCTATTTTTTGGTACAGCAGGAACAGTGAACCTAGTTTGAGATTACAGTACCTATTTTTTGGTACAGCAGGAACAGTGAACGTAGTTTGAGATTGCAGTACCTATTTTTTTGTACTGCAGGAACACTGAACGTAGTTATAGACTGCACAGGACACAGCACCACTGGACTCAGCAGGACAGAGCGCAGGACACAGCACCACTGGACTGAGCAGGACACAGCACAGCACTGCACAGCACAGCACAGCATGAGAAAGAGCAGGACCACCTAACACACCCTCCCTCTTCCCTGATCAATGCCTGAGTGAAGATGGAGGCAGCAAGCGGGAATATAAAGAATCCGGATCTCGTGAGATCCGATGGCGGGATCCTGACGTTCAGCCTCGTTTTCAGTTTGGCCATCGGCGGGAATACCCGAACAGTGCTCAATTGGGCTCGGATCCACACTGTTCGGGGGGGGTTCGGATTGGCAGAATCCGAGTCCGCTCATCCCTAATTACAATGATTTAAAATGTTATCTTGTTCTGTTTTTTATTTGGTTATGTTAGTTCAAGTCTTATTGTGATACCTGGTGAGTAAACTCTCATTTCAATGCAATCAGCAGGAGATCTCCACCTGGAAGTGGGAAGGAGTTAACACATGGTCTCACCCATGCATCTAAAATTGCCATGACCAACCTGGTCAAGGTCTTCGGGCATGCCCTAGGATTCTCTGCCATTGCCACCAGGTATTGTGAATTTTATTGGTCTGATTGCAGGGTAATCACGGGAGGCCGGTCATGACTGAACCCTCACATCTTCCCACTAAAGTGGAACCATTCAGGTGGTATAGATTGACTTCATACAGCTCTCTAAGGTGAGAATGTTACAGTACAAGTTGGTTGGCATAGATTTATTTTCAGTATGGATTGAGGCATGGCCTACAGACTTTAGTACTGCAGGGATAGCAGCCAAGGAAATTGTACAGGAACTAGTATATAGGTATGGGATACCACAGGTGATTTCCTCAGTCCAGGGTCGACATTTTACTGGTTTAGTATTCAAGAAAATGTGTGACATGAAGGGAATCAAACAGCAGTTACATACTTTTTATCACCCCGCTCGGCCCTCTTGTACCCCTTGTGTCACTCCCCTTCAGACTTACTCTCCTTCTCCCTTGCCTCCTTGCCTCTCCCAATGTGGTGTGGCCATGACTTTTTGCAGCACATCTCCACTTTGCAGCAGATCAGAAACACTGCCTTAATCATCTGTGTAGGGGGCCCAAGAAGTTGCTGTATCTCTTTTGAGGGCTCTGTCCAAATCTAAGTAAGCCCCATAGTGTTTTGAACTACATGTGTTATAATTACCACTTCAGTGGCAATCATGGGACAAGACCTTGAGTATTATAATTAGAGATGGGCGGGCTCGGTTCCCCGAGAACCGAACCCACCCGAACTTTGGCTATCCGAGTACCGAGCCAAGTAGGCTCGGTACTCTCCCGCCCGCTCGGAATCCAAATCGAGGCCGAACGTCATCATGACATCGTCGGATCTTGGGGCTCGGTTCTCGCGATACTTGAAGATTATAAATACCCGCCCCCACAGCAATCCATCGCCATTTGACAGAGGGAGAGAGCAGGGTGTAGTCACAGGCTGATTAGAGCAGGGACAGAGAATACAATATTCTGATTCCAATTGTGCTAACAAAAATCGCTATAAAAGACAGGAGGATAAAGGTTTTTTTTTTGTTTTTTTTCATACTTGGCACTCAAAGTGCTTTTTGGGTGTCCCCCATTAGTTTGCCTAAATATTTCTGGCAGTCAAAATTACTATCTGTCAGCAGATTAACCAAATAATTCTTAGCACTCCCCAGTGCTTTTGGGGTGTCCCCCATAATTGTGCATAAATATTTCTGGCTGTCCAAAGTATTATCTGTCAACAGTATCTACCAAATAATTTTTAGCACTCCCCAGTGCTTTTGGGGTGCCCCCCATTATTTTGCCTAAATATTTCAGGCTGTCAAAATTACTATCTGTCAGCAGTATCTACCAAATAATTTTTAGCACTCCCCAGTGCTTTTGGGGTGTCCCCCATAATTGTGCATAAATATTTCTGGCTGTCAAAAGTCATATTTGTCAGCAGTATCTACCAAATATTTGTAGCACTACAAGTGCTTTGGGCTCAGAATGGATTCAAAGCAGTCCACATATGAGCAGAATCAGCAACCAGGTTCTGTCACCAGTCCTGATGGTAGTGTTCCCAGTACGTCATCTGGGAAAGGCGATGTCAAACTACACCGTCTTTTGAAATCAGGCAAAAAAACCCACACCCCAAAAAAAATTACCGTGTTGAAGCGAAAAAGAAGTGTAACTGAGGAAAAGTTAACTGCCGATAAAAAAAAAATTGCCAGCATGCCATTCTACACATGCAGTGGCAAAGAGAAAATGAGGCCTTCGCCTTTCTCTATTAGCTGCAGATCCAAAAATGTTACCGAGCCTACAAGTGGTGCACAACTACTGTTACGCGCCAAAGCCGAGCTGCAAGATAACAGTAAGGCATTGGAGGATAATGTTTGCTCTGAATCAGAAATGACACCAATCCCTGCGGTGAGTCCATCCAACAGGTGGATGTCTAATCGTGAGCATTCTGTTAGTGTACCCATAAAGAGGGTCCCTTTCAGCAGTTCTGCTGATGTGTGCCTGAACAGCCCGAGTGTAGCCGGTGATACACCAAGTGATGATGACACTTTGGGCTAGATTTACTAAGCTGCGGGTTTGAAAAAGAGGGGACGTTGCCTATAGCAACCAGTCAGATTCTAGCTTTTATTTATTTAGTACCTTCTACAAAATGACAGCTAGAATCTGATTGGTTGCTATAGGCAACATCCCCACTTTTTCAAACCCACAGCTTAGTAAATCTAGCCCTTTGTCTTTAGAAGAGGATGTGGGGGAGATTAGGGTATCTGACGAGAGCGCTGATGATGATGCGGTTGATTGGGTAAGTCCTGCACAAGAGGCAGCAGTGTAGCACCAGTGGCAGCAGTTCTGGCACGTGAGGTTCTGGCACCAATTTGCACTTTCCAAACACAAGCAGGAATGACGCAGGTGGCAGACCACAACAGTTTGACATCTGGGCTGGTTTGAAGGATTTGTCAAAAAAATGTGTGACCTTGACCATAACTCCAACCAATCCTACTATTATCATGCAAAGGATGGTGGAGGGCCTATCAGGGATTAAACTGTATTTTTCCTAATTTTCACTAATAATGTTTGGGCGTAATATACACCCAAAGACGAGTGCTCAATTGATAAAAGTCATTGATGAAGAGGAAGACAAGCAGGCTTGTCTGTAGAATTTGCAGGCAAATTGTGCTGCGTTATATAGGTAACACCCAAAGAGAAGATTGCTCCATTGCTAATTGTAATTGCTGAAATAGAAATAATAGGGCTGACAGTCTTGGTCTAAATCTGCAGTTACATTTTATTGTACCATAGCTCACTGCGAAACAGGAGAGGTGGCAGGGTTTAGTGATAATCTTCCTCAAACAATACTAATTCATCTCACCATCATAGAAGTCTGTGTAGTATGATGTAATTGCCGATAATGGCCTTCCAAAGGGAATGACTAGTTGATTTTAGGGCAGAGCTGTCACGATTTTTGGCCAATTCTTTTACAGCAGAGCAAATATCAAAATGTTGTGCGGACTCATCGGCATCACCACTGGGTGTCTTGGGAAAGCAATTTTTTTTACAACAAGCAGTTGCCAGAGAAACTAAAGGAGAAGACATTCAAACAAGATGTTGATCAGTCTGGGATCCTTGCAAAGAAAATTAAGTATTCAATCTACAATTAAAATATAGTTAGCACATTTACTTTGTTTTATTTCACACTATAATTTTCTGTAGAACCTTTTCAAAATGTATTATTAAGGCAATCACTTGACTCAAGCTAACCGTGTCTGCACTTTCTTCACAGGTAACTACTTTGCTGGACTAAAGTATATTCCCCTCAAATGCTAGTCTTCTTGCAGCTGCTGCATCCTCCTACATGCTGTTGCAGAAACCAGATATTGACCCTAAATATTTCTGGACACAAACAGCATCTCCTGCATGTCATTTTTAAAAAGTTCTGTAACACCAAGTTGATAGTGTGTGTAAAACAAGAAATGTGATGGAATTCAACCCCGCTGTAATGCTTGACCAATATTGGGGTCGTAATCAGAAATTACATATTCTCAGGAGAGTCCAAGCAGGATTAGCCATCTTTCAATGACATCCCTTAGTTTTTGGAACAGTTTATCAGCTGTATGCCTCTTACTGAAGCCGCTGATACACAGAGTAGCCTACTTCTCAAAAATGTGACTTACCTGGGTACATGCTGCTGCTGTCCATGCTGGGGAACGCAAATGACCAACCCAGTGGGCTTTCACAGTCATATAATCTTTAGTTTGCCCAGTTCCGCTTGTACACATATCTGTGGTTAAGTGTACAGTGGGTAGAATACCATTTTGTCGCCCAATAATTAAATTATTAGGAACTTTCCGGTACAGGAGAGAATTAGCTTTTCTAGTAAAATGGTATAGTGATGACATTTGCTAACAAGGACAGAACACCTCAATTAAATGTCTTAAACCAACTGTATTAATAGTGGACATTGGACGCAGATCTAACACTAGCATAGTACCCAGGGCGTCTGTGGTCCGCTTTGCAACTTGGTGACAGGTTTCATTCTTGCTTCCTCTTGCCAAGGATTGTTTAACTTCCAATTGATGGTTCAGGGGATATTGATTATGAAGGTGTTGGGGGGGGGGGAGATTGCAGGTGCTGGGATGTAGATGAGAGAAGGGAGGTAGATTATGCTGGACTGCTTGTTGTTATTTTTTTTAACCTAAGTTTCTGATTTTCCCAACAGTTTTCCAAGAACTCGCTGAAAAATGACGAAACATGGATGAAGATCCCAGATGGTTAAGGTCCCTACCTCTACTGAGTGTGGCTTTAAAAACGCTACAAATGGATAGACAACTCTTGGCAGGATTTGTGTAAAAATAATTCCACACTTAAGAGGTGGATTTTTGGTCTTATGCCCAGGCATGACAATGGCTTTTTTGTTATCACTGGCAAGAACTGCAGCAATTTTTCTTTTCAAGTGTATGAAAATCATATTGTGACATATGAGGTGGTCAAAATTGAATAAAAAATAACTGGAAATTAGTGTTACTGAGGTTAATAATAATGTAGCTACAAAATAATACCTAAATTATGTTATTTTAGCACCAATAAATGTAATTTTTTTAACAATTTGCAAAACAAAACCAGACAAAACCAAAACCAAAACACGCAAAGGCGGTTTTGCAAAACCAAAACCAAAACCAAAACACGACGGTAATCCAGATCCAAAACCGAATACAAAACCAAAACACGGGGGTCAGTGACCATCTCTAATTATAATTAAAGCAAAATACACAAAATATGTATATGAGAATATGAGAATTACTTCATACAAATTTGGAAATTGACCTTACTAGCCAGACATTCATTAGTTAAAGGAATGTGCAAGTGTGATAATAACATCCGTAACAGATTGTATTTCATTAAATACATGATCATAAAAATAGAGAATAGGCCTCAATATTTAAGATGATGAAGATTCGACTACCAATATATAATATTTGTGTAGTTTTCATAGAAAATGTGTATTGATTAGAGAATAATTTTTTTTATAAAATCTCATTGTGTACTGCACATGTGCCATATGTTAGTTATTTTCTCTTTTTATTCTTTAAATATCAAAATACCAATGTAACTTACCTGCTTGATCTTTGCTGATTTTTAAGACATTCTAGGTGCTTACCTGATTTCTAAATAAAATTGACTGGTAATTCTGTCTCTAAAATGCATCCTGATCTTGATTTCTTCCACAAAGACATGGTTTAAGAATAAGTGTGATGTAGAGTCAGAAGAAATAGAAGTTTCTGCTTGTTAATGGAAAGCTTATCTTGATTGACAGCATGAAGCTGCTAAAAGAAAGGAAGACACAAAACTAAAATATCTAAAGTAATCTTATAAAGGATAAAAAAATAAATTTAAAAAGGTATTAGAGAAACACCAGGAATGCCAGGCCAAATCTTCTCTGTCTTCACAATAGTTTCATATTGTTAATATTTCTGACCACATTACAACTAGAGATGGGCGGGCTCGATTCCCCGAGAACCGAACCCACCCTAACTTTGCCTATCCGAGTACCGAGCCGAGTAGGCTCGGTACTCTCCCGCCCGCTCGGATTCCAAATCGAGGCCGAACGTCACTGTGACGTCGTCGGATCTCGGGGCTCAGTTCTAGCGATAATTGAAAATTTTAAATACCCGCCCCCACAGCAATCCATCGCCATTTGACAGAGGGACAGAGCAGGGTGTAGTCACAGGCTGATTAGAGCAGGGACAGAGAATATACCTTATTCTTCATCCAATTCTTATAACAATTCTGATTACAATTCTGATTACAATTCTGATAACAATTCTGATTACAATTCTGATTACAATTCTGATTACAATTGATAGAGAAGAGAAGAGAGGAGGATAGAGGAGTCTTTTTTTTTCAATATTTGGCACTACAAGTGCTTTGGGGTGTCCCCCATTCTTTTGCATTAATATTTCTGGCTGTCAAAATTCCTGTTTGTCAGCAGTCTAAAAAAATTATTTTTAGCACTCCCAAGTGCTTTTGGGGTGTCCCCCTTTCTTTTGCATTAATATTTCTGGCTGTCAAATGTCCTGTTTGTCAGCAGTCTGAAAAATTATTTTTGCCACTCCAAAGTGCTTTTGGGGTGTCCCCCAATCTTTTGCATTAATATTTCTGGTTGTCAAAAGTCCTGTTTTTCAGCAGTCTAAAAAAATATTTTTTTGCTTTTGGGGTGTCCCCCATTCTTTTGCATTAATATTTCTGGCTGTCAAAAGTCCTATTTGTCAGCAGTCTAAAAAAATAATATTTAGCATTCCAAAGTGCTTTTGGGGTGTCCCCCATTCTTTTGCATTAATATTTCTGGCTGTCAAAAGTCATATTTGACAGCAGTGTCTAAAACAATTTGTAGCACTACAAGTGCTTTGAGCTCAGAATGGATTCAAAGCATTCCACATATGAGCAGAATGAGCAACCAGGTTCTGTCACCAGTCCTGATGGTAGTTTTCCCAGTACGTCATCTGGGAAAGGCGATGTCAAACTACACAGTCTTTTGAAATCAGTCAAAAAAACACACCCCAAAAAAAATGTTACTGTGTTGAAGCGAAAAAGAAGTGTAACTGAGGAAAAGTTAAGTGCCGATAAAATTTTTTTTGACAACATGCCATTCTACACATGCAGTGGCAAAGAGAGAATGAGGCTTTCACCTTTCTCTATTAGTGGCAGATCCAAAAATGTTACCGAGCCTACAAGTGGTGCACAACAGTAAGGCATTAGAGGATAATGTTTGCTCTGAATCAGAAATGACACCAATCCCTGTGGAGAGTCCATCCAAATTGGGATGTCTAATCGTGAGCATTATGTTAGTGTACCCATAAAGAGGGGCCCTTTCAGCAGTTCTGCTGATGTGTGCCTGACCAGCCCGAGTGTAGCCAGTGATACACAAATTGAGGATAACATTTTTGAATTAGAAGAGGATGAGGGGGAGATTTGTGTAGGCGTGACGAGGGCGCTAATGAGGATGTTGATGATTATGATGCAGACAGATACCAAATTGCCTTTCTCAATTTATATTTACATTCTAGATTATATAACGGCTGAATAGTTTTCTATTTTACTCCTAGTGGAGAAGGGATCGGATGCAGACAGATACCAAACTGCCTTTGTCCATTTCTTTGTATATTATAATTCTACAGTCTATGCAGGCTGGTTTTGTTCTATTTTACTACAAGTGGATGGGGGGGGGCTGATGCAGACAGATACCAAACTGCCTTTGTCCATTTCTTTTTATATTCTAATTCTACAATCTAAGCAGGCTGCTTTTTTTCTATTCAACTACAAGTGGAGGTCGGGGGGGTCAGAGACAGCCACCAAACTACCTTGGTCCATTTTTTTTTTAGATTGTTCAGTCTATCCAGGCTGCTTTTTTTCTATTCAACTACAAGTGAAGGGCGGGGGGGGGGGCTATAGAGACAGAAACCAAACTGCCTTTGTCCATTTCTTTAGATATTTAGCTAGAAGTGTAGGGTGTAATATACAAAGACGATGGCTGCATTGCCAATAGGCTAATATGGAGAGGAAGACAATCAGGTTCGTGTGTAGAATTAAGGACGGCCTACCAGGGATTAAACTGTTTTCTTCCTAATTTATTAGCTTTAGAATTACCTTACTTATCCAAGAAACAGGTGGAGCACTAAATTTGGTTACTTTATGCCCAAAAACATTGATATTTCAACAAAATAGCAAAACAAAACTAAACAAAACCAAAACCAAAACACGCAATGGCTGTTTGGCAAAACCAAAACCAAAACACGGGGGTCAGTGAGACTCTCTAATTACAACACACATAGACCCTTCAACTGAGGATCTTAAGGTTTGGTTTCACCTCCTCCTTATAAGCAAAATATAGTGGTAAAATTTGGCTCATGTACCTACAAGCCCTCATACAACAGCAAGAGTAATCTTGAAGTCCAAGAGATGCTAGAGTATCAGGACCCTTAAATTCAGGGAATGACGATTATTTTAGTTCTCTAAAAACTAGAGATCAAAAAGAGACATTACATAGATGACTTGCAGTCCCACTAGGACAGTTTCCAGAGAATTAGGGGTTCAAAAACTTGCTTTTGCCCTGGACACCTAAGACTTACAGAATCTGGTTAAAGAGCTCTGTAACAGTAGACAGGTCCCTTTTGCAATTAGAGAAGGAATTTTAACCTACTCCTAAGGGCAGCATTGCCTGCTCGTTTTTCCATAAATAGAGCAAACTTGCATGAAAATGTTTTCACTACTATTGTAGATGTATTCCCTATGAAAACTGATTAGTCTAAAATCTATAACAGTAAACAAAGAAGATAAATTAAAGTTTACTGAGATATACTAAAACAGACATTTGAATGGCATTAAGGTATTGTGAATGCCAAAGTAGCCGCTACAGAAGCAGCAGCTATAGCTTTTTTTAATAGTATTAAAAACCAGATCACACCTAACATCCAAAATCTTTTGCTTATATTTGCAGTTGGAAGTCAGTCAAAACTCCTTGCAACAGTATGTGCAGAAATCTTCAGAAAACTCTTCTATTCCTATGTCCTCTGAATCTATAAGTGTTTCTAACCAGATTATCATCCATCCAATATCTCTCTGTGACCACTGAACATATTGTCATGCTTTCTTACTAACTCCTATGTCTCCAATTAACTTCACAGGAAGACATTTACTGTAAAATAAGTTACTTTCTGTTCAGTGTATGGAATTTATTTATATGTACCTTATTTCTGTAAACATTAGGTACTATGTTTTGTTAGAAAAAAATAGATCCTTGAAGCTGTAGTTACCCCTTTGTTTGTACCAACAACATTCAAATGAAGTAGGTCACTTTTTCACTGCACAACCTCTTTGCACAAATTTGGTTCAATCTTCCCAAGTCACTAACTAAATTCCACCATGCTGAAGAAGTTCTAAGGCCTGTAATGTAGGAACTTTTAAAATAATGTATTATTATGCCTACAGAATCACCTTGTAACACCTCTATACATGCCAGGTGTCATATAAAGCCTGGACTTTAGGCTTGTGCAATAAGAAGTTTAAATATGCCTAATAATAATGCATTCAGATGCAAACATTTAGAAAGTGTAGTGCATCTAAATAAATCAATAATCAAATATAGGATCAAGAACAAAGTTTTTCCCCTAAAAGTTTGATTATTAAATGGCAACTTAATATTCTGGGAACTAGGCAGAAAAGGCAACTCTCTTATTAAAGAGGATTCCCTCCTAGTGGGCTTTAATTTGGTTAACCATTTAAATGTCTTGCACAGTTTCAGATCCTGACAGGTTAACCCCTTTTGCCCAAAATCAGATCCTGCACTAATAAAGCCAATAGTAATTTCATCTATTGAAAGTATTATAATTTCATGCTGAGAACTAGTCTCTCTTATGTAGCAGTTTGATATCAGCAATAGCAGTTTCAGTATAGAACTCACTGATGCCTCTGGGAAGTATGCTTCAGGCTGGAAATTGTGGCATGGCAGTTAGACAGACAAAATGTAGGTGTATTTTACCTTTAACTTTTAACCATGTAATTTTTTTCAGTGATTCAGTAAAAAGCACCACTGTTGCCTTGACTTGACTGTTTAGCACAAAGACTGACAACAAGTTACTCTCCAGCTATTGTGTGACTAGAAGACACAATATACATCTATAGCAGAACTCAGATAATGTTTGACTTGTACCTGGGTTAATGACTATATTCATACTTAGAGATGAGAGGGTAAATGTATCAAGCTGAGAGTTTACCGGCGGAATTGAAAAGTGGAGACGTTGCCTATAGCAACCAATCAGATTCTAGCTATCATTTTGTAGAATGTACTAAATAAATGATAGCTAGAATCTGATTGGTTTTTCAAATTCGCTGGAAAACTCTCAGCTTGATACATTTACCCCGAGGAATGTTGTGACGATTCAGAGAGGTGCAAAGTTCTAATCGCCAAATTTACCTTGTGCTATCCTGTCTCACACAGTGGCATTATGGGTTTCATATATTATAGTTTCTAAATAACATTGGAATGACGATGGCCAATTAATTCGGCTGTGTGTTGTAGTGATGGTAGGTCTGGGAGCAAGACCAAATGCAGAACCATTTTGAAAAGTGTGCTAATGTCCACACATAATGTACACTTTCTCTGTTAGTAATCCAATTCTAAAAGAAATACATTTTATTCTTGCTATTTTCAAAATATATTCAATGTCTCAAACATAGAAAAAATAGTAAAATGCTATGCAAAAATAAACATTTCATGAGGGTGCACAGTTATTTCAAAAAGGCAAGCTTTCAATCCACTGCTGACATCCAACCCTCCCCATTTCTGCCCAACATTTGCATTTTATGAAGCAAAAAAAGAACTGTTAAAATATATGCGCATTTTCCTTACACTAATTATGCACAGTGAAAAGTTCCCTTTCATGGTTACTCATTTAAATTCTGTTGCTAACTTGTCTTGTCTTAAACCACATTCGTCTTAACTTGCTTTAAAAGAGAATTAAAAAAGAGCTTTGGCAGTATTAAAGAATCCTTTTTTTGCATTTTCTGCTTCATACATTGTAATATCTCTATAAGTACTAAATAGGTCATGTAAAGTTATTAAAGTATCCTATATATGCATATTTTAGCATTCCAAAAGTATTATCAGAAACAAAATATTTTAGCCTAAATCTTACAAGAAATCACTCATCATAGTCTTTTGTAATGTGTGTTCTGCATAAATTATGATTCCAGTGTAATGTTACTGTCTTAATTTTCTTAATTGTTTTAAGTTTAACCAATTTCTGACCAGAGGGTTACGTGAACCAAAGCCAAGACAATTTTTAAGTTTGGGTGGAATATGTTTAATTAATAATAGCTAAATATAATTTTTCAGTTTACCAATGTAAATTCCATCATCATTATCATCATCTTATTTTAGTTAAATGGCCAACAGAATCTGTAGCGTTGCCCTAAAAATAAACAGAATAAAATATAAATAAGGGACAAGAGAAAAAATAGTATCAGTGAAAATCAATACAAGAGACAGCAAAAAGAAAGTACTTACATAAGAAGATACAACTAAAACAAAGGAAACATTACAAAGAGGGTGAGGAGATAGAAGGAAGTGACTGCTTTGCAGTCTGCTTGTTACTCAGATTTGTTATGCAGATCAGGTGTGTCTCCCTCTGCGTGCTGACTGGAAAGTTGCACTTTTTAAGCTTTCACTATTCCTGCACTTTTTGCCAGTGATAGCATTACACACTAGATTCCTGGTTCCTGTATCTGTGTCCTCTTTGATTCTGACCTTATGTCATGCAGTTCCTGACTCTGCAACTTATTGTCTCTTGGATTGATCAGGTCAGTCTCTTTCAAATAGTATATTCATTCCACTGTTGAGTGCAGGTTTCTGAGTGGCAAATAATAGATAGATAGTGAATTGTCCTGCAGCGAGTAATTCAAAGTGTTTCAGCTTGTAACAGCCTTCCTCAGGGATATTCAAGTGAATGAGGGATTGCTGAATCTTCCGTTAGAAATGAGCACCTCCTCCTTCTTCTTATTAGTCGGTCTTGATCACAATATTTTACTAAGTAAAATATTAGTAATCATCTGTGTCAATTGCTGAATTGTCTTATAGATACATTGTATGTATAGTGTGTGTGTATATATATATATATATATATATATATATATATATATACATACAATACGATATGCAAAGTAATCAATGTGTCCTGTAAAGTTACATGAATCTCTATGTTAAAAATGTAATAGAAAGCCCAGTTAAACTACTGTACCACTGTATCAGAGTGTCCGATGCTGTACAATGATTTATACCCAGTCAGGAGTGACATGAAGTCTGCATACTGTCAGCAGTATCAAATTATAAATGATAATGGAAACTTACAGTCTGAAAGCAGAGATTTCTTTTTAGCATACAAACAGAAACCACCAACCAATTCAATAAACAACTACTTATATATTATCACTAAATTCAACAGTTCGTTCCAGCAGATCAAACACATCCTAAAGAAACACTGAACAGACCTTCTGACATTCTGGCCACCACACTACCAGCTGGTGTACAAAACGCTGCAGACTTAAAAATGAAATTAGTCAAGAATCACAGCACACTTAGTCACAATTTACAAACCCACATAGACACATAGACTCCTCCTTGGGAAAAGGAGGTTTCTTCTACTGTGACCTGTGCAGTAACTGCAAAAATCTTACTCAAATAAGCACAAAAAATATATGGCAATTCAAGTCGAACCAAAAAGGACAGAAATATAAAATAGAACAACAGCAAGGAATGTATATACCTATTGGAATGACAATGTGAGATGCAATACATGGGTAAAACAATATAAGCACTCAAAACGAGAGAGGGAAAACAAATTAGAAACATTAAGAAAGGTTTCAACAAGCACCACATTTCCACCCACTTCAAAGATCAACATAGATGCAACCAGCACTGGCCATCTTTATGTTGATAAGGCAAGTACACAGAAACTAGAGTGGACTTTCTGAAGATTGCCAATAGAAATTTTCAACCTCAAAACACAAGACCCATAAGGTCTCAATGTAGATCTACAGTCATGGCCAAAAGTTTTGAGAATGACACAAATATTGTTTTTCACAAAGTTTGCTGCTTCAGTGTTTTTAGACATTTTTGTCAGATGTTACTATGGTATACTGAAGTAAAATTACAAGCATTTCATAAATTTCAAAGGCTTTTATTGACAATTACATTAAGTTTATGCAAAGAGTCAACATTTGCAGTGTTGACCCTTCTTTTTAAAGACCTCTGCAATTTGTCCTGGCATGCTGTCAATCAACTTCTGGGCCACATACTGACTCATGGCCACCCAGGTCTGGGGAGTTTCCTGGCCATGGACCCAATATTTTGATTTTTGATCCCAGAGCCACTTAGTTATCACTTTTGCCTTATGACAAGGTGCTCCATCATGCTGGAAAAGGCATTGTCTGTCACCAAACTGTTCTTGGATGGTTGGGAGAAGTTGCTCTTGGAGGATGATTTGGTACCATTCTTTATTCATGGCTTATTCATTAGCTTACAAAAAGAGCTACTAATAACACTGATGAACATAGTCACGGCCATACATATTTGCACCCTCGCACCTTTTACAAATATCTCGCAATTACTAAACATAAGGTGAAATTAACAACCGTATTTGGTCACCACAATTCTTATACTGTTAATATACTGAACATTTATTTTTTTATGCTGAATTTAATACTGTATATCCTTTCAAATCAGAAAATGAAAAGAAATGGTATTGACAAAATGATTGATACCCTAGCTTTAATATTTGGTACCAAAGACTTTGGTCATAATAACTGCAACCAACCGCTTCCTGGAGCCATGGATGTGATTCCTACACATATCTACTGTCAGTTTGGTTCAATCTTATTGTCCACACTCTTCCAGTTCTTTCAGATTTGAAGGCTACTGACTGCTCTTTTCAGATCTCTCCACCTGTGTTCTATGGGATTTAGATTTGGACTCATTGCTGGCCATTTCAGAACAGTCTAGCATCTTGTTTTGAACCATTCCTAGGTGCTTTTTGAAGAGTGTTTGGTCTGCTGTAAGACCCATGACCTTCGACGGAGACCCAGCTATCTGGGTTCAACATTATGTACCAAAATGGCCTGGTAATCTTCAGATTTCATTATGTCATGCACATATTCAAGGCACCCAGAGCCAGTTACAGCACATCAACCCACAAAACATGTGTTTTACAAAAAAACTCTAATTTGGTCTGTCCACGGGACATACTACCAGAAGGAAATTGGCTTGTTCAGGTGTGTTTTGGCAAACCCCAGTCGGGATTTGCTATGTCTCAGCAGTGGCTTCTCTATGTAACACACTTTCATTGAGTTAGCGACTGGTGGCTGAAACTGCCATACATTGTATCAAAGTTGAATAATTGGATGAAGTTGGTTAAATTTATTAATATTGGTTTACCGTGCGATTGAGATTAGTAAGATACGTCATACCGGGGTTAATAATGCCATCACACAGGTAAACAGCATATACACTTACATTCACGCCTACATTTGTAAATAGTACACATCTATTAAAGTTCCAACATACATTCATTTATTAATAAATTAATTAGAGATTAAATATACATAGATAAAATTACAGTAAATGTTATTAGGGTTCAGGTCATCAGAAATGTATTAAGTTTTGTCTCATATTAAGCCATATTTTACTAGCAGAAATCCGGTATCAACAGAGGAGCGATCGCACATAGTGATTGCAAGTTATGAATACTATGAGATTAATACTCAAAAGCACTCTGTTTATGAGTCAGTTTAAACTGGTTTATCAGCGAGAAGACACGTATGCAACAGTTGGAGTGAGTTGCCCCCACCTTTGGAATGAGGATCGATTGAGCTGACCTATGACCAGCAGTCTACTGGAACATAAACCCTGGACCAATGAAGAAATTTCTTAGTATTAACTGTGTATACTTGTGACATCATCATTGTTTTTTTCTAAACCAAACTGTAGATAAACTGGCCTTTGTTACAGGAACAGTCTCTTTGTCAACAGACATCAGCTTTGATCAATATCGGTTATACTTTGTAACATTCTTATTGTTTTTGATCGTATCGGAAAATCGTTATTGGTGACAATAGATACAGACATAACAATTTGGGGGCTCGTGAGCGATGCCATATTACTCAAGGATTCGCAAAGCCTGTGGATTTTGGTTTACCAACAAAGGGTGGAGACGTGTCCCATACAGGTAAGAACGCGAATAGTTCTATTCCTTTTTTACTCCAGTGTTGCTAAACTAAATATCCACTTTGTGTGATCTAAGGGGTGCTGGCGAGAATCTAGGGAGAAGAAAAGAAAATTGTTTCTTTTTCCTGTCATTTTGTGATTAAAACGTGGTTTGGTTGCATAGCATATGCATATATATCCCTGTACATTTGCCACATGTTTAAACAGTTGTACTGATAGAAATATCTGTTGTATTTTATAGTGAAAGCACTTGCTAACACCTCTGAGAAGTTATTACCAACATTTAGGAAAGTATTTTTCTGTACAGAAAACAAAAGTGTATGTGAATTGTGAATGGTGTGATTGGGAAAGTACAGGTTAAGAACACAGATTACTGTTGAGGAAACAAGTATAAAATAACCTTTGAGATGTTTCTGTTGAGACAACAGGGTATAAAATTGACGTTGAGGTAGGTATTCAAGGTATATGTTAGAAACAAAAATTTTCGTCATAATCCCAATTATAATCTTAGAGCGTGCAGATAATTAGTACCTGTAAACTGTGCGATCAGACCGCACGTATTGCATATGCACCATGATTGTGAAATTGTGGACGGTGGGTGGAAATTCATTGGAAAGGCTGGTATTTTTCAATATTTAGAGCTCCCAGTTGTAATACTTAGCAGGAACTTCACTGGAAAGGTGGAGTATTTTATAGTGTTTCCACATGGGCACTAAACGTTGATATTTACGTTCTCCCAGTTGAAAGTGACTGTGTTATGGACTTCGAAGGCTATGCTGGCAATCACGTGAATTGTTTGGTGGTACACTGTGGAGAAGAAGTGAGTGGATGCAGCTTATAGAGTTCGTTCATGGCCACCAAAAATTTCTAGCGGGAGTTTTGTGCAGCGAAGCATTGAGAATTCCGTTTTCAAATGGGCGCTAAACAAACATGCGAGATAGCCGATGTAACCGACGTACAGGTTAAGCAAGAACCTACAGGGTCAGCAAAGTATACTATAAGTGTAAAACATGGTGTGTACGCAATGGCGTACTGTGATAAATGGATCAAAATGATTAATTGACATAAAGTTGGTAGTTCTGATCCAGAGCTATTAAGTACTGTTAGAGATAAAATTTGTTTGATAAAATCACTAATACTGAGGATTAAACACACTGACTGTTTAAAACTGTGGCAACAAGAAGGTAGTATGTGGCACGAGAGAGCATGCGCAGCAGAAGGCAGCGTTGCGAAGCAAAGAGAAGTGAGTGCAAACGCTCCCCTGCCACCATATGTGGTTGGGGGGAAAAGAATAACCGATACCAAAAATAATAAAAATAACATAAGTAACTTATATCCCTTATTGAGTGATATACTAGGTAATGTTTCAGAAGAAGATGATGAACCCACTGTTGTTTCAGCGATTGCCCATGCAATTAACATACAAGAAGTTCCACTTAGACAAGAAAAGGGAGCGGTCCCACCAACAGGGGCAGTGACTGAAACCGGTGAGATTGGTGTAGAAGTCAATAGAAAGGGGAATATCCATTGTACTGAAAAAGTGCTTCCAGCAATTAGTCCTGAATGTGATTTGGTGGGTTTACATCCAGTCCGTACAATAGCAATCCCTATTGGGAAAGCGAACAAAGATGGTGTAGTTCACATAAAACACATAGCAATGCATTGTCCATGGACTAGATCTAAACTGCATTCAATTATGTCTGATTTCCCAGACTCAAAGAAAGATTTGGCCAAATGTCAGAAGTTTGATAAAGATTTGGGTAATAATCATTAACCAACTAATAAAGATTGACGAGTGGTGTTGAGAGCCTGTCTTCCTCCTTATATTGACAAACAAACGTTTATTAAGGATTGAATGTTGGAGGAAGATAAGTCCTTAACAGATGAAGATAACCAAACCAATATAAAACATATAACCTTCCAATTGGGTGTATATTTTCCAGTAGTAGTGAAATAATTTTTCCAGTTCACTATTAGACAAAAGGATAGTAAACCTGCATCAGATTATTTTTCCAGAGACCTGACAGCAATCACTAAATACACTGGTTTACAGGACATAAAAGATAATGTGCATCACAGGGAAGTAGCTGTTACAGTATTAATGGATGGCCTGAGGGAAAATCTAAAAACCAGGGAACAAAGCTGTTTACCTAATTGGAGAGGAATCACGGTAGACGCCCTTAGGACTTTTGCTGTGGAACATTATAAAAATATATTTAAGAGGAAGGAGGTACAGAGTGAGAGGTTACTGATGATAAATGTCCAGGCACTAGAAGGACTACATACACGACCACAGACTCACAACACATATTTTGGGGAACGAAAATGGCAGGAGACAGTGAGGTGCTTCAGATGCTCTAAAGAGGGTCAAGAAACTGTAAGGAGAGACAGATAGAGGGGAACAGGGGGACAATAGAAAATATGGGCCACCTAGAAGAGCGTCACATAGATATCAACAAATGAGAGATACACCTGTTTCCCATTAGTTGCCCACATACATGCTTCAAATGCTTTGCGAGCGAACAATAGCCAACACTAGGTGTTAGGTCATACCTGTATCCTACAACCAGTTAGGTTAAGTGAAAATCTTAAGGAAAAACCCAAAGTGACAGTTGATTTATCTGGTGTAAAACAAACTTTTCTTGTAGATACAGGGGCGACTAGGTCAGTGATAACATCTCCCTTAAGTTTACAGGTTACTAAAACTGTTCCAGCTATTGGAGTAACAGGAAGAGTGCAATATTGTCCTTTGACTAAACCTGCGGAAGCTACTATCGGGTCCCTTCATACCAAGCCTTCATTTCTCTTGGCTGCAGCAGCTCCTACTAACTTACTGGGCAGAGATTTATTATGCAAAATGGGATGTGTTATTTACTGTACCCCAGATGGTGTATATTTATAGATATTCCAGAAAAGTTTGCTCATGAGGTGCAGAACACTAGACACCCCACACCCCACTCTACTGTATCCAGCACAGCTAACAGCCCAATTTTCCCAGTGAAGAAGAATGGGGGGAGGGGTTTCAGATTAGTCTAAGATTTAAGGGGAATTAATAAAGTAGTTGAGAACCAATTCCCCGTAGTGCCCAATTTAGCTGTCATCCTTATGCAGATTCCTCCATCTGCGAGTCATTTAACGGTAACTGATCTCTGTTCTGCTTTCTTCTCTGTTCCTCTGCATACTAACTGTCAGTACCCCTTTGTTTTCTCCTATGAAGGGGTACAATAGACATGGACGAGATTTCCCCAGGGGTTCATAGACAGCCGCAGTATTTTCTCTCAGGCCTTGCATGACTGTTTGCAATCCTTACAACCAAGCAATGGGTCTGTCCTAGTTCAATATGTTGATGATTTGCTGCCATGTTCTGATTCGTTTATGTCATCAGTGTCTGATACTAAACTGTTGTTGCTCCATCTCTCTCCATGTCAGACCAAATTCAAATATTTGGGACACTGTCTCACCCAGAGGCTAAGACACCTGACAACGGACATAATTCATGCTATACAAGACATGACACTGCCGAGAACCAGCAACAGATCCGTATCTCCTTAGGGATGTGTGGGTATTGTAGATCATGGATACCAGGTATTTCTATTCTGGCCTTGCCATTGCAGGAGTTAGTCTCACCCTCAAAGTCTGAGCTTGTTACACATACAGAGGAGTCAGAGCAGGCATTCTTTAACCTTAAAGAAAGTCTGACTAAAGCACCTGCTCTGGAATACCTGATTATGAAAAACCTTTTGAGTTTTACTGTACGGAAGCTGATTGTTGTGCAAAAGGTGTTTTGACACAGAAACATGGTGAATCTAGCAGATCGGTAGCATACTACAGTGCACAATCGGACACTGTGGCAAGCAAGATCTCTCCTGATGTGTTTAAGAAGTATAACAGTGACTGCTCTTATGGTAAGTAAGAGCAAGGACATAGTACTAGGACACGATTCAATTGTCTATACACCACTGCCCTGTTAATTTCTGCTCAAACTAGGTATGTCTCCTCAGCAATATTCACAAAATGGGAATTAGCACTGATAACACCTGCAAATATCACTATTAAACAGTGCAATACTTTAAATCCAGCTACATATCTACCATACGTGCCTTGAGATGCACAAAGGGTGGAACGAGGACTCTAGCTGAGGGTGAATTTGGCAGGTATATAGATATACCATAAACAGCCACTATTTAACTTATGTGCAAAATAATAAACTAATTTGTACCCCTTACATTGTAACATGGTTTTGTCCAGAAAACTTAAGTAAGAAAACTTACTCAATTTCTTGCCTAAGTTCCTTAATGAATCAGGCCGAGTGACACAAAACAGGAGGATGAGTACTTGTCTCTATTCAAGCTAGCGTAATGAGTGATTTTTATATTGCAGGCACCTGCTGCTCACCACATGTGTGTTTAGTTCCAAAGTGAAGAATAATCACCTGTTTGAAATCAAATTATTTCTCCTACTTCCAAAATGTACTAATAATTTTGTCTGGCCCATTTAAGGATTTCTGTGTGCAATAAGCTACAACTTACAAAATTCCATATGTGGATACCAAAATAATTTTTTATTTCAACAATTCCCTGATATAAATGGTGTATTATTAGAAAAAGCTATGAGTATCAATATTTTTGGCCACAACTGTAGAAGTAAAAGTACCAGGGAGGTAGTGGTGTGTTCCTACATGCAGCAGACTTTTTGCCAGTAACTCCATTGAATAATATTGTCAGTTTATTTGAATTATCTTCTGCAAAAACTGACTGATTACAGAGAGCAATAGCGTTCACATAGAAAAAGAAAATATACGGCCTAGTTTAGAGTTAGGAGCAAATCCAGATAGAGGGTACAAATTTGCATCTGGACAAACCAATTTATGATGCAAGAGGTGCAATTTCATTTTTTGCTTGTAGTACACAGAAACTGGGCAGCTTATATTAATACTGACATTTTGCTATAAAGCAGCCCCATACCGACACTAAATCTTTCCAGACTTTTTAGCATAACAAGGTATTACAAAACTGCAAAACTGTACCTTCTTTCTGGATTTATATTTAAATCTAAATCAGGCCTGTAACTATCAAGTTCATACTTGCCAACTCTCCCGGAATGTCCGGGAGACTCCCGCATTTTGCGACCTTTGCAACAGGCTCACAAAGCAAACATATATTGTGTTTGTCACCAGGCACTTCATATCTTTTGATTTTGCAAAGGAAAGAAGTATGTTTAGAACAGATTTGTATTTTCTGCTTTATTGTTTAGCTATTGCTGACCATAAATAGATCAAATTTTTTTATACAGAGAGCATCAATATAATCCTAATAAGTCAAACTACCTTTCTTTCTCTCTCCCCATTCCAGTCTGTCTCTACTTCTTTTGCTTTCCATCCACCACCCAACTTCATTAACATTTTTCCTTCCGCTTTTGTTGTGCACATAATTCTTAATCTCCTTCCAACTCCTGTTGTATAGAGCTTCAAGTCCAGCCAGTTTGCATGTAACATAGCCTCTTTTACATAGTCTCTTTCATAAACTTTTCTAAATGCCTTTTATCAGCAGCCTTTACTTCTTCTGTCCAGAATCTAATTTTCAATCGTTAGAGCGCATAAACTATGTCTAGGGAAAAAATAACATAGCAGCATTATTGACAATGCCATCATACCCCACTATTGTGATTGGATTTTAACATACACCAAACCTCACTGCCACTGTCACTGCCTTTTCACTCTTGCAGGGCACACTTAAAACAGGTATATGTTATTCCACAACCGTTTAAGTACCTGTGCTGCTTTAGGTATCTGTATCAGAGTTTAGAATGTTTTCTTTGCTAGACAGTACCACTGAATATAAATAATAAAATATATAAGGCTATAGTTAAAAAATGGATATCTCTGTTTAATTGCAATACATTCAAACTGCATAATAGACACAAGAAAATAATATTACCTTCTATAGGTACAAGCCACTCTTTGAGAGATTTCCTTTATTTGATTTTGATTCCTTGAATTTTGCCAGCTGTAAGGTGTTTTCTGACATAGTAGTCTCTCTGTACTATTATATCATGTCCCATAAACTTAGCAAATTTAAGATCTAACTAATTGTCTTTTAAGTTCATTATTTGTCATCTAGTAACTACTGTTTTGTCAGTTTAATTCAGGTGGGGTGGCCAGGGTGGTTAGCTCCTTTTGCATCTGCAAACTTCTTTATACAGTCAGTCCCTCTGATAGGGGTTGTTGCTCCCAGCCTTGCAAATACATAGGGGTTGCTTGTTGGTACTTGAACTTTGTCAAGTGTTTCAATCAGATTTTCCAGAGATGTGCACATTTCTTTAGTAAGCAAAACAGGAACCTTCCTGCCCCTTTTGCTAACCTGGTCAAGTTATCACTCAGTTCCTTTTCAAGATTTGAAATACTCTCATACACCACTTCATTGATAGGTGATTTGTTCTTAACTGTGTATGTATCCATCAGTAGGCTTGGAATGTGTTGGAGGTAAAGGTACTAAGAGTATTGCTTGCTGGATAGGATCAGTGTTTATTATCAACAGGGGATGCAAAGATTTTCTGTGATAAAACATTTGATGTGTGCACATTAAACCCAGTAAGAATGCTATGAATGCTCATTTATTTCTTACGAAGAGAACGTTTGTATTTATGTGTTTTTAAGTCACTTTAACCGTGTAAGTGGCACTGACAGTGTGAGTTTGTCAAATAAGGGAAATGCACCAGGTATTTATGGCCATTGTTTGTATTTTTTTCTTCTCCTTTCATTGTTGATAAGACATAAATGTGGAGGTCTGCAGAACACTTGGGGTATATTTACTAAATTGTGGGTTTGAAAAAGTGGAAATGTTGGCTATAGCAACCAATCAGATTCTAGTTATCATTTATTTAATATATTGTACAAAATGACAGCTAGAATCTAATTGGTTGCTATAGGCAACATCTCCACTTTTTCAAACCTGCAGTTTAGTAAATATACCTCTTGAAGCACTAAGAAGAGCCTTATCCCGAAGAGCTCCTTATCCCTCCAACCACAAATTAGAAGAGTAAGAGGCCTATCAAGACTGGTTGAAAGATACTGACACATGAAGACTTCTATTACATATTTATCAAGTGAGTGCACTGGCATGGGAGGAAATAAATGCCGTCTGTTTGGGAAGCAAGTTTCATGAAGATGTTTATTTAATGTGTATTTAAATTATTTTGGAAAGTATATTCTGCTTTGTGTATACAATTTACATTTATGCTCAGATGCTCTGTATAAAAAAAATACAAGGTTGAGGATCAAGGACTGACATGACAGCTATGATTTTCAATCTGAGATTTTGACATTAAAATATGTTCTTCTGTAGCTATAAAGGGCATTTTATTTAAATGTTCAGTCACTGCTGAGAAGATGTACAGCTTTCAACAAATGGACCATGAAATTTCAAAGACAGTTTTGAATAAGCTGCTGTAACCTATATAAATAATAATGTGCATCCGACACAACCACCCAAATAAAACAATAACCCTAGAAAGTAATATGTAGCAAAGCACTGGTAAAACAATTTGCAGCTATCATGTGTTAAATCCATTTGAATGAGCAAGACGCAGTTGTGCATCTTAAGTAGTACACAGAGCTATCAGTACTCCTGTGTTATGACAGTAAGAACCTCATTTAGAGTCGGACGCAAAGTCCGTTTAAGAAGTGTAGGAGTGGGCCGCAGCTTGGTAGGGTATTACGAGTGGCAAGCAACCGCAGTTGCATCCCACTCTTAATATCCTATGGAGCTGCGAGCAGTTCCTGCAGCTAGCTAACGCTGGGGCCACCTAATTCCTGCCACACAGCTTTAGGCCTGTTTTGACGTGTGTTGGGTCTGTGCTTCACTGCAACTAGGATTTATTTACATGGTCACACCTTCACAATTCCACGTTCCTCCCATTCTCTCGTAGTGAGTCGCAAGCTGTCGCAAGTGTCAATTTCGTCCAAGATGCAGGCGGATTTGGTGCTTTCTGCACATGCGTGGTAGTGTTCATTTGTTGGATGCGCCTAAAACGGACTTTGCGTCCAACTCTAAGTGAGGTCCTAAGTGAGATATATATGCAATTATTTTCAATTCAGTCCTCAGTATCAATAAACACATTTGTAGTTAATAATAATTTAGTTATAGTCTTTCCTGAAAAAATATTCACTTCTGAAAATGCAATTTACATGGCATTTGTTGAGTACTTTACTCACTGAGTATTCTAAACATAATTCGGAGCGGTGCTGGGACATACACAGATGGAAAATCAATCACTCAAAAGGCTGCAAGATACAGTAAATAATATTCTCAGAAGTGATAAGTAAATACTTATTAAAAGAGGAGCTTTCACCCTGTCAGTAACATTGGGGCTCATGCAGAGTGGAATGTACGCAGGTTTGCATAGAGTATCTTGCTTGAAATCTCTCTGTGCATGCTCAGGAAGTGGGTGCACACATTTGCACCGAAACAGACTAGTCTGAAGAGGTGGTACAAGACTGAAGGGTGTTCTAAAATTGCATGAGCACAGGCGTATACACAAATGCAGCTCATGCAGACCTACAGAAACACACATGTACACCTGTTAGGAGGCGTATCTTTTGCACCTGCTATAGGGCAGGTGCAAACACATGCTCATGATGATGACCCTCATAGACCAGGCACATGCAGTATGCTGCTGATAGAGTGGCAGACGCATCACAAGATGTGTACAGTTCTGGAAATGGGCATAGATATACTATTTTTCTGTGCTCTTTTTTTAAGAGTAGTTTGCTCCCATTTTGTTACCAACTTTACATTAGCCCCATTGTCTCTATATACAGACAGTGTTTTACCATGTAACAGAAAAATACATTATTTTACAATGTTGTCTTGTTTTAGCTGCCACCACACAACATGAATGCACAGTGAGGTAGGGAAAGGACGGACTAGAGAATTGTTTTACCTTGCAAATCAGTCACTATCAAAAATGTTTAAGCTTTTTTTGCTTTCTGATTGCTTTTCTCAAAGTATTATAAATTTATATTAGATATTGTTTTGTGTGTGCTCAGCTGAGTAATCTCTCTATATGCTGTTTACACGCTCACTTTTGCTGCTTGCCTCCTCTGATTTGATCAAAGTGACACATTCGCTATTAAATGAATTGTAATCAACAATAATTTTAACTTCAATAATGTAGTTTTGCATTGCCACTAACATCCACAATTTTGTTTACTGTCAAAAGGGTAAAAACTGAGTAATTATTACTCAATAATATTCAATCGTAGTTCAATAATTCTGTGGCAGTCAAATTTGAAAATTACCTAATGTTGCCACTTAACCTGCCAACATGAAAATGACGGCTGGCTAAATGCTGACACTTTAGTTTTGCAGATAGGTTTACAATGTCGTCCGTGTGATTGGTGGCATTGACAACGTCAATCTCACTGGCAACATTGTACACGTGTCTGCATAATGTACTGTAAGTGTCAGCATTTAGCCTGCTGTCATTTTCATGTCTGCAAGTTAAGTGCCGACGTTAGGTCATTCACAATTAAGTACCCTACCCCAATAAGTATCCTACTTGCCTTAAATCACTTATTTTGTTGCGCTCTGATAACTTTTCTAACAGTATAATAAATTACTTTTATATAGTATTTTAAAAATACTTGTTTTGTTTGTGATCCATTGTGTGTTTTTCTATATGTTGTTCTCACACCCAATATTGCTTTATTTGATTAGTTAGATACATTTGCAAATAAATACATGGAAAATAACAATAACATACTGTTTTCGACAACAAACTACTGACATAAACACAATATTACTAAGTAAGTGATATTTTCAGCTTGATAAGAAATACCATATTTCCCCATGTATAAGACGTTGGAACGTTTTTCCCCAAACTTTTGGGTCTAAAAACTGGGTGCGTCTTATACAGTGGTAGTAGCGCTTACCCTGTCAGATGCTTTCTCTGTCCGGTAAAGTCTTCTTTCTTCTGTCCATTCTGATCCTGATGTTGGAAAGTCGCTTACCGTACTCTTCGCGATGACCGCATGTGGTGCGTGAACCACAGTTGGAACGTTTTGTCCAATCAGGACTTTGTCATCGCGAAGAGGACGGTAAGCGACTTTCCAGCATCAGGATCAGAACGGACAGAAGAAAGAAGACTTTAGTGGATAGAGGAAGCATCTGACAGGGTAAGGCATAATTAGCAATAGGGATAGAACTCCGTCTCTCCTCTCTGTAGTACCCGCTGCACAATTACTCTGTGAAAAAATTGAGGAAAATGTTTTTTGCAGTCACCAATTACTCTGCAAAAGACTATAAACATTATCCTCAATTTTTTCACATGATTTATACAGGTGCGTCTTATACATGGGGAAATGCGGTAATCTTCAGTAATAGTTCAATTAATAGGCATCATGACTTAAATAGATTTTTTGGGGATTTTAGATAGTGTTTTGCTTATCTGATGTTTTGCTGCTGCTTCAACTATGCTTTAGGAATATTATTTATTAAAGTAAAATATTTTGATTTTTCACTTGTATCTATGGTACACCCTTCTATACACTACCAGGCAACTTTAATTTTGATTAAATGACATAATGCTCAGTAATTATTATATTATTATTTAATAATATTGATACTATTATTTATTCATTAAGATTGTGGACAATGGGGCCCTCTTCCCAACATAAAATGACAGCTGTCACGAGGAGACAGTGATATATACAAATTGCAGAGGTCGCATGCGCAAGATTTAGATGGCATGACATGACATTTTGCCTCGCTCTCAGGTCTGAGATGTGAAATCCTGATTCAGTCATAGTATCAACACAGAAGAGTAATGGTAAAACTCTATAGAATCTCAGGCGTGAACCATTTGTTCACACCAATACAAAACCAAGGCATTTTTCAGATGTGTGTGCACTCTATGATACTGAATAAGATGAAAAATTTGAGTTTTTATACTTAACTAAATATGTCCACCATACTCTCTTTCACTCCATTACATTTCGGGCAGGAGGTCCTTCTTTAACTAAGCAGGCAGAGTTGCATTATAGCTTTACGGAATTGCTGTACAGAAATTGCACTGTGTGGATTGGTTGATTCATATACAGGGACCTGGACAGTTATGTCCCAATAACTCAAATACCTTCAGAAACAGCTTTTTTGACCCGTATGATATACTGTTGTATAGATGTGAGAGGGACTTTGGATGACTGTAATTCAGTGGGGGTGGGGGTAATAATTTTTTTTAACACAGCTGCAATGGGATCTCAGTGTAACACTAAACAATGTATTTTTACCTCCATGGTTCATATTTGAAAATTGTACTTTTGAGGTTTAGTAGTTCTTTAAGATCAATGATTCTTAAGCTAGGTTAAGAGTTATGAATTATAAAGTAATTTAGATTTATTTAACTGAATGCCTTTCAAGTAATGTAGATATAGTGGAAGTTGGCATAATGTTGTTATTAATATTATTATGATTTGTAAGGTACCGGACAGTGGGGAAAACAGGACATAAAAAAGGAACATGCAAGATAGACACAGTAAATGCAGATGTGAGAACAAACGGTAGATTGTGCTCTGTTCATCAGAAATTTAGTGGGAAAAAGTCACAGCTACAGCAAGACGAAAATATGTCGCTACAAGTGCAGATTGGGGCAGTCGGGAGGGTGTTTCAGTGTCAAAAGTATAGGAGGGTTTTAAGAGAGCATTTAAAGAATTGAAGGTTAAAGGTGAGTCTGATCAGGCATGGTATGGAATTCCATAATTGGGTAGCAGCACGGTCAAAGACTTTTAGTGAGTGGTGGATATTAGAGGCGAGGTGAGGCACAGGTCAGGAATAAATCTAATAGGGTGAGTATTTCAAGATTAGTTTTGAGATCTTTTCTAGGGTTGGAGTTATTGAGGACTTCGTAGGTGAGGGTGAGGAATTTGAATTTGTCCTATAGGAGACATAGAGAGTTAGTTTTAATATGTTATTTATTTTTGTTTATAAGTTTTTATATAGCTAAGAAGAAGAGAAGAGGGATAGAGCGCCAAAATAGTGTTGTATTTAAGGATGTCATCCAAACAGTAAGGCCATTTTATTTGAGCGTACCGGATATCAACATCATGCAGGCATGTCAGTGAGTCACTCCAGAGCTCCCAGACTTATTATAAGGCTCTGTGACATACAACAGCCTAAAGCAGAGAAAGACCAGAGATAGTGTACACTATTTTGGTGCCATTTCCCACTTCTCTTCTACTTAGATTTTCATCCAGAGATACCACTTGTATACTAGGCAGTGTTAAAGGTGCAACAAACCTGTATTAACTGACGAATACTCTCCAAAAAGTGAGTTAAGCGCCATATTGCATATTTGTACATGAACATTTAATATATTTTATACATTTTATATAGTTCCTGCATATTATGCAGCACTTTACTTAGAACATTTAATCATCAATCTATTGTATCAAACGCTGCCCCAGTACAGCTTACTATTTATATTCCCTATTAATTTAATAGAGAGTTAATTTTGTCAGAAGCTAAGTAACCTACATGTATATTTTTGGAAAGTCAGAGGAAGTCAGAGCACCTGGCGGAAACCCAAATACAGATAGATAGGGCCCTGGTTTGAATCAAACACTGTAAGGCAGTAACGCTAAACACTGTGCCATCATCCTGACACACAAAGGGTTGCGGAAGATGTGGGGAGGGTTGAAGATTAGCCTTGTTGTAGCATAGAACATGTGATAAATGGGTGAAGGGAAATCAGATGCCCTAGTTGAGGTAGAAGAGGATGAGAGATTGAATAAAGGTTTCTGTAATACTTTTAAGGTAGAGTCGAGACTGGATGTGAAAACTAAAGTAGAGTCACGGATGAAACCAAAGCAGTGGGAGATTTCAGGGGAGATGGTGACTCTTGCAAGAGGAAAGATTTGGACATTTGAGCTTTAGGCAGCAATGAGACACCCATGTTGGTCATACAAGATAATAAAGAGAAATGAGGGCCGGAGTGGAATAGATGATTTTGGTGTTATCAATGTAGAGGAAGTACTGAAGGTATGTGTGTGAGTTTGGACAAGAAATAAAACAGTTGAGTGCAGTCAAGCAGGAGGGATGAAGTAAGGGGAAAATGATGGAAAAGGAGAAATGGGATGCTGGAGAGAAAAGAGGAGTTTGGATATAAGTGTGGTGAAAGACAGTAAAAGAAAGAGAGAAGGTAAATTAGCTAGATGCTTGATGAAGGGATGTGAGAGATATGGATGGATGGTGCCAACTTTACCACCCCAGGGAATACATGTAGAATGGTAAAGGGATCTTGGCCCATTATGTTACAGACCTAGAATAAAGTAAACAAAAATGCAGACAGAAGGGCTAAATAAAGTTTTATTGAAAAAGAGCTCCCCGAAAAAAAAAATTTGACCACTTTATTATAAAAAAATATATGTAATCCAATAAGTTATAATCCACACAAGGCTGATTGAGCAGTGAAAGAGTGACTTGTAAGGGAAATCAAACTAGCTGCTACATGCAAAATAGATTGCGGGGTGAGCGTCTGATTCTGGGAAGAGTAGTAAGGATGGTATTGCAATAGTTAATATGGGAGATGATGAGTGCACGAATTAAAGTTTTGCAGAGTTTTGAGTGAGATATGAGGATATTCTGGAAATGTTTTTTAGATAAATGTAACATGATTTAGATATAGATTGGATGTGGGGAACAAAGGATATTTCTGAGTCAAGGATCACACTTAGGCAGCAAGCTTAAAGGGTAGGATTTATTGTTGTGTTTTCAACAGAAACAAAGATGTCATATAGGTAACTTCTGTTGGCTGGTGGGAATATTATTAGCTCTGTTTTTCAAAGATTGAGTATGAGTTGGTGAGAGGACATCCAAGATGAAATAGCAGAAACACAGTCAATAACTGGGGCCAACACAGATTGTGTATCATCCACATAAAATGATGCTGAAACTCAAAGGAGCTTATTAGTTTTCCAAGAGAAGTGGTATAGATGAAGATGAGCAGAGGCCCTAGGACTGATCCTTGTGGTACTCTAACTGATAAAGAAAGAGGAGAGGAGGTGGATCCAGAGAAACAAGCACTGAGAGATTAGATAGGTAGTATGAGAACCGGTATAGGACAGTGTACTGATAACCTAGGGATTGGAGCATTAGTATTAGAAGAGCGTTGTCAAAAATGTCAAATGCAGCAGAGAGATCTAGAAGAACTAGTGGTGATTAATGGTATTTAGAGTTAGCAGTGATCAAACCATTGACGTCCTTAGTCCATACAATCTCTGAGCAGTGTTATGAACGAAAGCTTGCCAGAAGAGAATATAAAAAGGTTGTGTGAGAAAAGAAAGCATGTAAGGTGAGTGTAGGCAATTCTCTCAAGAAACTTGGAGGTGCATGGGATCTGAGAGATGGGATGGTAATTTGAGAGCGAGAGAGTTTGATTCTGAATTTTGTTTTTCAGTATAGGAGAGATCACTGCATGCTTGAATAATGATGGAAAGATACCAATAGACAGATAGAGAAATTACAGATAATAGTTAAGGTTGGAATGAGCACAGGAGACAGAGATCAAATGAATTGTGAGATTATAGGATCAAGTGGATAAGTGGTAGAATAGAATGATAAGAAGAGAGTAAATACGTCATCTTCATTTGTGGGATCAAATAATGAGAAATTGCCAGAGTATATAGGGAAGAAATTGAGCTTGTCAATAAAGAAGATACCATTTAATGCATGTTCTTATCAATCTTGTTCTTGAAGTAGGCACTGATAGTAGTCAGAGTGTTTGGAAAGTGAGGGTTGAGAAGAGATTTAAATGTATTAAAAAGGCATTTGAGGGTTAGAGGCCTCAGCAGAGATAAGAGATTGTAAGTATGTTTGTTTGGCAGTGTCCAGAGCATTTTGATAGGAGTGATAGATAGCCATATATGTGAGAAAATTATTAGAGGTAGGAAATTTAAGCCAATGGCTTTCTACTTTGCAAATTTTTTTTTAAAGATGTCATGTTTTTTAGTGTGTGACTGCTGACATCTGAAGAGTAGCTGGAGCCACATGATCAAGGGTGGATTCTAGGGGTTGATTAAGATGTGTTACTGCCAGATCAGGATAGGATAATGTAGAAATTGGGGAGATAAGGTATTGCAGATAGGTGTAAAACTGTTGAAAATTAATAGAATTAAGATTTCTGCAGGTATGAAAGAGGCTTGGTAAATTTTGACAGCAAAGGTTAAAGTATTGGCAGAGATCTTTTAGCTGATAAGATGATAATCTGAGAGGGGAAAAGGAGTGTTAAGGAAATCAGAAACTGAACATAGTCTAGGAAAAACAAAATCAAGACAGTGGCTATTCCAATGAGTAGAGGAGTCAGTCCACTGGGACAGTCCGAGGGAGGAGGTTAAGGAGAGTAGTTTGGAGGCATAAGTACATTGTGGATTATCAATAGGGATGTTGAAATCACAGCATAGAAAATTGTGTTTAAAATCCGAAGAGCATGTACTTCAAAAGATGTGAACAAGAGTGATGGGACATTTGGTAGAACTGTGAATGTGCAATGTGGGGAAATAAGTAGTCCAACCTCACCTCTTTATTTGCTTCCAGGTCTGGAGATGTTAGCTATTTTCTGGTGTTCATATGCTCTTTAAAACTTTTTACTCAACATGGAAAAGACACATTTTTTAGGTTGTCAGTTAATAAGTGATTCATTCAATAAACTTTGGGCTTTTGCAATTAGGATATGCAGAATGAATTGCTGCTAGATGTTTTAGATAGAATGTTAACTAAGAAGTGGATCACAAAGGGCAGAGGCATTTAGTGGGTACCCAACCAGTAATCAATATACTTTTAATAACTCCATGTTACTTACCTGGTCCAGCGTCACAGTCACACTGCTATTCCACTCTAATGTATAGGTGCCAACACACATTTCTTTCACTGTTTTATTCCATTACTGAAGTTGTGGTCAGGTGATGTCATCGGCACACCAAAATTCAAACTAGGAATTTCAGTACCAGACTCCAACTTTGCTCCAGTATTCTAGTTTTCGCTAGTTCTATCCGGGGTTACTGACCTCAGATAGTCTGATCGCTCATCTGTAATTTGATTTAACTCCACGCTTTCTTTACCAATCAGTCTGCTACTACTAGTTCATCACACCAAGATACAAATATGAGGGCCAATATCAGCTACATTTATATGGTCTGAAATTATGACTATCTGCAGCATTTCAGGTCTTTTTAAAACAACATTGATCAATTTGTAATAAGGCTGCCTAACACTAATCCAACAGTGCAGCAGTTATTTATCAAGAAAATATGTCTGTTCATAAAGTACAATACAGATAAATCATATAGAACGTTTGCAATATTTTCCTCTTATATATGTATTTTTCTAACATTTTAATAGTGAAGTTCCTAAATACAACATTTAATAGGAAGCAATGAAGCTTCTGACAGACACTCATTTGTCGCTCACTTACTGTGTGCTGCAAATAAATGAGAAGAGAATATTGCTATTTAAGAGGAAAAGAGTATACAGACCAATGGTGTAGCACAACATTCCTTGCAGCTTAGTCACTCATCAGTATGTATTAAGTAATTACTATTTTCTGCATCAACACAGCGCAGTGAAGGTTAAAATGAGAGGTGAAACGTTCCATGTCTATCCAAATATTAAGTCTGTACATCACTGTAGATATATTTAATTCTCTATACACAACCCATACTGCAGCTCTTAAGATCCACAATTTGGAATAGAAGCAATCAATTTGCATATATTACATACTGAAAAATGGTCACATTTCTGAACAAAATTGGTGCATATTCAGAGCAAAAACCAGTGTCTGTCTTATAAATTCTTATGCTACATATCTGATCAATCATGTACAGATTATAATATTTTTGTCTGAGTTATAGTGGCTTTCTGCTATGTGCATTTGTGCAAAAGTAGGTGGTTATTATCACAAAATGGAATTTGTATAGAACTTTTTGCACGCTCGTAAAGGTACCTTAGTGTGTCTATGCGTTCAGGACATTTCTGACACATTGGTCTTATAGTATTGAAATTTTAATAATTGCTTTACTCATGCTCTGTACAGTAATGTAGGTTTTGTTGCCATACAGCAGTGGCAGAAAAGAAAAGTGGTGCAATAAGGAATTGTCCTTGGATCATGAAATCAGTTATGGTTCATTTGATCGTTCCACCCGTTCCTTGGATAACTGTGGCAATTCTACAGCTAATACATGGCGACGAGCGCTGATCCCCCCGGGATACGTGCTTTTATCAGACCCAGACCAATCCAGGGTGCCAGACAATGCACTAAAAAGAGCCATTGTACTTCACAGCAAAAATCAAGTTCATCACCGAGCTTCGAATCAGCCCCAATTCCCAAAAAATAATAATATAGTTAGGTGCCCTTGAAGTAAAATACAGATTACAAACACTTTGTGCAATACTGATGAAACAACAGCAAAGTTGAAGGTAATACATATACACGTCTATTTAGACATCCATGCTTACATTACTGTGGCTTTACAAATGCTACAAACTGTTGTCAGGATTTGGGTAAAAATAATTCCACACATCAGAGGTGGAATTTTTGGTCTTATGCCCAGGCATGACAATGGCCTTCTTCTTATCACATGCAAAAACTGCTTCCACTGGGGCAGGACTTACACAAACAACATAATCCTCATCAACATCCTCATTAGCGCCCTCATCAGCTACACAAATATCCCCCTCATCCTGTTGCAATTCCAAAGTGGCATCCTCAATTTGTGTATCACCAGCAACACTTGGGCTGTTCATGCACACATGTGCAGAAATGCTGAAAGGGGCCTTCTTTATGGGTACACTATCAGACAGGTCAGGATTGCACATAGCACTCGTGGATAGACTCTCCTCAGGGATTTGTGCCATTTCTAAATCAGAACATACATTTTCCTCTAATTCCTTACTGTTTACTTCCAGCTTGGCTGTTACACGTAAAAGTATTTGGACACCACTTTTGGAGACTGAATTACAAGGTCTTGCTTGGTCATGACTGACCTTACAAGAAGATGCCTCAGTGACAGTTGCAGAACTAGCACTCATAGAGAAAGGAGAAGGCCTCATTCTTTCCTTGCCACTGCGTGTGTAGAATGGAATGTTGGTAATTTAATTTTTTTCTGCAGATAACTTTGCCTGGATTACAGGTCTTTTTTTCTTAACTAAGGTAAAAGGAGTTTTTATACATTTTTGTTTCCCTGACTTAAAAAAACTATGCTCATAGGCTTTAGCAGATGACGTAGAGGGATTACTATCATCATGACTGGTGCCAGCAGATGCTTGGTGCTCCTGGTCTTCTGTGTACTGCTGTAAATCCATTTTGATAACACAGTACAATGTGACTGCAGATTTAGAAAACCAAGCCTGCCAGGCCAATTGTTTGTATTTTAGCAATGACATTTAGCAATGGAGCAATGGAGCTCTCCTGAATGTCACTGGAGACTTTGAAGAACACTGCTACCTCTCCTCTTTCTTTTCTACCTATGACATTGTACAACTCCAGTAGAGACTGCCAAGAATTGTGCTACCCCTTCTGTGTCCCTCTGTGAAATGGCACTGGATCGCCGTGGAGGGCGGTATTTATAGAATCCACGTTTTGCTTCGTTTTCAATTCCGAAAGTGCGCGAAAGTTCCAAAACGGCGCGGCTCGGTACTCGGAACTGCTAAGTTTGGGTGTGTTTGGTTCTCGGGGAACAGAGTCTGAGCATCTCTGCTTTATAATAATGAACAATTGTTGTGGATAAAACATACTTTACCCCTCTCTCTATCCATTCTTTTATTGTTTTATTTGCTGTTATCTCAATGACACCCTGAATTGTCAACCAAAATGTAAAAAGGGTGAAAAATATTCAGTAAGTCTGTTTTTAATGTTTGTTTATTGGTACAACAATGTTCACTTTAATATTAAATGATTATGTTAAATCCTTAAATTAATTTAGGATTTGTCTCCCAAAAAGTTGCATGCAATAAAATGTGCTGAAACAAATGTGATTCTGCTAATGAAAGATTTATTTAACATCTAAAAGTAATTTACTTTCTTAGCCTAGTAAACAGAACAAAACACACATTTAATAATTTTTTAGGGATCACAGATCACATTTTAGTCAAAAAGACTTATAAAATTACAAATAGAAAGACATACTATATTAGATATACTAGAGATGAGCGCACTCGGATTTTGTGAATTCGAGCCCACCCGAACCTTACCGATCCGAGTCGGATCCGAGACAGATCCGGGTACTGGCGCCAAATGAAAACTTGAAACCGAGGCAGCGAGTCATAATCCCGCTGTCGGATCTCGCGATACTCGGATCCTATAAATTCCCTGCTAGTCGCCGCCATCTTCACTCGGGCATTGATCAGGGTAGAGGGAGGGTGTGTTAGGTGGTCCTCTGTCCTGGTAGATCTCATGCTGTGCTGTTTAGTTCTGTGCTGTGCTGTGTTCTGCAGTATCAGTCCAGTGGTGCTGTTTGCTGTGCTCTGTCAATTTTGAGTTCAGTGGTGCTGCTGGGTCCTGTGCTGTGTCCTGTTCAGTCCAGTGGTCCTGTGTCCTGTGCTTCTAAGGGCATAGTTATTTCCCTATTATTCCCAAGTGTTTAAAAAATAAAAAAAAAGTTATAAAAAAAAATAAAATAAAAAAAAAATAAAAAATTAATTACAACAAAATTTGCAAAACCAATCCGGCAGTATAAGTCCATTGGTACTGTCTGCAATATTACCAGGTTCACACATTCTGCAGTATCTTGTGCTACATATAATGGAGACCAAAAATTTGGAGGATAAAGTAGGGAAAGATCCAGACCCACTTCCTCCTAATGCTGAAGCTGCTGTGACTAGTTATGACATAGACGATGAAATGCTATCAACGTCGTCTTCCAAGCCCGATGCCCAATCTCCTAGTACAGGGCATGTAAAATCCAAAAAGCCCAAGTTAAGAAAAAGTAGCAAAAAGAGAAACTTAAAATCATCTGAGGAGAAACGTAAAGTTGGCAATATGCCATTTCCGACACTTAGTGGCAAGGAACGGCTTAGGCCCTGGCCCGTGTTCATGACTAGTGGTTCAGCTTCACCCAAGGATCTTAGCCCTCCTCCTCCTCCCCCCCTACAAAAAATTGAAGAGAGTTATGCTGTCAGCAACAAAACAGCAAACAACTCTGCCTTCTAAAGAGAAATTATCACAAATCCCCAAGGCGAGTCCAAGGGTGTTGGTGGTTGTCAAGCCTGACCTTCCCATCACTGTACGGGAAGAGGTGGCTCGGGAGGAGGCTATTGATGATGTAGCTGGCGCTGTGGAGGAACTTGATGATGAGGATGGTGATGTGGTTATTGTAAATGAGGCACCAGGGGGGGAAACAGCTGATGTCCATGGGATGAAAAAGCCCATCGTCATGCCTGGTCAGAAGACCAAAAAATGCACCTCTTCGGTCTGGTTTATTTTTATCCAAATCCGGACAACCAATGTATGGCCATATGTAGCTTATGTAAAGCTCAAATAAGCAGGGGTAAGGATCTTGCCCACCTAGGGACATCCTCCCTTATACGTCACCTGAATAACCATCATAGTTCAGTGGTTAGTTCAGGAACTGGGGCTAGGACCGTCATCGGTACAGGGACACCTAAATCTCGTGGTCCAGTTGGATACACACCAGCAACACCCTCCTCGTCAACTTCCTCCACGATCTCCATCAGATTGAGTCCTGCAGCCCAAGTCAGCAGTCAGACTGAGTCCTCTCCAATACGGGATTCATCCGAGGAATCCTGTAGCGGTATGCCTACTACTGCCACTGCTGCTGTTGGTCGGTCATCTTCCCAGAGGGGAAGTCGTAAGACCGCTAAGTCTTTCACAAAACAATTGACCGTCCAACAGTCGTTTGCCATGACCACAAAATACGATAGTAGTCACCCTATTGCAAAACGTATACCTGCGGCTGTAACTGCAATGTTGGTGTTAGACGTGCGCCCGGTGTCCGCCATCAGTGGAGTGGGATTTAGAGGGTTGATGGAGGTATTGTGTCCCCGGTACCAAATCCCCTCAAGATTCCACTTCACTAGGCAGGCGATACCAAAAATGTACAGAGAAGTACGATCAAGTGTCCTCAGTGCTCTAAAAAATGCGGTTGTACCCACTGTCCACTTAACCACGGACATGTGGACAAGTGGTTCTGGGCAAACGAAGGACTATATGACTGTGACAGCCCACTGGGTAGATGCATCCCCTTCCAGAGCAACAGCAGCATGAGTAGCAGCATCTACAAAATGGCTGCTCGTGCAAAGGTAGGCAACATTGTGTATTACAGGCTTTAATAAGAGGCACAACGCTGACAACATATTAGAGAAACTGAGGGAAATTATCTCCCAGTGGCTTACCCCACTTAGACTCTCATGGGGATTTGTGGTGTCAGACAATGCCAGTAACATTGTGCGGGCATTAAATATGGGCAATTTCCAGCACGTCCCATGTTTTGCACACACCATTAATTTGGTGGTGCAGCATTACCTCAAGAGTGACAGGGGTGTGCAGGAGATGCTTGCGGTGGCGCGCAAATTTGCTGGACACTTTCGGCATTCAGCCAGTGCCTACCGCAGACTAGAGGCACATCAAAAAAGCATGAACCTGCCTGCCATCACCTCAAACAAGAGGTTGTGACGCGCTGGAATTCCACCCTCTATATGCTGCAGAGGATGGAGGAGCAGCAAAAGGCCATTCAGGCCTACACAGCCACCTACGACATAGGCAAAGGAGTGGGGATGCGCCTGAGTCAAGCGCAGTGAAGACTGATTTCCGTGTTGTGCAAGGTTCTCCAGCCGTTTGAACTTGCCACACGAGAAGTCAGTTCCGACACTGCCAGCTTGAGTCAGGTCATTCCCCTGATCAGGCTGTTGCAGAAGCAGCTGGAGAAAGTGAGGGAGGAGCTGGTAAAGCATTGCGATCCAACAAAGCATGTAGCTCTTGTGGATGAAGCCCTTCGTACACTTTGCCAGGATCCGAGGGTGGTCACTCTTTTAAAGTCAGAGGAATAAATTCTGCCCACCGTGCTCGATCCTCGGTTTAAAGCGTATGTTGTGTCTCTGTTTCCGGCGGACACAAGTCTACAGCGGTCCAAGTGCTTCTGGTCAGGAGATTGTCCTCTGAAGAGGACCGTGACATGCCAACAGCTCCACCCTCATTTTCTTCCACATCTATGGTTGCGAGGAAAAAGCTCAGTTTTCCTAAAAGAGCCGCTGGCGGGGATGCTGATAACATCTGGTCCGGACTGAAGGACCTGCCAACCATTGCAGACATGTCTACTGTCGCTGCATTGGATGCTGTCACAATTGAAAAAATGGTGGAGGATTATTTTGCTGACACCATCCAAATAGACATTTGTCAGACAGTCCATATTGTTACTGGCAGGAAAAAAAGGCAGTTTGGAAGCCCCTGTACAAACTGGCTCTATTTTACCTGAGTTGTCCCCCCTACAGTGTGTACTCGGTAAGAGTTTTTAGTGCAGCGGGGAACCTGGTCAGTGAGCGACGAAGGAGGTTGCTTTCTCACAACGTTGAAAAAATGATGTTTATAAAAATGAATAATCAATTCCTCAATGAAGTACAGCACTGCCCTCCAGATAGTACAGAGGGACCTGTGGTTGTGGAGTCCAGCGTGGACGAATTGATAATGTGTGAGGAGGAGGAAGTACACACTGTAGGGGGAGAGAAATCAGAGGTTGAGGATGAGGACGACATCTTTCCTCAGTAGAGCCTGTTTAGTTTGTACAGGGAGAGATGAATTGTTATTTTGGTGTGGGGGCCCAAACAAACCAATCATTTCAGCCACAGTTGTTTGGTAGGCCCTGTCGCTGAAATGATTGGTTTCTTAAAGTGTGCATGTCCTATTTCAACAACATAAGGGTGGGTGGGAGGGCCCAAGGACAATTCCATCTTGCAACTATTTTTTTGGCATTATGTGACCATTCAACAGTCGTTTGCCATGTTCAAAAAGTAAAAGAAAATGTCAACAAATTACAAAAATTTAATCAAAAGTTAAATGCCCTGTCATTATTTAAAACAAGAGGGTTTGACGTGCTAGAATTAGTGTAGTGTTAATATGTTATAAACACTACACTTGGAACTTGGAGGAGGTATTGTGGGCCAGGTATCAAATTTAGTATCGGGCCACCCCACTACACAGTCCAGAATTTTTTTTGGGGAAATTCAGACCCGTGGAGGGTTTCTTATTAATTATATTGTGGTGACCACTCCTCTACGCAGTCCAGATACATTTATTGGTGCGACTGCGATTCATACCAGTTGATGGTTTTCTTATTATATATATTGTAATGACCCACTCCTCTACGCAGTCCAGGTACATTATTGGTGCGAATCATACAAGTTCAGGGTTTTTAATTTTTATTGTGGTGACCCACTCCTCTACGTAGTCCAGGTACATTATTGGTGCGAATCATACAAGTTCAGGGTTTTTAATTTATATTGTGGTGACCCACTCCTCTACGCAGTCCAGGTACATTTTTTGGTGCGATTAAGACCAGTTGATGGTTTTCTTATTATATTGTGGGGACCACTCCACTACGCAGTCCAGAAAGATACCTCGTTGCAACGTTTTGGACTAATAACTATATTGTGAGGTGTTCAGAATACACGGTAAATTAGTGCAAATGCTTGCTATTGAATGTTATTGAGGTTAATAATAGCGTAGGAGTGAAAATAAGCCCAAAAACTTGATTTTTGAACTTTTTATGATTTTTTCAAAAAAAATCCAAATCCAAAACCTTAAATCTGAACCAAAACCTTTCGGCAGGTGTTTTGCGCAACAAATCCGAACCCAAAACATCGCGGAAATCCGAATCCAAAACACAAAACACGAGACACCAAAAGTCGCCGGTGCACATCTCTAAGATATACTGTAGATGTTCCTTAGGACAATAAAAAAAGTATTTGTAATGGGAGGGATGACTAAATATGTTCTCTATATTTCTACATGAAGACGCACAGTAATCTGTACCACATACATGTAGTATAGGGAACACTGATAAGTTATTTATTTAGAGCAGTTACTAATGTCTGATAACTCATAAGCTGTCAGCCCCAATACCTGAATCACAGATGATAGCATTGAAACAAAATATAAATTCATTAGTGAGGGAACATGAACCATTACCGTTACCAGTAAGTGAAAATGACACTGCAATAAATGAAGGTGCCATGGCTGCCAGTTTATCACGTACATCTTTTTAAAGAAACGCCACAAATGCTTTCAATAAAAGTAATGTAAGCCTGGCATCATCCAAGAGGCAAGGTTCCATGGCAATGACACAAATGTCAGCTTGGAAATTCTTTAAAACTGTCACAGACATTAAGTTGAAGGCCAAGTCATGCTGTGTACACAGACAGACAGGCCTTTAGTTAGCAAACTTGGAACATCAGGCCTATAATATCACTGTGTGTAATAGTAACTGAAAATAAAGTGAGTTATCACTCCATAATACCAAAATACTGATATTTATAAAAATGAACCAACAATAGGTAGTTTATATTCCACCTGCACAAAAGTCACAATTGTAATTAGAGATGAGCGCACTCGGATTTCCTAAATCCGAGCCCACCCGAACGTTGCTGATACGAGTCGGATCCGAGACAGATCCGGGTATTGGCGCCAAATGAAAACTTGAAACCGAGGCTCGGAGTCATAATCCCGCTGTCGGATCTCGCGATACTCGGAAACCTATAAATTCCCTGCTAGTCGCCGCCATCTTCATTTGGGCATTGATCAGGGTAGAGGGAGGGTGTGTTAGGTGGTCCTCTGTCCTGGTAGATCTCGTGCTGTGCTGTTTAGTTCTGTGCTGTGCTGTTTAGTTCTGTGCTGTGCTGTGCTGTGTTCTGCAGTATCAGTCCAGTGGTGCTGTGTGCTGTGCTCTGTCAATTTTGAGTTCAGTGGTGCTGCTGGGTCCTGTGCTGTGTCCTTTTCAGTCCAGTGGTCCTGTGTCCTGTGCTCTGTGCTTCTAAGGGCATAGTTATTTCCCCTTTATTCCCAAGTGTTTAAAAAATTAGAAAAAGTTATTAAAAAAAATACCAAAAACTAATTTAAAAAAAATTTAATTACAACAAAATTTGAAAAAACAATCCTGCGGTATAAGCCCATTGGTACTGCAATATTACCAAGTTCACACATTCAGCAGTAAAAGTCCAGTGGTACTGCTGCAATATTACAAAGTTCCCACATTCTGCAGTATCAGTCCAGTGGTGCTGTGTGCTGTGCTCTGTCAATTTTGAGTTCAGTGGTGCTGCTGGGTCCTGTGCTGTGTCCTGTTCAGTCCAGTGGTGCTGTGTCTTGTGCTCTGTCTTTCTAAGGGCATAGTTATTTCCCCATTATTCCCAAGTGTTTAAAAAATTAAAAAAAAGTTATAAAAATTAAAAAAAAATACAAAAAAATAATTTTAAAAGAAAATTAATTACAACAAAATTTGCAAAACCAATCCTGCAGTATAAGCCCATTGGTACTGCAATATTACCAAGTTCACTGATTCAGCAGTATAAGTCCAGTGGTACTGCTATTACAAAGTTCACTGATTCAGCAGTATAAGTCCAGTGGTACTGATATTACAAAGTTCACTGATTCAGCAGTATAAGTCCAGTGGTACTGATATATTACAAAGTTCACTGATTCAGCAGTATAAGTCCAGTGGTACTGCTATTACAAAGTTCACTGATTCAGCAGTGTATAAGTCCAGTGGTACTGCTATTACAAAGTTCACTGATTCAGCAGTGTATAAGTCCATTGGTACTGCTATTACAAAGTTCACTGATTCAGCAGTATAAGTCCAGTGGTACTGCTATTACAAAGTTCACTGATTCAGCAGTATAAGTCCAGTGGTACTGATATTACAAAGTTCACTGATTCAGCAGTATAAGTCCAGTGGTACTGATATATTACAAAGTTCACTGATTCAGCAGTATAAGTCCAGTGGTACTGCTATTACAAAGTTCACTGATTCAGCAGTGTATAAGTCCAGTGGTACTGCTATTACAAAGTTCACTGATTCAGCAGTGTATAAGTCCATTGGTACTGCTATTACAAAGTTCACTGATTCAGCAGTATAAGTCCAGTGGTACTGCTATTACAAAGTTCACTGATTCAGCAGTATAAGTCCAGTGGTACTGCTATTGCAAAGTTCACTGATTCAGCAGTATAAGTCCAGTGGTACTGCTATTACAAAGTTCACTGATTCAGCAGTATAAGTCCAGTGCTACTCTCCTGTGCCGCATATTATTTTTAAAGGCTTTGCCGAGTGTGTGTGGCTTAGGGGTACGCTCTCTCGTGCTACATATAATGGATAACCAAAATTTGGAGGATAAAGTAGGGAAAGATCAAGACCCACTTCCTCCTAATGCTGAAGCTGCTGCCACTAGTCATGACATAGACGATGAAATGCCATCAACGTCGTTTGGCAAGCCCGATGCCCAATCTCCTAGTACAGGGCATGTAAAATCCAAAAAGCCCAAGTTCTCAAAAAATAGCAAAAAGAGAAACTTAAAATCATCTGAGGAGAAACGTAAAGTTGGCAATATGCCATTTACGACACGTAGTGGCAAGGAACGGCTTAGGCCCTGGCCCGTGTTCATGACTAGTGGTCCAGCTTCACCCAAGGATCTAAGCCATCCTCCTCCCCCCCCTACAAAAAAATTAAGAGAGTTATGCTGTCAGCAACAACAACAAAACAGCAAAGAACTCTGCCTTCTAAACAGATGACATCACAAATCCCCAAGGCGAGTCCAAGGGTGTTGTTGGTTGTAAACCCTGACCTTCCCATCACTGTACTGGAAGAGGTGACTCCATCCAGCATTTGCAGCATGCCCTCTGCATATGCTGGAAGGATCACCCACAGTCCAGTTACAGATTTGGCTAATGAAGGTGTGAATGTTGTACACCGGGAGGAGGATATTGATGTAGCTGGCGCTGAGGAGGATGTTGATGATTATGATGCAGACAGATACCAAATTGCCTTTCTCAATTTCTATTTATATTCTAGATTATATAATGGCTGAATAGTTTTCTATTTTACTCCTAGTGGAGAGGGGATCAGATGCAGACAGATACCAAACTGCCTTTGTACATTTCTTTGTATATTTGAATTTCTAGTTCTACAGTCTATGCAGGCTGCTTTATTTATATTCAACTACAAGTGTAGGGTGGGGGGGGGGTCATAGATAGCCACCAAAGTAACGTGGTCCATTTAATTTCACTTTCTAGCTCCACAGTCTGTGCAGCCTGCTTTTTTTTATCTTCAAAGTATTTATATTTACAAGCCTTGCAATCTAAATTAACTAGAGGTAGTGACGTGGTAGAACTCCAAAAGGCAGTTTAGAAGCCCCTGTACAAACTGGCTCTATTTTTTAACTGAGTTGTCCCCCCTCCAGTGTGTACTCGGAAAGAGTTTTTAGTGCAGCGGGGAACCTGGTCAGTGAGCGGCGAAGGAGGTTGCTTCCTCACAACGTTTAAAAAATGATGTTTATAAAAATTAATAATCAATTCCTCAATGAAGTACAGCACTGCCCTCCAGATAGTACAGAGGGACCTGTGGTTGTGGAGTCCAGCGGGGACGAATTGATAATGTGTGAGGAGGAGGAAGTACACACTGTAGGGGGAGAGGAATCAGAGGTTAAGGATGAGGACGACATCTTTCCTCAGTAGAGCCTGTTTAGTTTGTAGTTGTACAGGGAGAGATGAATTGTTATTTTGGTGTGGGGGCCCAAACAAACCAATCATTTCAGCCACAGTTGTTTGGTAGGCCCTGTCGCTGAAATGATTGGTTTGTTAAAGTGTGCATGTCCTATTTCAACAACATAAGGGTGGGTGGGAGGGCCCAAGGACAATTCCATCTTGCAACTATTTTTTGGGCATTATGTGACCATTCAACAGTCGTTTGCCATGTTCAAAAAGTAAAAGAAAATAAGAAAATGTCAACAAATTCAAAAAATTTAATCAAAAGTTAAATGCCCTGTCATTATTTTAAACAAGAGGGTTTGACGTGCTAGAATTAGTGTAGTGTTAATATGTTATAAACACTACACTTGGAACTTGGAGGAGGTATTGTGGCCCCGGTATCCAATTTAGTACCGGGGCCACCCCACTACGCAGTCCAGATACTTGTTTGGTGGAATTCTGACCAGTTGAGGGTGTAACTATTTATTATATTGTGGCCCCAGTATCCAATTTAGTACCGGGGCCACCCCACTACACAGTCCAGAAATTTTTTTTGGGAAATTCAGAGCCGTGGAGGGTTTTTTATTAATTATATTGTGGTGACCAGACCACTCCTCTACGCAGTCCAGGTACATTATTCGGTGCGATTCATACCAGTTAATGGTTTTCTTATTATATATATTGTAATGACCCACTCCTCTACGCAGTCCAGATACATTTATTGGTGCGAATCATACAAGTTCAGGGTTTTTAATTTATATTGTGGTGACCACTCCTCTACGCAGTTCAGATACATTTATTGGTGCGAATCATACAAGTTCAGGGTTTTTAATTTATATTGTGGTGACCACTCCTCTATGCAGTCCAGGTACATTATTCGGTGCGATTCATACCAGTTGATGGTTTTCTTATTATATATATTGTAGTGACCACTCCTCTACGCAGTCCAGATACATTTATTGGTGCGAATCATACAAGTTCAGGGTTTTTAATTTATATTGTGGTGACCACTCCTCTACGCAGTCCAGGTACAGAATTCGGTGCGATTCATACCAGTTGATGGTTTTCTTATTATATATATTGTGGTGACCACTCCTCTACGCAGTCCAGATACATTTATTGGTGCGAATCATAGAAGTTCAGGGTTTTTAATTTATATTGTGGTGACCACTCCTCTACGCAGTTCAGATACATTTATTGGTGCGAATCATACAAGTTCAGGGTTTTTAATTTATATTGTGGTGACCACTCCTCTATGCAGTCCAGGTACATTATTCGGTGCGATTCATACCAGTTGATGGTTTTCTTATTATATATATTGTGGTGACCCACTCCTCTACGCAGTCCAGATACATTTATTGGTGTGAATCATACAAGTTCAGGGTTTTTAATTTATATTGTGGTGACCCACTCCTCTACGCAGTCCAGGTACATTTTTTGGTGCGATTAAGACCAGTTGATGGTTTTCTTATTATATTCTGGGGACCACTCCACTTCGCAGTCCAGAAAGATACCTCGTTGCAACGTTTTGGACTAATAACTATATTGTGAGGTGTTCAGAGTACACTATAAATTAGTGGAAATGCTTGTTATTGAATGTTATTGAGGTCAATAATAGCGTAGGAGTGAAAATAAGCCCAAAAACTTGATTTTTGAACTTTTTATGCTTTTTTCAAAAAAAATCCGAATCCAAAACCTTAAATCCGAACCAAAACCTTACGGCAGGTGTTTTGCGAAACAAATCCAAACCCAAAACATCGCGAAAATCCAAATCCAAAACACAAAACACGAGACACCAAAAGTCGCCGGTGCACATCCCTAATTGTAATAACTTTTCAGTATTTATACTGGGTATAATAAGCATAACAAAAAATCTTGTTTAAACAACACTAATCAATGTACTTAATGCCTACTCAATACTTACCTCACAACTGTTCCTATTTACGTAGGACATCCCGATTCGCGGCCAGCAAAAGGGACTGGGCTCAATATGAAAGTTGGTGGAGTTTAACCCAAATGTACCCACTTGTAACCAGAGTTTTGGTGAATAGGGGGTGTGACTTATTTTGACCCACTTTTGGGATTCTAAATGTTGGGATTTATGCCAGTACATGTTGATTGTGCATAGTTTACATTAAAATAAATAAATAAAACAATTAAGTAAATACTTTTATTCTGGAATTAGTTATTCATCCTGCACAATAAAAGTTGAGTGTGTATAGTTAATTTCATATTTACCCACTTCTATAACCTCCCCTCCAGGAGACCAATACAGGAGGGGGCGTGCTGATGCCATGGCCATGCCCCCTGCTATTAAATGCCGAAATTCATGGCACTGCAGAGCAGGGGGCTGGGTATTGTGACACAAATTGCATCATTAAGCCACTTCTCCACCAACATCCAGGAGGACGCCTACTCTTCCGGTAGTCTGGGAGGACCCCCCGAAATTCATGAACCTCCCGGAAATTCTGGAGAAGTAGGCAAGTAAGGTTAATTTATAGATTGCAGTTTGTTTTTCACCAAAAGAAAACATTTCAGTAGGATGGGTTCAGGTTATCAGAGTAGTAGTTGTGGGTCAAATTTATTTTTCATTTAATTGGAACACTAAAATATATTATAAACACCTCTTTCTCAGTCAAATAAAGCCCACAATAGCAGTGGTCTAATGTTTTGTTCAGTATATTTAAGCTAATTGTGAAACTAAGGGTTTGATGTAGAGTTGGACACATTTTGCTTAAGAGAAACGGAAGTAAAATGCACCCAAAAAAAAAACATGCATTTTTTATAGTATGGTGAGTCACATGTATAATAAGAAACAAATAAATAGGAATGCTATGTAGAATGTATCTACTACATGAAGATCCTCTTAAAACATCATCTTGCGGTAGAGAGAAAGGCCAGTCATCATCAACTTGATGTTTTAAGGTGTTTGGTTTTTTTTTTAAAAAAAAATACATTAGTTAAAAACACAAAGTGCCATCCCCCCCAAAAAAAAGTGCTATCAGCACTAGAGCTCATAGCCTAGGCTGGTAGCTGTACTTTTGAGGATAGAGTTTTGAGTTCCCCCGAAAATGCTGCTGTGGCTGGTGATACTACAATAGGGAAAATGGCAGTTTTGAGTCACCTGCCATAATGTCAATCAGCAATAGCCTGTTCCGCACGGGGCTGAATGCTATAGGTGAATTGGACCCATATAGGAAATGTGTATCTTGCACCAGGGGTCAAGAACCTGTAACAGATAGGATTATCTGTGACTGTCTCGACCTCCAAAACTTTAATGTACTGGGCCTATCATCTGAGCCTGCATAGGGACTTATCCTTGTGCATTGTTTGTGTGCATGCGTAGTAGGAAAATGTATATTTTACTCAAATAAAATTGCCTCTTTTTAACTCAATCACCGCAGCAGTAATGGTTATCATTTATAGAAACATACTTTTTCCTTACACAGCTACAACCAGAATGTTTTGCATATCCTTAGGAAGTCTTGGAAAAGCTTGTTTTCCTTTTTCACGATATAATTGTGATATTTGCTCTTTCATTTATACTTGAATAAAATCAATGAACCAAAACCCTCCTAAATGCCACATTCAAATGCACATTTTTAACCATATATTTATTTAATGTATTTATTAAAAGTTATTTATATACCACCTACATATTATGTAGTACTTTATAGAGAATACTAATAATTCATCAGTCCTTGCCCAAGTAAAGCTTACAATCTATGCACTCTTCATGAACATGGTTTTTATTGCGCACTGATTGATGCTTGAGTACCACGAGAAAATCAAGATCCAGATGGTCATCATTGTCACCACGACAACCATAATCTTCTATGTCAAATACCTCCAAGCAACTTAACATTTACTAAGTTTGCACCCGGAATCGCATACTGACACCAAAATACATGTTTGTATAAATCACAAAATTGATCACTGATTACACTCCCGGCAATTAAATATTTTAAATATGATATTTGACAATGACTCATACATCCTCCAAAATGTGAGCTATCATGAGCAAGTTCCTCTCTACCCTTTGACTCCTGTCAGTCCGTCTTGTCTGTTCGTCACTGTTTAGATTGTATATTGTAGATGTTATGTTGTATTGTGCTATTTGCTCTGTTAGTCTGTGTATTGCTGTCATTACTCTATGCTAACATTATTGTATGTACATATTATTATTACTGTATGGTTTTTTTGTATTGTTGTATCCTTGCTATACAGCTCTGCGGAATCTGTGGAGCATTCTAACTAAACGATGATGATTATGATGATGGTTGCTGAGTTGGAGTCAGCACAAATATCATATATTGCCTGGTCATGTACTAAAAGTACATATGTTCTTTCACTTTTACCAAGACATAGACAACATAATATCAATGTCATAGAAGATTAGTGGACATTTTAATGGATCCTACAGTGCAAAAAATCTTAAAAAATTAAGTTGCAATAAACTGCCACAACATTTTGTGATCTATGATCTTCCAAATAGATGAAATGGTACTCTGGTACAACTGCAGGAGATCCAAAAGTCAATCAATGACTATGTAATGGAAAATCGAAAATATTTCTTGGAATATTTTCAACCCAACTCAAAATTAAGGAGGACAAATGTAAACTGCTAAGACCCTTTGATGAAGCTACCAAAGGGGTGCAACCAGATCTTTTGATATAAACTGTCAAATATAAAAGAGACTTTATCTGGAATGCTGCAATCTATTTGTGGGAATTTAATAATATGTTTCTGTTTCCACCTGTGACAAACCAGGATGTGTCTCCCTGTTTAGTGTGTCTGATAAAGGTTCCCTTTCTGTCACGCTGCTCAGTCTTGTCCTTACTGTATTGCCTTTTTTGACTTCCTGGTGTTTGACACAGCTATGTTCCTCAAAAAGAAAAAGAACACACAAAACTTAGCGCACGGATATAGGATAAGTAAATAGGATAAGTGTGACAACAGGGTCTGCAGCTGTAGAGATCAAATGGGATCTCAAATAGAAATAAATCCAAAAGCAAAAAACAACACAGCTGATCTCTATGACACACAATCCTGATACTTGATCCGTGATAATAAAAAACAATTTAATAAAATAGTAATGACATAACAGAGCAAACACTGGCCAGTGTATTAGAACAATTGTTAAGATCGTATACAATCATAAAAACAATATAACACATGTGTAGCCTAAATAATAAAGCTAGAGTTGTATCTGATAATCACTATATGATTATAATAATGAGCCAAAATGATAACCGTTCCAATGCCCTGATATAAGGACAAAAAACTCTCCAGTGTCCCAATATAAGGTAATTCTAAAAGACTGAATATAGCGATGTGGCCACACCTATTAGTGAATAATTATGATGTGAATGAAAATAACCTCGTAAATCAGTAGAGAGTCTCCTCCAATATATGAAACATGTAGATGTTCCAAAAGCCGACACAATTGGGCAATAGACTGACCGTCAATCCATGTGTCTGATAATAACACTCGTAACACACCACTCCTCTCCCCGCTGATTGCGGTTTAGTATAAACAGACCTGGTCCATAGCGTTGTACCGTATACTGGTCTGTAGCGGCGTAATCAACAGATTGACACGGCAACACCGTAGAGTCACTGGTGAATGGCAGGGTCGTATACGATCTTAACAATTGTTCTAACACACTGGCCTGTGTTTGCTCTGTTATGTCATTACTATTTTATTAAATTGGTTTTTATTATCACGGATCAAGTATCAGGATTGTGTGTCATAGAGGCTAGCGCTGTTGTTTTTTACAGCTATGTTCCTGCTTACCTGTTACCTTAGATATTTTTTCTTGATTTTGAGCTGACTTTCGCCTGTTTGTAGCCTATTATTTTCTGCTGCTTGTCTGCACAATGCTTTCCCAGCATATGACCATACTCCTGTTCTGAGATATGTGAGCTGAAATCAATTACTAGCAAGTACCCTTACACACCTCTTTTTCAATAAAATACATACAAATGGGGATGTAGTTACCATTATTTTAATACACTTTATTCTAATTAAAACATAACATTCTCTTTTAATTATTGTTGTACTTTTCACTTAAATTTCAGTTTGTGAGGGTTCTAATTATTTTATTATTTCTCATAGTAACTGAGACACAGATTGTCTGTCTATTTAATGCCTCATTTTACTTAAATAAATAGTGCAGTATGTAGGTTTTGTTGTAAATGCTTCTTATTTAATCAAATACATATTGCAATAGTTAAACTTATTTTCATATAATCAATATACTATATACCGGTATATATAAATTTGACTTTTAAACTGCCCTTTCTTGGGGTGTGAAGGGTGTCATTATCACCATCTTGAACTTTGACACCATATTCTCTTCTTTTTTTTTTTAAATAGCTACTGCTATCTTAGTCGGGTACTGATTATCCAATAGGCTGACTAGGCTGCAGCTCAGGGCTCTAGGCTTTACAAGTGAGGGGGGGGGTGCATGTTTGGGATGCAAAATTGTGTTAGTGAGCGGTATAAACTGAAATTAATTTTAAAATATAAGAGAATAGTTGTTTTACAAAATAAAAAGAAATAATGAAAGAAAAATGTGATAAGGTTTTTAATCTTCACGTACTCGCATGGTAAAAGCGGAAGACAATCGGCTGGTGATTGAGGAAAAGCTAGTAGAAGAGACAAGAATGGCGACATGTGCAGGTGTTAGAGCCCTCTCTCCCTCTACCTTCACATCTTCACCCTGAGCAGCGTTCATTCTTACATCCATTCTGTTATACAGTTCTGATTTAATGAGAATGAAATAAGTGACATAGATTGCCATGAACCTTTTAAAAAGCCAAGTGGAGTTGAGTTTCGACAACATGTGAACATAAAAATTGGTTGGGTGTGTGTAAGGGAAACCCGATTTTGACGTGGAAAGTGATGGGACTTTCACTAATAGGTGGCTTGAACCCTTAATCAGGCGTGGGGAGCAAAGACTAGCCTGTCTGATCCAGTTCCAGAAGAGCTACTGTAGCACAAATTTCTGATAACGTTAATTCTGACTATGATAGAAAGGTGTCAGAACATACAATGAATCACAGCTTGCTGCATATGGGGCAGCGTAGCCACAGATCGGTCAGAGCATCCATGCTGACCCCTGACTACTTCCAAAAGCAACTACATTGGGCACGTGAGTGCCAGAACTGGACCATGGAGCAATGGAAGAAGGTGACCTTGTCTGATAAATTATATTTTCTTTTACATCATGTGGATGGCCACGGGAAGAGATAGCAATAGGTTGCACTATGGGAAAATTTAAAGCTGGTGGAGGCATTGTGATGCTTTGGGCACTTTGCTGTAATTTTTTTAAAATAGCAATTTTATTACAGACAAAACCCGATGAGAAGTGGTGGGTCATCGGAACTGCCTCTTAGAAAATATACCCCATAGTCTTGGTTTTCTTCTTAATCACCTTAAATTATATTTGTTTTTTAAAGATATTTTCAATTGCACCATAGATCAAGAATCCCATTACTTAAATTTAATTTAAATAACAGATTTCTTTGGTAGATTTAGTATGCCTTTAATACTGTAAGTTTCCTATGTACAGTTATCACTAAACTCAAATGAAGAAATATTTGTTTGTGTTCTATTCAGTAATGTCATGCAGTTGATGGACTAATAATGGGCATGTATATTCTGAACAAGCGAACAAAATGTTGCCTCTGCTATGTGCATGCACAATATATCGGCACATGCGTTGGGTCGATGCTTGAGCATTGGCCCATGCTCTCTAGCCTAAAAAGTCGCACAAAACCATACATTTTCTAAAATTGCTCCTTGATAAATCCCCCCTTTGTGTTAGATGTATGTAACACTATATGCAATTCTCAAGCACATCATAGTAGCTATCCTAGACGTGGGACTTTTTTCCTGGACTAAGTGGTTCAAATCAGCATTAATAAAGATATTTTGTGAGCATATGCTGTTTTTGCAGGTGGAAGCTTGTGGGTGACATGATGTAAGTACAAGAGCATTAATGTTTTTTTGTTTTTTTAGGGAGACTCACCTACTACTTCCCCATCATCCTCTTGTGGCTGAGTAACTGTGGGCAGGGCGATTGGTATTTCTGAAGACCCTGTGGATGGAAATATGGGACAATGGAAATATTGATTCATGCATCTTTTTTTAAATAACATTGTGCTGCTCTGTTATGGCCATGGATGGTAATGGTATATTCAGATACTTACATGTGTCAGGAGCCATTACATAATTAGGCTCAAATTTGAATGCAAAATAAAAATAAATTACACTTGCAAAACATTCTATATATGCTTGTAGTGAAATAATGATATGTTTACACACCAGACTGATGTGGGGTTAATGGCCTGTCAGTATCCTGCACATGAACCTCATGCAGGATTTCAGCTGACATTTTTTGCTTCACCTCTTCTGAGGTATACTCCATAACCATCCGTAGATCCCCTCCTTTTGCCACTGCTGCTTACCTCTCCTCTCCCATTCTCTCTTTCCGTCTGTGCTTTATATCTGAAAAACTCTTCCTGTATTTTCCACACTGCACCTCACTGTGCCAACATTGTTTACAGCTGCACACACTCCTGGTCCCATTTGACTTTCACAGGCCATAGTAGTTTTTGCAGCTTGGCTGCCCAGAGTCTGGTCATATACAGACTCAATGTTAGTAATGACAGCACAGTTCTCATCAAAGGTAATCCTGACATTGCATTCAGACTTTGGCTTGCCTGAGAGGACAGTCTCCTGGCTTCCTACCTCCTCACCCCCCTCTCCGCCTTCCTCCACTACCTGCTAGGATCCCCCAACCTGAACCTCCTCCTCATTCTCCCTAACTTTCTCAACCCGTCTTCGCACTAGCCATCCTCCAAACTATCACGCAAAACGCTAAACACTAAGAAATCAGAAACAATGCAAACCTTTACAAGCATACAACACTCAAACACAAATAAGACCCTTAATAATGAAAGTAAAAAACACAAGGATAAATAACTTGAACAAACAGCAAAAATACAAAGGCAAAAGACTAAACACTCTATAATCAAAATCCACTCACCACATCACAGTTGAAACACAATGTATAAGCCTCCTCACTCTTCTATTTCCTAGCACTAACTCCTGAAACCCCTATCAACAAATCTTAGGAAATAGGTTGGCTTATAAAGCGCAGGTGAGGTAAAAATAGAGCACTTTCATTGTTTTGAAATCAGCCAATGACAATCCAGCCTTACTTGAATATCGCTTAATTTCTATAAAGTTGCCAGCAGGTTTCATTGTTTAGACATGTTTGTAATTGTCACAATTTGCTGCCAATCACCACAAATCATATATTGATTAATAGATCCAACGGTTTGGAGGCGAAAATGGATTTGCAACGATGACAAACACCCTGAAAAATTGACTTCTGATAAATATCCACCCAAAGAGTTAATTCAGAAGAAAAACTGGAAACTGCCAATGTGAATAGGAACTTTATATATCATCTTACCTGACCTACCATCTTACATTACTGTATTATAAGTAGGTTATGTAAGGATATATATGTACGCTTTATATAATCATTAAGTTATCTGATAGTTTGTTCATGATAGCAGAGAAAGCATGATTGAATTGTTTGTCTTTACTTAAAATACATTGTAGTTAAGTTAATAATAGATTTAATTTCATATAATGATTGACTTAATAGTGGTTCATTTGATATATTTGTCAAGAGTTGTCTGATATCTGGGTGGCTTTGGCCCAGTCAAAAAAGGAACAGCTGTCACATACTTCTCAATGGGACTCATTAGCATACCAGCGGGCATTCCCTGTCATGGCACAAGACAAAAGTTTTGGAAGATCGTATAGAAAGATGCCTCTTAGAACATTTGTAGTGTTGTCATGGTGCCGTGTATTTGACGTGACTTAAAATAGTGTAAAATTCTCAACTTATTATATCCCAATAATTATTAGTTTTCCCTGCTTCATGCATCATAAACAAATACACCAAAATCAATGTATATGATGACAAGAGACTTGATTGGGAAAAAAGAAAATTGCACAAGTTCGTACAAACATTGCAGTTATTTGCCTAACATATACTGTTTTCTATTTTACTTATTTGTTATGCAACTAGAAGATTACTTCTCTGATGAAATATGTCAAAAGTAGTTTTTATGTCGGAGTACAATAGATGTATTACATTTTAGAGGTTTTTTTTTTTTATCACCGAAGATGTTCTCCTACTGCCTAAACAATGGACTGTTTTGTACTTTGTAAACTCATTCATACTTGATATAAATGGAAAAATATTCTGAAGCTGTTGATTTATCTTAGCACTCATTCAGTGATTAGAGAACTAAAATGTGTTTGAGGTCTTGATTGTGCTACTGATCATATTACCTTTTGCTAATCAGATTTCAAGAGCTTTCCATTTCTCCAAATTCTATTTCTATTATTATAAGAATAGTTTTCTACCAGCTGTGTGAACTTCAGGAAACACACTAACCTTGAGAATGTTAAGTACCCTGTTTCTCTTAACTATGCCATTGGGTAAGTGCAGATCTGCCCCATTGAACTTTATTGCTTTACCCTCTGTTGTGACTGCAATTGAATATCTGGCAGATTTCCCTTTTATTTAGCACTACTGTTTTTATGTAACGGTCTATGGAAATATTTAGCAACTTATTTTAAGCTGGTCCATTTATGCATAGCATTCAGAAAACTGTTACAATTACAAAGTGAGAGTGTCAGTTATTTGCCTTTCATCCTCTTTTTATTTTTTATATTGCTTTTTAGAAAAAGAAATCCATTTCACATACTTTACAAAGCTACTAATTTGAGTGCATTCAGTGTGATCATATTTTTAGAGTACTATATTTTCCTCTGTAATTCAGTTCCTATTTTTGCAACTGAACATGATATTGAGAATTTAAACTTTTAAAGCCACATATTTATGAAATAACATATGCAATAATAACAGCATGACTATATGTCCTGCTTAGCTAGTACAATCTTAGAAACATCAGAATAGGATTATTAATTTTACTTTTCTTTTACAGGTATACAAAAGAACGCATTAATTAGGACTCCATTGATGAGTTTAATTGGGTGAAAACTCAACTGGGTTCAGTTATGTACCTGTACTCAAAGTAAATCTTTATTCGTTATACCTTAAATTCTTTAAAAACAATAGTAACAGTCACCATGTGGATCCCCATTCACCAGGATTTGGCAGAGGTACACCAGTTCAGCCGCAGCACCAATAGTAACAATGCACACCCTTGCTGTATGAGATGTACAACTAGTGAGATCCTGCTGATCGACACACAGGAGTGGGTCCTAGTAGCACAAACTAATTAAAAGATAAAACAGGCACTAACACCTATCTCATAAGAGTAATCATAAATATAAAATTGAATTCATACAAAATGAATTCACTAAATGTTCAGGAAAGAGTCCACCTTTTTTCAGGGTTTGATTCTCCACATGAATTCTAAATGCTCATCTGTGGGTGGATCTTTGTCTTATTGGTCCTCCAATTCATACAGGAACCCTACATAAAGGGAATAGCAAGTTTATATGGTGAAATAACATACACAATTGGAAATCCCAACAAAGTGTGCGCCAACCAATTTCCTTTTTCCAAAACATACATGCATCAGTAGCACAATGGGGTGTAGATATCAACAGATCTTACTTGCACCCTCCCCCCCCTTTGTGTGTATGCTTTTGTTAATTATATGCTGAAAATTCCTTATATTGAACTGATATTCTTTGTGTTTTAATTTAAATTTTTGCACCTGTCACTTTAAATCAACATGACTCCAGGGGGTAAATGTATCATACTCCGGTTTTTTCAAGTCCCCAGAAATCGTCGAGATGACAGCTAAAATTTAAAGAGGCACTGCCATGTAAAGGGAAACTTGCCTTTACAAGGCAGCGCCGCTTTAAATTTTAGCTGTCATCTCGCCGATTTCCGGTGACTTGAAGAAACCGCAGTATGATACATTTACCCCCAGAGGAAATAAAGGAAGAAAAAGAAAACACAATCTAAGACCTAAAGAGAATGAGCACAATTATGGTTGTAAGGGTTGCTTGAAGATGCCAGTATATGATTATAAAGAAAGGAAAAGAGAGTTTATAATTGGGAGGAAAGTGAAAAATAGGGAGAACACTAATTATATTTTCCCAATAGCAAAGGAACTTAAAAAAAAACCTATAGAGCTTCATGTCAATAAATGGAAACCATATAGTGATTATGAATGAAAAAGTCTAGAGGAAAGAACATCATTTGATAAAGGGAGATCGACTAAAGGGGAAAATATAGGGGATTGGTCGGAATACAACCTCTTAATAGATAAAATTGTCTTGGAGAGAAAAGGGGAGCACACCCCCCCCCCTTTTGTTTAGATCAAGTGTATCCAAGGAGATACAACAGGTAGTGAAGGTTAAGAAAAAAAGAAAGAAAACCAAAAGGGGTAGGAGAAGGATAGACATAGCAGAGAATCCTTCTTGAAACAAAAAAGGATGGAAAGGAAGTAAAAAAAGAAAAATTGAGAACTCTAACTTTAGGAAGAACGAATATACAAGCCTCACTAAGAAGGAGAATCTCTAAAAATATTACAGCAGAATCAGGACATTGTAATCAAGCCCGCAGCTAAGGGTGGGGCTATTGTCATGTTAGATAAGAATGACTATACATAAGATATGTTTAGTCAGCTCAATGATGGTAAGACATATGAGAAATTGAGAAGTGATCTGACTGAGAAGTTTAGAAAGAGTTTTGAATTATGATTACAGAAATATTACAACAAAGGGGTTGTTAGTAAATTTGAATTAGAATTTCTTATGATTGAAAATCCGACAGTACCTTTTATCTACACATTACGGAGGATCCATCAAAATGAAAATAAACACCCAGTGAGACCCATTATAGCAGGGACAAACTCCATTACATATAATCTTTTAATGTTTATAGAGCATCATTTCAAACCATTAGTTGAGAAAAATAGAGTTTACTTGAAAGATACAGCTGATATATTAAGGAAACGCAAAGAAATTGTATGGGGAGAGGGTTGCTAACTACAGTCATGGCCAATAGTTTTGAGAATGACAAAAAAAATTCACAAAGTTTGCTGCTTCAGTGTTTTTAGACCTTTTGTTAGATGTTGCTATGGTATACTGAAGTAAAATTATAAGCATTTCATAAATGTCAAAGGCTTTTATTGCCAATTACATTAAGTTTATGCAAAGAGTCAATATTTGCAGTGTTGACCATTCTTTTTGAAGACCTCTGCAACTTGCCCTTTCATGCTGTCAATCAATTTCTGGGCCACATACTGACTGATGGCCGCCATGGCCATGGCCCAAAAATTTAGATGCTTTGTTGCCCGAGCCACTTAGCTATCACTTTTGCCTTATGGCAAGGTGCTCCATCATGCTGGAAAAGGCATTGTGCGTCACCAAACTGTTCTTGGATGGTTGGGAGAAGTTGCTCTTGGAGGATGTTTTGGCATCATTCTTTATTCATGGCTGTGTTCTTAGGCAAAATTGTGAGTGAGCACACTCTCTTGGCTGAGAAGCAACCCCACACATGAATGGTCTAAGGATGCTTTACTGTTGGCATGACACAGGACTGATGGTAGCGTTCACCTTTCCTTCTCTGGCCGAGAATTTTTCCAGATGCCCCAAACAATCTGAAAGGGGATTAATCAGAGAAAATTACTTTACCTCAGTCCTCTTCAATCCCTGTACCTTTTGCAGAACATCAGTCTGTCCCTGATGTTTTTTCTGGAGAAAAGTTGCTTCTTTGCTGGCCTTCTTAACACCAGGCCATCCTCCAAAAGTCTTCACCTTACTGTGCGTGCAGATGCTCTCACACCTGCCTGCTGCCATTCCTGAGAAAGCTCTGTACTGGTGGTGCAGCGATCCCGTAGCTGAATCATCTTTAGGAGACGGTCCTGGTGTTTGCTGGATGTTCTAAGCCTTCTTCACAACTATTGAACCTCTCTCCTTGAAGCTCTTGATGATCCGATAAATGGTTGATTTAGGTGAAATCTAGCAGCAATATCCTTGCCTGTGAAGACCTTTTTGAGCCAAGCAATGATGACTGCATGTTTTCCTTGCATTTAACCATAGTTAACAGAGGAAGAACAATGATCTCCAGCCTCGTCAACACTCTCACCTCTGTTAACGAGAGAATCACTGACCTGATGTCAGCTGGTCCTTTTGTGGCAGGGCTCAAACACAGTGGAAATGTTGTTTTTGGGATAAAGTTCATTGTCATGGCAAAGAGGGACTTTGAAATTAATTGCAATTCATCTGATCACTCTTCATGACATTCTGAAATATATGCACATTGCCATATTAAAAACTGAGGCAGCAGACTTTGTGAAAAATAATATTTGTGTCATTCTCAAAATTTTTGCCCATGACTGTAGTTACTGCAGATATTCGGTCTCTCTAGCATTAATCCCTCAAAAATTATGGCATTTTCTCTGAATACTTAGTGAATTAATTTTGTATGAATTATATTTTATATTTATGAGTACCCTGAGGGAAAGCACCCCAATGGAACTCGCTTAGTGGAAGCAGGGCTCAGCAAACATTCAATGGCCAGGCTAACTCACTGGAACTCATATCATTACCCTCACCCCCCCCCCCACCCTGTCAGAAGTCCTACTATCAGAGGATCACTGCTACATACACAGTTATAAATAACAATAGTCTGCATCAGCTCCTTTGTCTGGTCCATCCCTGCACCAGTTAAACCAGTCCAGTATGGGAGGGAAAGACAAGAAAAGAGCACAAGAACAACAAGAGCTCAGGTATTTCAGACCACGCTCTACGTCAGCTCCAACTTAAACAGTCAGATTTTATTGTCACTCATCCGCTCACTCACATACTATATAATGTCACCTTATTGAAATCTTCAATAATAGCTCTAGTGAACAGTCTCTATATTTCTGCTCTAATACACGGTGGAGTGGTGGCACTCAGTGACTATTTTTCACATTGCAGCCCTTGCTAACCTAACCTCACACTGTGCCACTGCTAGGTTACTCTCAAACCTATATACCCCTATACTGCTCCCTCACAGTCAAATAAGGATTAACAATTCCAAAAAGCAAAACAAATGTAAAAACATGATCAATTTTGTGAAGACTTTCTTGTATCCCTGGAAATTTACAAGCAGACCTACGAGATTATTTAATTAACTCTTTTAACCTGACAAGCTACCCAATCCTGAACACATTAAAACATGCAGCAGCCATCATCCTAGGCTATCAAAAGCATTTTAGCCAAGATCATGCACCTTCTCACCAGCTATGAGATGTCGCCTCCACATCAAGATCCACCTTCACTTGGTTAATCAGGAATAATCAACAAGCACAAATGCCAGCAACAAGAAACAACATACTAAGCAATGAAACCCAAATTCAACACCAAATTCAAAACTTTATCCATGATCTCAAGCAGTCATTAGAAACTGATCTATAAAAAGTAGTCATGTCAATGAAATCAGACATTTCCTCGCTGATGTCCTGCACAGCCATGTTTGAAACAAAGAATGAGAACTTCCACAGATTCCAACTGGATACTGACAAAAAAAACTATACCATATCAGTAGGGAACTGGGGAAAGTAAGGAGTAAGATTGTAGACCTTGAGAATAGGGAGCGGAGAATAATGAATTTAACCAAGATTATCATTCAGGACAACTTGGAGCCCTACCTACAAAACATACATTATTTACTTCACTGGTCCCCGACCTGAGCCCACAACAAATACAAATAGAGAGAGCTCATAGAGTCCTCCGACTAAAGACCAGAGAGGATGAACCACTCAAGAGATTACCATGCACTACTTAAGCTTTAAATAAAATGAGGGCATCATGGAGGCTGCCTGGAGTAAACTGCATGTTCTCTATGATGATGCTAAGCTACAGTTCTTCCTTTCCTCAGTGACTATGCCTAAAAGGCAAGAATTTAGGAACCTAATTTAAGCTCTCCATGAAATAGGGATTTATTACAGACGGGGTTACCCCTTTAAGCTTATTGTGGTCATTGGAGGAAAATGTTAATCTAGGACCTAGAGAAGGAAAGAACATTTTGATGCACCTACATAAACCAAAACCTACCCCCCAAACCCAACCACTCTCCAACTTCCTAGATTGCAGGCTCCATCTATGTAGCAATGTGAACTTACTACCCACAACCTCACCCTCTACTCTACCCAATCTGCAATTGCTGAGAAGCTTTGTCAAATATTTCAGATATGATCCCTTGAACTCATCTACTAACATGTCCTACATAACACTGTGGCCTCCTTTGCTTCTCGCTTTTCTTTTTTCTATTTGCTGTGTGTTTATGACTTTAATAAATAACCGGTGGTGAACAAAAATGGATGTGACAACCACTATACCTGGACAAAAGAACTAGATCAGCTCATGTGGCCTCCCACAATCAACTGAATGGTAAATGATACAAACTGTTATATGTTTTCTACACAAAATTTACATTTTGAGGTCACTCAATATTTAAATTTATACTATTTGCTATTTCTCAATTAATTTTGCTTGAAGGAGGCAACTATGCTATTTCCCCAAGTTATTTCTGGCGTACCTATTGTTAATAACTGCGTTTCATGTTCCCATTATCAAACTATTTTGTACAGTTTATATTTTTAATGAATATCTTCTGGTCCGCTTCATGGTCAGTTGGGGGACACTCTTCCCATTTATTCCTGAACTTCACACCATGCAATTTTCAATTTTATTATCTTGTACTTAGCAGTGGCGGATCTAGACTTTTCTGTTAGGGGGGCGCTTTACTGATTAGTCCTGACTCCTCCCCCTCTCCAGTCCTGACTCCTCCTCCTCTTCAGTCCTGACTCCTCCCCCTCTCCAGTCCTGACTCCTGCACTCTACTACAATGTGTCACACAAATAAATGTATTTTAAGACCAAGTTTGTTCCTTATTTTAAGTAAATAGCTATAAAATCACAACAATGAGAGCAACAAATAATGAAAAAGACAGAATGATCAACAATAACAAGAATAAATACAAATAGGTAACTTTTTACAACACAAAATCCAATCTTCGATTTCCGCTGTTTGCAAAGCGATCAATCACTCTGTCCAGGTCTACTTTAATTTCACGATGAATATGTACAAGAGCTAGACCAGTTAACCTCTCCTGCCCCATTTGGCTTCTCAACCACGTTTTTAAACGACGTAAAGAAGAGAAGCTCCTTTCAGCTGATGCAACACTGATGGGCAAAGTTAGAAGAATTTTCAGAAGGGAGTTCACTAACAAATACACATCTTCATCACAAGCCTGCAGAGCTTCTTCTACAGACTCTGGAAGAGTTATGCTGTCACCCGACCCTACCCACTTCTCTTTCCAGAGAATAACCTCTGATAATAGAGTGCATTCCAGTCTAGGTTTAGTACTTATTAGATCTCCATAGATACTGCAAAATGTCTTAACTTTTAATGTCAGTGCCTCATTGTTCAAATGCAAGATGTTTTTTGGCAGCAAGCAAGTGAGATCACAAGATGACAAAGTTTCAACAGAAAACCTACTTTGTAAATCGCATATCACGGAATCCAGCAAAGGAATGTAGATTGCCCTTCTATAGTAATCTTCTGGCGTTGAGAATGGAATATTAGCTCTATGCATTTGATTTTTTTTTGGTTATACGGGGTAATTCTATTGCAACATCTAGCTTTGACAAAACTTGTGATGCTTTTGAAAATATACTACCACTTTAGGTCACTATTTTATATGTTGCTATAATTTACAAATCAAGATTTATATTTTGACAAATAAATAATAAAGGTACACTTAAATAAACACACTGGGGCTGCAGCTGCCATGGAGGATAGATAAAATGAATGACTCTGTTTGTTTCCCTTCCTCCCTTCTCATTGGTGAAGCCTTAGACTCTTATTTCCTGGAGTGCCTCCAATCAGAGTTGTAATAGTGTAGTAAGGAATGCCATGCCTGCCTGCTGCTGCCGCCACCCAGCCCAGCATGAATGAATGAAAATGCTGGTGATTCCCTCCTCCTAGTCTGCTACGTCAGCCATCCCAGCCAGCACCCAGGTGAGTGAAAGGAGGGGGCGGGGCGGGGGCGGGACTGCCCGGACAATGCGTCCTGTTGGCAGTGAGATTACACTACAAATTAAATGCAGCTGCAGGGTCTTAGAGTGTCTTAGGGGAGGCGATCCCCCCCCCTGGATCCGCCCCTGGTACTTAGTATTCCAAGTGTTGGTACCGCATGTGTTTCCCGTTTGGCTGCATGAGCACTATGAGCCATACTGCTAGTTTCCTAGTTGCTGAGCTTAGTATCCTCATTAGCACACATTTCACCCACTTAACCCCCCCTTCTCCACCCCCATAGTTAATATTCAGAGCATCACACACCAAACACAGTCCCTACCTAAGGCTCTAGGGCCCCTGGCTGAAACTTTTTGTACTTTCATACTCCAGTTTACTCACTTTCACCAGATCTTCCCATAACATCACAATGCTTGCTGTTTACTCCTGTCAGATGCCCCCCCCCCACACACACACAAACACAAACACTCAACCAGATCAGTACTAAAAATTATTATCAGCAGACCTGGGAGTTCTTCCCCTCAACCCCCACATCATAAGCTCATCAACACATACATGGCCACTGATATAGCTAAGTGCTAGTCTATGTACTTCCCCATCCTATACTTATTTTCACCTAAGGTAAGTCCACCCTACATGACCTCCCCTTTTTGAACCTTAGTGTTCTAAGCGCCTAGCACCATCTTTCACATAATCTTTTGGGAGATTGCGGTCGACCCTCAACCGTACCTCTGCCATACCTAACAACTTCTTTATCCCAGAAGCTCCTCACACCACTTAACTCCCATGCTCTCCTCCTTACTCTCTCCCACACTCTTTGTTCAAACTAGGAGAAAATAAGTCACAATTAATATGCTTGTGAAAGTCACAACTTTAAATGACAACAGACTTAACTCCCCCAAAAAGCGCTCTCTATGAAAAAAACAACTAAGACAACACAATATTGGCATACAGACTGAAGGCCCAACGGGCTTCCCATGTAATCCAATGTGTTACGAACAAAAAAGTGATGGCCACAATATGATCCCAGTAGAGTTAACAAAATCTTTAAATAAAAAAGGTTAAGACCGCACCAGTAATATGATATGACCTAATAATTAAATGTAATACATTTGCTGGGAGAAAAGAGGACTCCCTGTGGGTGCTCCCAAAACACTTGGTAAATATGGTAAAGAACAAAAAGGAAAAAGAAGCGTATAGGAGGGGCACTCCTTAGGTCTGATGTTGATTAAAAACTAAATTTTATTAGGTATACATTAAAATAGTAGTCTGGTAGGACAAGAGCGAAATAATTAAAATAGAAACAAATATAAACAAGGACAGTGTATAGTGGTCTAAAATTGCAATAAAGATTGCAATGCCTCTATTACTATATGGATTGCACCTTAATAAGTGCAAAAGTTACCAGCTATAATTTTGATGCCAATGATGTCAATGTATAGAACTAATCATAAATGTCTGTATATATCTATCAAATATGAAAAAAGCAGACTAATTATAATGGCACCATCAGAATTGTAGAGCAGATGAATAGTTACCCCGTAAAAAATACACAGAGAGAACTATATCAAGCAAATACCCGTGAACGTGGGTGTATAGCACACACGTTTTCCCTGCCAAAATCGAGGCTGAAATAAAGCTATGGATGCCGTAAGTGGTCAAATTCCCCAGAGGCATAACCATATATATAAAGTTGTTCTCAACAATAAGCGATGGTAAAATATATGATGGAGAGAAACAGGTATGAAATTCCCTGTGATCGCAAGTATGTAAAAAATTCCCTGCTTGAATCTTGAGCTGGGAAGCGATCAGAGGGAGGTAGCTGCTGTATCGTCCCCGTGATATTGCGCGGGGAGAACTGTGTCTAACAAATACCCGTAAGCCCTGCCGACATTCAAGCTGAGATATAGTTGTGAATGCCGTAAACGGTCAGGGTCCCCCAATGGCATTACCCTAAATGTGAAGGTTATTTTCAGCGGTTAGCGGTGATAAGACATAAGTTAGGGAGAAATGGGTATGGACTCCCTATGATCGCGGGTATATGTGAAATGCCCTGCCTAAATGTAGAGCTGGGGAGCGATCAAGGGAGGTAACTGCTGGCAGGAGGAATGTGGTAGTGAGGCAAAACGCCAACGCGCATTTCGCTCAGTAGCTTTCTCAAGGCTGCAGCGGAGACCCAAATGACAGCTCTTATATAGTGGAAGAAGTAGGTGTATTAGATGACGTAATCTTGGATGTCCAATGGAGTTGGAAGGTGGGAACGCTCCTTGATTGACATAAAATTTAACCAATGTGAGTTATGCATCGCTAATAACTAGGGAAAATGCGATTATGAATAAATAGATGAATGAACCTCATATCCCCATATTAATTCTTTCCATGGCATAGACTTTAATGAATTTCGGATTGCTACTGTGGTGGAGCATAAAATGTTTTGCCACCGTGGTAAGAGTTTTAAAATTTCCTTGGTCCCTGACACTGTTCTTAACGTTGTATATGTGTTCAGATATACGTTTCTTGAGGGGCCGTGTTGTCATCCCAATGTATAATTTTGGACAGGGACACGAAAGACAGTAAATAACCCCTGTTGATCTACAGTTGAGAAAATCCTCTATTTGCCATGTTTTACCAAAATGATCTTGGTAAGTTTTGGTGGGGATCATGTATTGACATGTGCTACACGTGCCACACTTAAAGAAACCCTTAGGTCTCTCCACAGCTGAAATTTTCTTTTGTAAATGGCTGTGGACAAATCTATCTTTTAAGTTTTTGGCTCTTCTCCAACTGGAAGAGATATTTTCATCAAGATTGTTCTCTAGATCTTTATCAGTAAGCAAAATGTGCCAATGTTTTTGGAAAACAGTTTTGATTTCCTGCCATTGGTTGCAAAAGGTACCAACCATCCTAATCTTTGAATCTTTGATTCCTGTATTTCTGATAGGATATACAAGAGATTCCCTACTTCGTTTTGACACAGATATTTGAGCTTCTCTTAGCATTTTATTGCTGTATCCTCTGTTTTTTAATCTTGTTGTGAGTTCACCTGCTCTGTTTGTGTACGTGGAGATATCAGAGCAGTTTCGTTTTACTCTCAGATATTCACCTTTCGGAATGCCCTTGATGACAGGTGGAAAATGTGCACTTTTATTGTGCAAGATGGTGTTTGTGGCAGTCTTTTTTCTAAAGATATCTGTGATTAAGGTTCCCTCATCAGTTTTTCGGATGGTTAAATCCAAAAAGTTTATGGTGGACGAACTAATCTCGGATGTCAATTTCAGGTTGAGATCATTGGTGTTGAGAACAGTCGTAAACGAATGGAAGTGATCAACATCTCCATCCCATAATATCAGGATATCATTGATGTATCGCAGCCACATTATCACGTGGTTGGTAAACTCCTCATTCCTTTTGGTGAATACATATTCCTGTTCCCACCAACCCAGGAATAGATTGGCGTAAGTTGGTGCGCATAACGTCCCCATAGCTGTTCCTCTTACTTGGAGGTAGTACCCTTCGTTAAAGACGAAATAAATTTTAGTTAGGATAAATTTCAGAAGTATCAAAATGAAATCGTTCCTATCTGAATTGATGTCCATGTTTAGATAGTATTGAACAGCATTTAAGCCTTGTTTATGTTCTATGTTAGTATACAAGGATTTGACGTCATACGAAGCAAATTTTACATTGGTACTAACAGTTATATCTTGAATTTTAGAGAGAACATCAAGGGTATCCCTAGTGTAGGAAGGTAGACTTACTACATAGGGTCGCATATAATGGTCAACAAAACGGCTTGCATTTTCCGTGAGACCCCCAATTCCAGAGATTATTGGCCTTCCCGGTGGATTGTTCTCGTTTTCATGTACCTTGAGCAGCATATATATTGTTGGTACCTTTGGATTTTTGACTTCAAGAAAATTGTAATCAGATTTTGTAATGACTCCCCTTTGAAAGGCTGAGTCTATAATTTTTTGATATATATTTTGGAAATTGGCTGTGGGATTGAAAATACAACGCTGATAGCAGGATGTATCGCTCAATTGGCGTTTTATCTCAGCAATATATTTTTTATAAGGCCATAAGACAATATTGCCACCTTTGTCAGATGGTTTTATGATTATATCTTTCCATTTATTGATCTCTTTCATAGCCTTAATTGCCATGCTACTTAGGTTGTTGTTGTACGAGTTATTTTGAGTTCTAAAGAAAAGAGAATTAAGATCCTTAGAAACTAATTCAGAATACACCTTAATTTGAGGACATTGGAAAATATCTGGAAAAAAGGAAGATTTCTTTTTCAGAGCAAATCTAGGATTATCTCCCGAGGCCACATTTAAAGAATTATCACTAAGTAAGTCTTCCAAGATTCCTAAAGCTTGTTGATCTTCCTCAGTATCAAGAGTCTGGTTAGATTCTTTAGTAAGAGCTGACGGGTTCCCCGCTGGGGCATCTGTCATGTCCACTTCTGCAGTATGTTTTGATTTTTAAAGTTTAGTCAAAAATAGTTTTCTTGTAAACAGGGCTAGGTCCTTCTCCCACTCAAATCGGTCCATATTCTGGGCTGGTGAGAAAGAAAGACCCTTGCTCAAAAGGTTAATGTGGTGGGGTTCAAGAATTTTATTTGATAAATTGATGATTCTAAAGTTAGACTCTAAGGGCTAGATTTACTAAGCTGCGGGTTTGAAAAAGTAGGGATGTTGACAACCAATCAGATTCTAGCTTTCATTTATTTAGTATCTTCTACAAAATGACAGCTAGAGTCTGATTAGTTGCTATAGGCAACATCCCCACTTTTTCAAACCCGCAGCTTAGTAAATCTAGCCCTAAGTCTTGTGTCGCCTCTGACTCCTGCGAAATTCAAAGCTGTTCTGAATATCGGGTCTTTTTCTTCGATTTTTTGCCCCTCCTCCGTATTTTTGTGGTTCTGTGCCACCTTTCTCTAGATTCATAGGGCCTCTCCCTAAAAAATCTTTATGTATGGAGTCCCTACTGGAGAGAAAGCTGGCTGACAAATCACCTTCTGAGGAGTCTATTTCAGAGGCAGAGATGTTATATTTTTTGGTGCCTCAAATATTCCTCCTGAAGATCTGATTGGATGCGTAATCTTTTTGGTCACGTGCAAATTTATTATTTTTCTTGGTGACGATTTGTTGTTCAAAGGTATCAAGCTCTGATTTCATTTTTTCATATGCCTTTTGAAAATCGTCATTGTTCTCAAATTCTTTTAAAGTTTCTCCCAAGGAGGAAATCTCCTTGTTATGTTGTTCTAGAACAATGTTGTCATGTTTAGCCAAGATATTAATTAATTTCATTGCACATTGTGTTAAAGCGCATTCCCAATCTTTTTTAAGTTCCTCTGTGGCTAGGTCAAATGCAGGATGTATTTTTGGTCTGAGGCCCCGAGGTGTAATATCATGACGTATATAATTATCGAACATGGTCTTGTTCCAATATGTTTTAATTTGCTTAGACATTAATAATTTTAGATCATTCAAATGGTCAATCCATTTATTATTCAAAAAATCCTGTCCCACGACATCAACTGAAAAGTTAAAGTCTCCCTTATTGTTTAGGAGTTTCTCTTGTCTAGTGTGTAAATCATGACATATGCTGAAAGTGGACATGTTTAAAATGTCCAACCAGAAAAGTAAATAATCTGATGGATAATAGTAAAGAGATATATTTCAGGGTTAATAAGATGTTTCCCAAAATAAATAAACAACTGTGCCAGTCGAAAGAGAAGGTGAAGGAATCACCTAAGTGGATAAACTTGAAATAAAAAAGGTTAAGACCGCACCAGTAATAGGATATGACCTAATAATTGAATGTAATACATTTGCTGGGAGAAAAGTGGACTCCCTGTGGGTGCTCCCAAAACACTTGGTAAATATGGTAAAGAACAAAAAGGAAAAAGAAGCGTGTAGGAGGGGCACTCCTTAGGTCTGATGTTGATTAAAAACTAATTTTTATTAGGTATACATTAAAATAGTAGTCTGGTAGGACAAGAGCGAAATAATTAAAATAGAAACAAATATAAACAAGGACAGTGTATAGTGATCTAAAATTGCAATAAAGATTGCAATGTCTCTACTACTATATGCATTGTACCTTAATAAATGCAAAAGTTACCAGCTATAATTTTGATACCAATGATGTCAATGTATAGAACTAATCATAAACGTCTGTATATATCTATCAAATATGAAAAAAGCAGACTAATTATAATGGCATTCTCAGAATTGTTGAGCAGTTGAATAGTTACCCCGTAAAAAATACACGGAGAGAACTATATCAAGCAAATACCCGTGAACGTGGGTGTATAACACACACGTTTTCCCTGCCAAAATCAAGGCTGAAATAAAGCTATGGATGCCGTAAGTGGTCAAATTCCCCCAGAGGCATAAACGATATATATAAAGTTGTTCTCAACAATAAGCGATGGTAAAATATATGATGGAGAGAAACGGGTATGAAATTCCCTGTGATCGCAAGTATGTAAAAAATTCCCTGCTTGAATCTTGAGCTGGGAAGCGATCAGAGGGAGGTAGCTGCTGTATCGTCCCCGTGATAATGCGCGGGGAGAACTGTGTCTAACAAATACCCGTAAGCCCTGCCGACATTCAAGCTGAGATATAGTTGTGAATGCCGTAAACGGTCAGGGTCCCCCAATGGCATTACCCTAAATGTGAAGGTTATTTTCAGCGGTTAGCGGTGATAAGACATAAGTTAGGGAGAAACAGGTATGGACTCCCTATGATCGCGGGTATATGTGAAATGCCCTGCCTAAATCTAGAGCTGGGGAGCAATCAAGGGAGGTAACTGCTGGCAGGAGGAATGTGGTAGTGAGGCAAGACGCCAACACGCGTTTCGCTCAGTAGCTTTCTCAAGGCTGCAGCGGAGACCCAAATGACAGCTCTTATATAGTGGAAGAAGTAGGTGTATTAAATGACGTAATCTTGGATGTCCAATAGGAGTTGGAAGGTGGGATCGCTCCTTGATTGACATAAAATTTAACCAATGTGAGTTATGCATCGCTAATAACTAGGGAAAATGCGATTATGAATAAATAGATGTATAACACACACGTTCACGGGTATTTGCTTGATATAGTTCTCTCCGTGTATTTTTTACGGGGTAACTATTCATCTGCTCTACAATTCTAATGATGCCATTATAATTAGTCTGCTTTTTTCATATTTGATAGATATATACAGACGTTTATGATTAGTTCTATACATTGACATCATTGGTATCAAAATTATAGCTGGTCATTTTTGCACTTATTAAGGTGCAATCCATATAGTAATAGAGGCATTGCAATCTTTATTGCAATTTTAGACCACTATACACTGTCCTTGTTTATATTTGTTTCTATTTTAATTATTTCGCTCTTGTCCTACCAGACTACTATTTTAATGTATACCTAATAAAATTTAGTTTTTAATGAACATCAGACCTAAGGAGTGCCCCTCCTATACGCTTCTTTTTCCTTTTTGTTCTAAACAAAATTTTTAACACAATATTACAAGTCATTACTAGTTGTATATTGCATACAATGTCTTAATTTATCCAGTGAAAAGACTTTAAATAAAATCCGTAACTATCCTCTAAAAACTAGCAAAAATCTACTCTGCAACCTATTTTGCATATTTAATTACAAAACTTACACCTAAATTAAAACTATATGTATGTGTCATATTTTCACATTCTGATAGTAATGTTGGTTATGTGATTTAGCCTATGCAGCATTTTTGGTTGCTATATATATCCTGTGTCACTTCATTGTTTACCCTCGTTTTGCCAAGCCACTACATATATATTTACAACCAATTAGTTCTATAGGAATAATTAAATCACAGGAAAGAAGAAAATATAATTTCATGTAGACATCAATTTCAGATATTGTCCAGTTTTAGAAATACATATTTTGTATATCATAAAAGCATTTGAAAGGAATGAAATATAAGATGTATTATTTAAATTTGGAAAAAAAAAATTATGTGAAAATGTAAACATAATATGCAGTAAAACAGCATATTAATGTTCATTTATTAATTTTGTTTGTTTGCTTTTTAAAGCTGATAACTTATTTTGTCCCTTCTGACTGCAGGCATGGTAAAATGGATAACTGTGTGGAGCTAAATCCATTAATATTTAAATTGAAGTAGATAGAAAAATAGTTATTACAGTGGTTTAAGCTGAACAAAAATATAAATTGATGCATTCTGTGAAGATACTGAGTTTTCTGGCCCAATTCTACCCACTTCACTCTGGCTGGCCACCCACGGGTGCCTTCCTATGCCAGGGAAGTCCACCCAGTACCTTCTAAGGTTCTTATCGGTCACTCAGGCAAATGCAGTTAGAAAGTAAAGCAATACATTTATTGTAATAAAAACAATCACTAGGTTATTATGTACACACAGTAAATAAATGCCAGGTAGGTTTACCCCACTAGCTTAAGGAGTTACAGTCACCTGGCTGTCCAGATTTGACGACCCATGGATCTGCCAATGTTTTTCACTGGTAGAGAACGACAACTCTAAAAACCAGTCACCCTGCATCTTCCAGTCCCAGAATGAATATCCTCCTCCCCCCTGGAGTCCATCCTTATATCTCCGGTTTAATTTCCACAGAGCTTTGCCCTATCTGGCAAACCCTTTGGCCCTTGTTAAAAAATTGGTCCGTGCTAGTCTTATGGGGTTGGAGAGGGTAGTGAAGATGAGCTGTCCTTCCACAGAACCTCCCCTGCTAGATGGCCTGTCTGTACTAGTCTTGTGAGAACAATCAACACTAATTCGTTTTCCCCCTCCAGTTGCTTGCAACCTTATCCCTACCCATAACCCCCTGGCTTCACTTTAACGACAATGAATAACAACCTCACTGCCACATCACCAATATACATATTTACAATTAGCTACAATGTCCCCTTATCCACATGTAATTAGACTCTGTAGTTGTAGAGTGTTGAGCTGGGAAACAAAAGCAAGGGCTATAAAAGTACTTGCTATAAACCACATTATGTAAGAAACGAGGAACAGGATGGTTACAGTGTTATCACACTTGTTTCGTCACACATTCACTTACTAATAGAAATACAAAGTCATTACAAATTGATATAAATTATTTACATGGGAAATCAATTAGCTACAAGTATTGTAAGACATTAAATGTAAAGGTAATATTACTGTGTGATAAAAGTACATTATAGTCATATTGTAGATAGTAAACAAACTAAATAGCAGAAGGATATTTCCAGTTCCATGGGAACATTAATATAGTTAGGAATAACCCAGTAGGTCAAGTGAAGGAATATAAAAGGTAGACAACTTAATTGGACAATTGAACACCGTTTAATATACTGTATAAAATAAATAAAGCAAAGGAACAGGGCACTCATAGTGTAGTATGTTATATAACACCAGGCTTAGTCAAGTAAAAAGCAGCATAAATGTATAAAGAAATGATGATCTTAACTGTTGAAGGCTTCTTAGAAGCCAATCTCCTGCTTCAGTGTGGATCAATCTCAAGCAGGTGTTAATGTCTTGTGCTGCAAATACATAAATACTTTAATATACTGTATGTACAATTATATTATGATATATTGTGTTATATATGTTAAGTCAAGATAAATATTAAACCATTTAAATATTAAATCATGTTCATTTCATAATTTCAAGTACTTCTTTATTTAAACCCACTAAAATTATTCTCTGCTGCATGAATAACAGGTTGTGTTAGAAGTTGTTATGCTTGAGCGTTATTCTATTTGACCAACTCATATTGATCTGGACTTTTATCTGATCGTTTGCTTTGTATATTTATGAACCATTTTTGCCTATATTTGCTATTAGTTGAGGAATCCCTTTTGCGGTTTAATTTCATTGTTCAATTATCACATATCAGGGATAGTGAATAGTATTTGTGTAGTCCTGGTACCAACAGGAAGAAATTAATACATTTTTTGGACTTAGAAATATTTTTATACCATCAATGTCCAAGCTACATGAGATGCATCTCTCCACATCCATATCATTGTTGTTATATTTCCAGTGAGTGCCCAAGTTTCCTCCATTATGAGGCAATCAGTAATGTGGCATAGATTACCTTTTCCCCTCAGGGCCAATGTTTGATGTAGCCCACTACACCTGGCATTGTGTGGCCTGAGGGCTGCAGGAGGAGAGGCAGGTGTTGAGGCCTCTGATCCCTCAAGCTCAATGAAGCTAGAAGCAGGGCCAAGAGTGGTTTCTAGCTGCTCACAATGGCATGAATTCAGGCACTCCACTATTAACCACATAGTACTATACCCAATGACTGTCCTCTACTCTAATCCATATGTTATTTGTCATAACTAAAACGTTGGAATCATGCATTAAACATGTTTTTTATTGGGTTATCGAGGGGCAAATCCATAATGGAGTGCCACCAAAGAGGATTGTGTGTGTGTGTGTCTGTGTGTATGTATGTATATATATATATATATATATATATATATATATATATACGGTATATTTCCCCTCTATTCACAACCTCCCCTAGCTTCCTTCGTTGGGTAGGACTGTGCATCATATGGTCCAAGTAGAAGGTGAAATATGTTCAGTTGCCTCCCTTATCTTTCCCTGCCCACCACTGACTCCAATTCCCCCCACGTTTCTCTCACCCACTGTGCCATCTAGCAACAATTGTTTCCCCATTCTCTGATGTGGAGGAGTCAAAACTCAGAAATGCTTGTAAGTGAATGACCAGGTTGAGGCTCGTCAATGGGGAACAAGGGGTTACTCAGCACTGAGTAACAGCAGGTCTCTTTCCGTTAAGTTATTCTTGGAGACTTTAGGCTTCAGTGTTGTGCTCTGCAGGGAAAGGATTAATTATTGGGTTAATCATTGACATAAAGTGGGCTCTTTGTTCTTCTTTGCCCTGCATGCGTTGGTGAATTCAAACTTCCTTAATACTCAAGTGGGAATGTATTTGTAATCCTGATTTTTAACATTTCAAGACTACAAATATTTAGACAAACCGCCGGAAAACAAGCCAGATAAAATTTGCGTTTGTAAGAGCTGAGATAGTTCAAACAGCATTTAGTTTGTTAAAATGTCTCCATTAGATGTGGTCGCACTGGAATATAAGCATTTTAGGAGAATATTTTTTGCGGGACTCAAACTAATATTTCCTTCAGAGCTACACAATACCCAAGAAATAGCTTAACAATACCTCATAGTGCCACTACAGCCAAACAATATATTGTAAATACAATTTTTTTTACTCAAATTCTCCTTCCTATAAAACAATGTTTTTTTCTAACATAATTTGTAGCCAATTAATCCATTAAAAATTGGTATAGGCAATATAGGCCTCATTCATCAAGTAATGCAAAGTGAACGCAATTTTTTTTTAAAATCGTACAGAAATTGCACGTATTTGTGCCCGTATTCAACAAGAAGTGCAAACATTTCTAGTTAAATACTATTCTAAGTATGCACCCCCCATATGCAGACAGACACAACACACAGCAGGATATGCACAATGCATATGTATTATTAAAGTAATTCTATCGCTTTCAAATAAGCATTGCCCAAGCGATTGTATTGTGTTTCTAACGCACAAAGTGATTTATTTTAGCAGATGTAAAAAGTTAACAGTTCAATACAAGATTATAATATAATACATTACAGTACAGCCAATACCAAAAGATACATACATACCGCTGCGCTACCACGGGCACCAGTGTACAGTAGTTCACCCTTGAACACTGTGGTCAGAGTAGACTGAAGACTGGGAGTGCAGCTATGATCATATATACATTCAGTGTTACAGAGTGAACAATGCAGATGACGTGGCTTGCTTCTATAGGTCCAGACTTCGGGTGGGTCCAGGGTAAACAGAACATAGGCTAGTTCAAACAACCCCCTCAAAGGCTGAGGTCAACATTCCAGATGAATCTCCCGCCCAGAAACCAGTTACAACTAGTCCATTAGCATTTTACAGTCTGATATCAATCTGACAAGATATTGCCTAACATCAATAACTAGAGTATGCAATATGCGATCTCTTCGGCGATGGAACCGGACAGCTGCTGATGAATAGGGGATTAGAATGATATCAGACATGACACATTTCCTATAACCTGAACCTTAAATAACACTGAAGTGTACATATAATCATAATATATAAACTACTAATAAACTAAATACTATCTGCTCATAAATTACTGTGTAACGGAACCAATATGAATATGAATTATATAAATAACTAAATGTTGTAATGCGAGTGTGTGCATGCGTATTTTACCGTGCGATAGCGTGGCGTACTGTAGCGTGGCATACTGAGTGCAATCGGCCAATAAAACAATATTAACCAATATACTTTCGTTCATCCAATTATACGACTTCGACAGTATATATGAAGTCCCATCATAATTCTCAGATATAGAAAAATATTATTAAATACATTAACATATGTTAATAATATATTCATTAATAAAAATATATTGAAAACATTTTTGTTGCTTTTTTCCTTTTTTTTTAACATTAAATAGATCTAACAGGATGTTATTAAAGCCTATTGTAAATTAATTTTTACAGTTGCACTTAATTGCATGTTCTAGCATACATATCAACCTGCCCTGTAGACGGTGCAAGCGATACAGCTAAAAATCACATACCTGAGACAGATGTGAGTGCACTCAACCTTGGCACTCCCTTACTATACGCCTTCCCTCCCCTGTCTGCCCTTCAAATCTTAGGCTGTTGAAAGTGACATTTGTATGCACTTGAGTTCACTAACATATAGTCCGTTTCTGAGCATGAACAGAGCAATTTTACGCAAAATATGACACGCAACGGGACTTACGTTCCTTAATGAATCAGTCCCTCTCAGTGGCGGAACTACCATAGGTGTAGCAGGTGCGGTGCACTGTGACCCATTGAGATAATGGGGCCCACTACATGGCAGATACAGAGGGTTGGTGGCCCCGATGTCCTCTTCCCCGCACTGGGACCCACATTTTTCTAGTTCCGCCTCTGGGCCCTATATATGTAATCTCTTAAACAAATGTAGGAATTTTATATAGTCCAAATGTTTTCATGTAACCTTTCTATGGATTCATAGCTACAGAAATATTCGAAATAGGGAAACTATCAAAACCAAAAAAAATTGTTCAGAAATTATGCTCCCTTTGTAGCTGCATTCATAGTGATAGAATCTAAGTTGTATTATAAACTTTCATGTTCTTCATGTCTGGAGCAAATGCTACTGTTTCTGAGCTGGAAGCATCTTGAGATGGGTCCTACTGAACAAATGCACATAAGTACAATTTTTTATGTGTGTCTTTTGCTACGTACGTTCAGAGCGCAAGTGAATCGACATCTAAATGGGACCCTAAGTGTTCTAAAAAATCTATTAAGTTCAATAAACAAATCAAATAAACTAGAATCTGAAAATGAAGTAATTGATAGCACTTTAGTTAAAAGTATTTTTTTTTAAGACAAATTGAATATTTCGATAGGTCTTAGTTTATCATTTTTCTTTTGAATTTTCTACTTACCTCTTCCTCTGCGTCTGTGACCCTTAAAATTTTTTATGTGACTATGCACAAAAGTTCGTAATGGATTTTGTATACATATAGTTCCTATGGACTGGCCTCATGTTCTTTAAAAAAGTGAGTGAAGAAGTAATTCTTTGTGCTTTTTTGGTTTTGCATCTTATGTATGACAGAAATTCATCACCAATAAGTGATTCTTTGAATACATGATATAGAAGTATAGTATTAGTATCTGTTGCAGATTGATAGTTTTTATTTCCTAAAATGACTGACAAGAAGATCTTTTAGTCACATTAAATATAAAAGAGTGAGATTTAGGAGCTTTAGAGGTTTTGTAGTGTTGTAAAAAAATTGTATTATAAGACCCTGTTGTGTTAAAAATGTAAATTCTTGGATCTCTATTCATTTTAAGTACTTTAAAGTTCCTATATGAGCAATTTCATAACAGATATATAATACATATCAAAAGAAAACTGTTCACAATTATATTAGTTTACAATCATCAGTAAAGCATAGATGTTTAAATATTGTTAAAACCTCTTGATATTTGATTACAATCAATGTATATCTGTAAAGTGATTGTATCCTATCAATGCCTCATCTACCCTTTTAGTTTTTCTTAATGACGTCTGAATTATCATTGGCTATGCTTATGTGTTTTTTATCTGCACTGTAATATATATATATATATATATATATATATTTATATACACACACACACACAAGTTAACCCGTGCATGATACTCATGCATTCTAGTCAAATCAAGCTTCTTAAGGTGTTAAAAGGTTCTTGTCATGCATTTGGGCGTAGCCCAGGCCTCCTCAGGGGAAGAGCGTTACTTCCCGACGCAAGGGCCCTTTTTTACCGTGGTTTTGTCCACATGTCACCACCTCATCATTTTTCTCCATCACCTCATCCTTCATCTTCATCGCCACATCCTTCATCAAGCTACTTAAGGTGTTAAAAACTCCCCACTGTCACCCCCGGCAACCACCAACCACTCCCAACTGTCACTTCTCCTTCAAGAAACATATAGGTCAGTGTATAACTCTGCCCAGCAGGTGGCGCTGCAGCTTGGTTTTTTTTTTTCACACACGCCACTAGGCATTTATATAGTAGATATATATATACCAATCATCCACAACATTAAAACCACTGACAAGTGGAGGGATTAACATTGATTATCTCATTACGATGGCACCTGTCAATGGGTGGGATACATTAGACAGCAAATGAACAGTCTGTTCTTGAAGTTGATGTGTTGGAAGCAGAAAAAATAGGCAAGAGTAAGGATCTGAGTGACTTTAACAATGGTTAAATTGTGATGTTTACACAACTGGGTCAGAGCATATCCAAAATGACAGGCCTTATGGAGTGTTTCCAGTATGCAGTGGTTGGTACCTACCAAAAGTGGTCCAAGGAAGGACAACCGGTGGACCAACGACAGGGTCATGGGTGCCCAAGGCTCAATGATGTGCGTGGGGAGGGAAGGCTAACCTGTCTGGTCAAATCCCACAAAAGAGGTACTGTAATCTACACAATGTTAGGCAGGTGGTTTTAAATACATTGTCCGTGAACCACTCTATCTATTGGTACACATATATATATGATTAATATTGTTGATGTTATAACAGTACTACATTATTGTGGCACCCTATCCCATTTGTTTCACTCTCTGTGTGTATATATATATATATATATATATATATATATATATATATAAATATATATATGATATATATATATATATATATATATATATATATATATATATATATATATATATATATATTTATATGTGTGTGTTTCACGTATAATTTATATATATGCATGTTCCAATATCATATCAGTGACAATGTGAACAAAAGTAGCAGAGAATGAGAGAGCCTTCATGCATGTCCCAAGTGCACCAAGCCACTCCAATAGTGATTATGAGTACCAGAATAAAAAACTTTGACGCTTGTCTGTTCGTAACCGCTGAATCTTCACATGTTTACTGCTGAAATAGTTGGGAAGTTTTTTTCCCCACAAAAAACGACAAGACACTTTGAAGCGAACAGTTGTACAGTTGTACATACAGGTTATTTATGAAATGTTTATGAACGCAACACTTAGGGCTAGATTTACTAAGCTGCGGGTTTGAAAAAGTGGGGATGTTGCCTATAGCAACCAATCAGATCTCAGCTTTCATTTATTTAGTACTATCTACAAAATGACAGCTAGAATCTGATTGGTTGCTATAGGCAACATCCCCACTTTTTCAAACCCGCAGCTTAGTAAATCTAGCCCTTAGAGTTTTTTAAATAAACAAATCAATCAATCTGTATTAAATGTATACTAAGGCAATCTATATTAAAGAACATTTGGTAGCTATCCTAAGACAAACTATCATTTCAAAAAGTTTCAGAAGTTTAGAACAGATACCATGACTTCAGAAGGCTTCTGTGTAGAAGTTCATGGGGAAGTGGGGGACACAGTCTGTGTCCACCCAGCAGAAACAGAAATTATGGGGGGGCAACTGCCCCCTCTGTCCCCCTGGTTCCTACACCCCTGGGTATATGTGTATTCTTTGTTTTATACAGTAGCTATTGGTCAAAGAACACTGTGGGGATTTGTATTATTAAAGCGGTGAAAGCACGCAAGGTTTTATTAAAAAAAAGTGTATGTAGGTAACAAAACGATCTAGGAACAGTATACAGAGATAGTTGGACTGATTTTTTAAGGAAAGTAAGACACTAAAAAGGAGTAAGTTTTCTCTGGAACAAAACATGGAATCAAATCTTGGAGATATTGGGCCTGTGTCATTAAGGAGAGCAAGTAAAAAAAAATTGTAAATTTGATCATGGACAAATCATATTACAATGCAAAGGGTACAAATTATTTTATTATTCTGCACATAAGTTAAATACTGCTGTTTTTTTCATGTAACACTCAAATACTTCATAGCTTTATTTTTATACTGAAATTTATAGTTGACCTAGGACATACCCTACCACAGCTATAAATCTGCCATCACAATTTAAATTTACCTCCCCCTCCAATGCTACATGGTTTTGCCATGATGCAAAGTTACTCCTTTTTTTTGTTTTACTTTCCTCAGGCCCAGTGTGTTCATAATAATGGATTTAAGGTGCCATTTTCCTTTAACAGTTACCTGCAGTTACAAATCACCCTTAAACATTAATCAATTCCTACTAAACCACTGTTTAATTAAACAATTACCTACAGTTACAGCGCTGCACACACAAGTGTATAGTAGTCTAGGCTATTATTGGTCACAGTCATAGACAGCCATCAATTGTCTCTATTACAATGTGCTATTGTTTGCTGATTGTCCTCTTTATATTCCATGCCTGTGACTGGCTTGCTTCTTCAGTGGCAATAGTTTATTCTTTGCATTTCTGGAAAGTCAGGGAATATCTGTGAATTAATATGCCACTGGAAAATCGTTGAAATTCGATCGGGTTCTGAAAATGCTGCATGCAGAATTTTGTTGTTAACACTAAGAACAGAATTTCACAGATTCTTCAATTTCTTTGTAACACCCCTTTGTGTTGCTAGGCATGTATGTAGAAGTATCAATTTGTGTGTGTGGACAGTAAATAAATTTTGTACCTTGTATTCCAGATCGCGTAGTGCCTTCACCTTGTTCTGGTTATAGAAGAGTCTTCATTAGGTAGTGTTCTGGTTGTAGTAACACCGGAGGGAGACCAAGGACCCACTGCCTCTCTTTCTCTGGACCACAGGCACACACAAATGGGTATTAACACACTTAACTGATGTTTAAAAACCGCACTGGCACATTTATTCCTGAGGCGTAAGTTCTTTTAAAGGGATTTTTTGTTTATCATTTATTAAAAAAATAGACTATGCAATTTAAATAATCATTTGTATTGTATAGAGAAACAATATTATCTAATATCTCTCCTACAAATATACACACACCCCTCTGTATACAGTGACTATTAGGTACCTCTTTACCCTTTATCACTATTTAGCAACACATATATATATATATATATATATATATATATATATATATATATATATATATATATATATATATATGTATCAGAGTTACTTAACCATAGACTTAGATAACATCTCTATCACAAAACTATAACAGTAACGATACAATGCATAGATAGAGTGCAATCACATTAGTATTAATCAGCGTCCCACGCTCTTAGTTTCTTCAGAAAAGAAGACAAGTTGTTTGACCTGGCAGCCACACTCAATAGAATAGAGCAATATTATTCCCCTCCAATGAGGCAAATTATATACATTATCCTTGTTCTTTATTGAATATACCAAAGACTTGGCAAATATATTTTATCTTCTCTTCCTTAGACAAATTTCATGAGCTATGCAGTAATATGAACTCCTTTTCACATTGGTCCTCACAGGTAGTACAAAATCAATAAATACAGGGGTCCTTGCAGGTTATAATTTACATAAGTTCTCTTCTCCCTACTTACCTGTCCCTATCCTCACCCTTGTTGTATTAACATAGTCCCGCAAAGGGTGCAATTTAACTTTCTTCAGGTCTTCCCACCTACTGATGTGAGTGAGTTCTCTCTACAGCGCTGCAGAATTAGTGGCACTATATAAATAGATGATGATGATACTAGTCCATATCTAACTATTATTAAAATACACAGGCCAGGTAAATGTATATTTATAAAAACAAAGAGGCTACTTATCTATGTGATGGCAGGTCTCTCTGTCCCAGATGGTTTTCTCCAATCAGGACTCCAGCAGTCTCCTCTCTGGAATACCTTTTTCTTCTCTACTCAGATGTCCCCCCACTGTCTCTCAGTAGTCTGTACTTGTTATGGCCACCAGTGCTACTCATAGATCAGGTAGAAGAGGTCTTCACCTTTAGCAGCCGCCTTTCCTGTAGAGACTGGTTATGCTCACAGGTATTCGGATGCCCCCAGGTCTTATGCTTAGAGTAGTATTAGTTTATGCTAACACGGCAGCGCACAGGTACAGGAGGTAGCACACAGAGTAGTGGCAGGCCAGAGATCAGCGGACTGGACAGAGCACCAGAGAGTATGTCAGGTACAGGCAGAAGGGTCAAGGTCACAGTCACTGGTTCACAATCCAGGGACAGGCGATAGGTCAGGGTCACTAGCAGAGGTTCAGAATCTGGGTACAGGCAATAGATCAGGGTCAGAAGCACAGGTTTAGAATCCAGGAACAGGCAAAGGTCATACACGGGTAATCAATCACAGGTTTCAACACCAGAGACAGGAGCAGACAGCAGTACTGGAACAGAATGCTATAACCTCAGGAGGCAGCTAATTAATTACTAGCTAGAACTAGCATAGGTAATAACATAACCAGGAAGCATGTATAAAAATATAAATGAACCAGTTTAAATCATATGAGAGCTCCCCCTGGAGTTGGAGGATGTCCCTACACCCTCCTACATCTATGCCACAAGGATAATCCCAAAGAATAATAACAGAGCATAGAAACTAGAGCAAGCGCCCGACTGCTAGATCACGCCACTGCCGCGGCTCGTGACAGTACTCTGCTCCAGTCCTCTGTTTGAATGTATAGGCCAACAGATAGGTGTGCCCTCCCCTTACAATCAGCTCTGTTTGAGTGTTAGACAGAAGGGCAGGTAGGAGCTCCTCTCACTATCTGTATGTCCACAGCCAGCCTTACAGTCTAGTATACACTGTTTTATTTTTATCTCCTTTTACAGTATTCCTTCAGGTAAGGAACAACCTCTCAATCACGTTCCACTTAGTCCCTGGCTCTTTCAGTTTGTTTCTGTCCATTAGAGGCAATTCCTCTTCCTCTCAACTGCTGCTCTCTTCCTGGTCTGCTGGTAAAATTTAGTTTTTCTTTAGCAGTCCCTGATGCAAGTGCACATGTGTGGGCCATCAATTTTGCCTGCACTACACTTTTTTGTTGTAAATTTCAGCCAGGAATAAAACATTAAAGGGGCAGGATGGTTATCTAATCATTTGGCTAATTTGTGCATTTATAGTACTAAGTGCTGCATGTGACAAAAGCATGTGATTGAGTTGGGATGTGTTTTGTAGCATGTGCTAGTAGTATTTCTATCAGTAGTGTTTGTTAGTAGGTGGAAGTAGCATGATGTAGGGGTGTTATTATGTGTAGTAGTATAGTGTAATGATGGGATTCCTAGGGGTAAATTTATCAAGCTGCGGGTTTGAAAAAGTATAGATGTTGCCTACAGCAACCAATTAGATTCTAGCTGTCATTTTGTAGAATGCACTAAATAAATCGTAACTAGAATCTGATTGGCTGCTATAGACAACATCCCCACTTTTTCAAACCCGCAGCTTGATAAATTTACCCCATAGTGTAGTTGATAGTTGCATGTGATAGTGGTAGCAAATCACAAGGGGAACCCCCACGCAGGGGGAGGGAAGTCACTCAAGTAAAACAACACTCTAATATCAACAATATAAATACAGAGAAAAACAAATAAACAGTAAGGCTTACTATCCTCTATATTGAGAATCTAAGGAATACTTGAACCATATCAAGAGTATCAAGAAGGAGCATGTTCATTGGGTTGGGGAGATTCAATGAGGGCTGCTGGAGAAGGAGAGGGTGAGGAGTTTGGGACACCTTGCAGTGCGCCAGGGCCATCTGTGACATATTCTAAACCATTTCATGATGGGTGCTGGCAGGGCCGGTGCAAGGTTGCTTGGCACCCTAGGCAAAGCTTAAGCTTGTCGCCCCCCCCCCCCCCCCCCTCAAATAATAAAAAAAAAAATATTTCACAGCCCCTAACACACTTGACATTTCTAAAATGAAAAATAATAACTCTTACCTCCTCTTGGCTGGCTGGGATGCAGTCCAGATGTCTGACGCAACACTGATGTCTGGTGCAGGATGCTGTCCAGGCTTCACTGCTGCCCAGGAGCAACCACAGGATATCTAGAGGGAAGGCTCTAGATGTTAGATTTCAGAACAAAACAAGCACAAAAAAGAAAACTTTACATCACTCACCTGTTACAGACTGACATGTACCCCGCTGCCCACCAACTTCTCTCACACATGCCCATCTGCCCACTAGCTACTCTCACATATGTCACATATGCCCTTGCATAGCTGCAATTTGTCACGGCACTATTTTAGTACATAGACTCCATAGTCTCTAACTTAAGGACATTTATAAGTGTAATCCCCGGGCTCCCCATTTTCTCCAGCCTCTTCCCCCTCACCAATTTTTTGTACCATCCATTCTCCCACCACACACACATTTTATGTAGCATCCATTCTCCCCCCACACACACACATTTTCTGTAGCATCCATTCTCCCCCACACACATTTTCTGTAGCATCCATTCTCCTCCCACACACATTTTCTGTAGCATGCATTCTCCCCCCCCATTTTCTGTGCAAATCCATTCTCCCCCACACACATTTTCTGTAGCATCCATTCTCCCCCCATTATCTGTAGCATCTATTCTCTCCCCCATACATTTTCTGTAGCATCCATTATCCCCCCCACACACACTTTCTGTAGCATGCATTCTCCCCCACCACATACATTTTCTGTAGCATCCATTCTCCCCCCATTATCTGTAGCATCTATTCTCTCCCCCATACATTTTCTGTAGCATCCATTATCCCCCCCACACACACTTTCTGTAGCATGCATTATCCCCCACACACACATTTTCTGTAGCATCCATCCCCCCAACATACATTTACTGTAGCATCCATTCTCCCCCCATTATCTGTAGCATCTATTCTCTCCCCCATACATTTTCTGTAGCATCCATTATCCCCCCCACACACACTTTCTGTAGCATGCATTCTCCCCCACCACATACATTTTATGTAGCATCCACCACCCCCCCCTCGGTTCTCTGCAGCATACTTCTCTCACCCTCCCCTCCGTTTCTCTGTTGCATACTTTCACTACCCCTCCCCGCTTTCTGTACTCACCTTTACTTATCTTTCATTCTCTTCTCCGCCTCTTGTTTCTTGCTTCTTTCCTCTGTATTTACTCCTGCCAGACTCCTGTCGGCTCCTCTACACTGGCAGCGTCGTGACGTCACAATGCTGCCAGGCGCCGGGCACATTTGAAAATGCGGTGCTGCACAATAACAATAGCCCTGGGCGATCGCGCCGCCCGCTTAAACTTAACCTACTATTAATTGTTTTATTAATAGTCTCCTCGGCCGCAGTGCCGCCCCCCAGAGGCCGGCGCTCTAGGAAGCTGCCTAAGGCTGCCTAATGGTGGCGCCGGCACTGGGTGCTGGTGCAGTTGTGCAGTAGGGCATGTCTATTGTTTTCATTTCAAAACTATATTGAATCTTTCAGAAGATTAGGGTGATAGTAAGGGGGGACAAGGGACTTCCAGTTTTGTCAGCATGTGGCTGAGAATATAGCGATCATGTTTAGGAATGGAAGTCGTGTATACATGAAGAAGAGCAAAGGCATGGCCCGGAGTGACTGTGGTTTTCAGAACAGTGGAGATCAAGGCAAAAACTTCACTCCAGATTGGCTTAAGCACCGGGCACATCCAAAAGATGTGAATAACGTCTGCCACCTGAATACATTGGCACCAGCAACAATTTGATTGGCTTGGCCAATGGTGTGGAGCCGGTCTGGGGTGAGGTATAACTGGCTAAGGAGTTTGACCTGCATTTCTGTATTGTTAATGCACTTTGACATCTGGTGGGAAGTCATATAGATAGTTTCCCATTGTTGCGAGGTGAGGGTTAAACAGATGTCAGTCTCCCAGCATAACTGAACTGGGAATTTAGAAGAGGGGGTGAAGGAGTGGAGGGATTGGTACCAGAACGTTATTCCGCCTTTATTGGCGCATTTTGTCAGTCTATTTACGACAGAAGGTGGCGGAGAAGAAAGGGAGTAGGGAGGTTTAGAAATGGTCACCACCCAATGCCTAGTTTGCAATTATTTATACGTTTCAAAGGAAGGGATGTTGTATTGGTCTCGGAGCAAAGTACAAGGACGGTGGAGACTCTAGGCAAAAAGATCTGATCAAGAACTAATCCCCTTGTCTCTCCAGGTGGCGAGATTCAGAACTGGAAAAAGATTGGATATCACTTGAAGGGAGAGATTGCGTGATGAGAGTGCGAAATCTGTATGTAGTCCAATGAACCTGTCCCACACCTGCATGGCATCTGAGATGGACAATAGTCTATGAACAGTTGGGGGGTGGGCAGACTTTGGAGTCCAAAGGAGGTCAGATAAGGGATAATTGGGGCACAGGGCGCTTTCAATATACCCATGTTTTGGAGGCCTGAGGAAGTGCCCAGTCCTGCAGGTGGGTTAATATGCGAGCTTATTGTTGCTGTGTTAGTGTTAGAGTTTTGAGATAGAGATGTTACCTAGGTGTATTATATATATACATATATATATATATATATATATATATATATATATATACATATATATATATACATACATATATATATATATATATATATATATAGTTATGTGCGTTTTGTCGCTAACCAATAACGATTGTCGAACCTCGAGTTGTGTTTCCAAAGCACAGAGATTTATTCGCAAATAATAGAATATATATATATGCTCAAGCGAAGTAATAGTAAATACAGCCGTTACTTATCGCAGGCGCTCTGGATCCAGTGCAGTCATTCAATCCTGAAGTCTGGGGACAAGAAGTCTGCACTCTGGATCACAAGCTGCTGCTTATATACACAATCACATACAGTAATACAATGAAGATGGAATAGCTTGCATCTATTGGTCCAGGTCTCAGGAAGGTCCAAGGGGTCGTCATCATTGGCCACTTCATACAAAGGAATCCAATGGAGGGGGGTCATCTCAGCAGGGGGTATGCTCTGCTCTTCCCGCCAAGATTCCTTAGTCTTAAGTAGTTCATAATTCCATATCATTCATAACTTGCGTATGCACTCTGCGATTCCCTCGTAAAGTCAACCAAACAGTAGGATATGTGACAAGGTTCATTATGACACCACTCATGATGTTATTCCTTCAACCCATTCCGTGTATTTCACTAATATGCATGTAACTCTGATATAACATAGAAATACAACTATATTTCGACATAACTGACTATGTGTTGCAACTACCATTAATGTGTACTATTTTATAAGTATGCGTGTTAGTGCGAATGTGTGGTAAAAGACCGATTATGTTGCTGCCACGTGTAGTGGATGCGCACGCCCTTTCACGCTGTAGCGCGCCCTTGTACGTCGTAGCGTACTGTACGCATCTTTTCAGACAAAGACAACCAAGTTTGCTAGACTTTAATTGAAATGACTCTTATCCAATTTACTGACTTCGACAGTTCCACCCTTTGATAGTGTAATAGACTATCACCCAATCACCGTTTCAAGTTCAGGATTATACAATACTTCTCCACAGACCATGATCTCGGTATCTGGTACCACCCTTTCAGTCTCTTTCTCAGTGTTACTCCTATGAGACCATTTTCCACACTTCAACACAGTAGGAACACATTTGACAACTAAACCAATTGCTAAGATGACACCCAGTATCAGGAGAAGGAGCTTACCTACACTCGCAATCATTTCCTGTACCCACTCCCCCAGACTGGAGAACCATTTTGCTGGGTTCAACCATGAGAACCAACCCGCCACCTTTTCCCCGACCTCATATAACGAAGAATTATGGCTCTTTCGAAATTCCCATTTCAGCTGCAAAATTTCATCCATCTTCCGGTCTATAACCTCTTTAGGGTCATCCGTATTATTAGTAATGTACGTGCAACATTTGACACCGAACTGGGTGGCCAGTGTCACACAGTACCCACCAGTAATAGAGGTGAGGTAATTTAGAACCAGTCTATGTTGCACCAACTCTTTCTTGTACGCTTGTAGCTCCCTTCCAGTATACCTGAAAGTGTCATCATACATTTTGGTGATATTATCTATTAATTCGGCTAGGTCTTGGATATATTTAAAGTTTAATGTTCCCCGAGCGGTCCTGGTGAGATCTAGAGCAACCATAACTTGGAAACCAGCAGTTTCGCTAATCAATTTTGTAGCTATGGGTTCCTCACCAGGAATCATATTTCTCTTGCCACGGTGTTCATACTGTGTGTGTATGTATGGTGGTGATGTAGTCTTGTGAATATCAACCATTTCTTCATGAGTAATAGTCATGATTTCAGGAACCAGTTTAGCTAAGAAACACAAGCCCTTGGAACTCGGAGTCACCCAGGAATAAGCTTTCCTCCCACAAACAAAATACACATCATCAGGGAGAACATAAGGAGCAGTATGTCCATGAATTATATCACACAGAGTTCTGATAAAACTACCCATGCCCAGTGTCTCCATTTGTTCTAGACACGTGTCGGTATTAATGACATTTTTACATTTATCTGTAGAGACTTTTCCAATGGATACCTTCTTATGTTTGGTTATACGTCCTAACTTGTGACTTCCATCAACATTCCTGCCTAGTAGTGACCTTGTTAGTCTCCCCCTAAAATGAGTGTGGCGAGCCATTGTCTGATCTGGTAGGTCAGCCTCCCAATTCTCCAGGCGCTTTGCATGAGATATGTTTAGGCACAGCAAAGATCTGCCTATGGAGTATTGTCGAAGCGTCAGACTAGGGGACCTAGTGTTATTGTACCTTCCTTCTATGGGCCTCCCACCCCTCAATTCGAGTACTTCGGATATGTTTAGGGGGAATGGCACTAGTACTATGTTATGCTGCCCTTGAGGCACGTGAGAGCATGTCACGGTCGTCTGAATTTCTTGATCCGATTCGGGAGCCTTGGGACTAGCTGGAGCAGGAGTGAAACAGAACTGAGCAGCCTGGATGAACTTCTTGCTCATGTTCTTGCTGATTGTAGAATATAGCAGGGGAATTAGCAGTCTGGAAATGTAGACAGGAACACTGCACTTGTAATGCAGTCAGGAACACTGCACTTTGGAGTGCAGCCAGGATTACTGCACTTGTAATGCAGTCAGGAACACTGCACTTAGGAATGCAGACAGGAACACTGGAGCCAAGAACTATCCTCTGGAGAGAAGTGTGTTGTTCTGGCAATGAACAGATCACAGCAGCAGGTTTAAATAGGGTGTCCCAAACAACTATTGGCTGATCAGTTCATGTGATCACAGCTGCAGAATCTGGTTGGTCTGGAATGATCACCTGACTGCATCCAAGATGGCCGCGCCCATGCAGCAGAACAAACAGTATGTGTTTGTTTACAAATGGAGGTGTGGAGGATGGGAATGCTGCAGACGGTCAGAAGGGACCCAGGTAGCCGTGATATGACAGCGGCGGATGAGGTAAGTGCGGCTAAGATCCCGATTTGTGACAGTACCCCCTCCCTTACGAGTGGCCACTGGACACTTAGATTGGGGTTTAGTTGGAAACTTGCGGTGACATTTTCTGATGAGAGATGGAGCATGGACATCAGAAGCTTTGATCCAGGCTCTCTCTTCTGGACCATAGCCCTTCCAGTCGACTAGATATTGTAAGGTCTTATGTCGAAACCGAGAGTCCAAGATCTCTTTAATTTCATATTCATCACCATGTTCAGTCTGCACTTCAGGAGAAACCAGTTTGGGTATATAAAACCGATTTAGCACCAGTGGTTTTAAGAGAGAAATATGGAAGGAGTTGGGTACCTTGAGGTAAGATGGTAAATGTAATTTGTAGGACACTGGATTGATGACCCGGGAGATGTTAAACGGTCCAATAAAGCGGGGAGCGAATTTCATAGATGGAACTCTGAGGCGTAGATTGCGAGTAGACAGCCATACTCTGTCTCCCGGTTTCAAGCTTGGAATGGCTCGTCGCTTTTTATCGGCCTGAATTTTGTAGCGTTGGGACGCTTTAAGTAGAGATTCCCGTACTTGGCGCCAGTGGCCTGCAAAATTCTTTAGGAAAACTTCAGAGGCAGGTACTGAGGCTGTAGGAAGTGGAGTAAACAAGGGTACCCTGGGGTGTAGGCCATAGACCGTATGAAATGGAGTGGAAGCAGAAGATTCGTGATAATGATTATTATGAGCAAATTCTGCCCAAGGAAGCAGATCTACCCAGTCGTCTTGAGAAGAAGATATGTACAAACGGAGAAATGTTTCTAGGTCCTGATTGACTCTTTCCGTTTGCCCGTTGGACTGTGGATGATAGGCCGAAGAGAAGTTTAGTTTGATCTGTAGTGCTTGGCATAAGGATCTCCAGAATTTCGCCACAAACTGAACTCCTCTATCTGAGACGATTTCTTCAGGACACCCATGCAAACGGAAGATCTCCTTTATAAATTGCTGAGCCAGTATAGGTGCTGATGGGAGGCCACGGAGAGGAACAAAATGCGCCATTTTAGAGAATCGGTCAACGATGACCCAGATAGTATTGAAATTGAACGGCATACTGGCCCATGGTCTGCTGCCCTTGCCGAAGCCGCAGAATATCTAAAGCGGCTGACGCTGTTCTTCCAGGCTCGTCGAATATTCTGCGGAAGGTAGACAGGAAGCTATCAATATCAGATAAAATTGGGTCAGATTTTTCCCAGAGCGGTGATGCCCATGCCAGAGCTTGCCCTGATAGTAGCGAAACAATATAAGCAGTTTTGGTACGTGCAGTAGGGAAATTCCCGGGTTGTAATTCAAAGTGTATACTACACTGGTTGAGAAACCCGCGGCAATTCTTCGGATCGCCATTGTATTTAGCTGGCGTGGGAAGATGGAGTCCGGATGAAGTGGGTAGTGAAGCAGGTATTACTGGCTCAGGCGGAGTATGGGATGGTTGACTGCGGAATAACTGCAAGGTATCCATACGTGTAGAAACATCCTGCAGCAATCTCAAAATTTGCCCCTGGTTAGTTTCTTGTCTCTCAATGCGTCCAGCTAATATTTGGACAGAGTCCTCCCTCGGGGTATGTTCCCCTAGCGGATCCATTGGGCCAGAACAAACTGTCACGGTCGTCTGAATTTCTTGATCCGATTCGGGACCCTTGGGACTAGCTGGAGCAGGAGTGAAACAGAACTGAGCAGCCTGGATGAACTTCTTGCTCATGTTCTTGCTGATTGTAGAATATAGCAGGGGAATTAGCAGTCTGGAAATGTAGACAGGAACACTGCACTTGTAATGCAGTCAGGAACACTGCACTTGTAATGCAGTCAGGAACACTGGACTTGTAATGCAGTCAGGAACACTGCACTTGTAATGCAGTCAGGAAGACTGCACTTCGGAGTGCAGCCAGGATTACTGCACTTGTAATGCAGTCAGGAACACTGCACTTAGGAATGCAGACAGGAACACTGGAGCCAAGAACTATCCTCTGGAGAGAAGTGTGTTGTTCTGGCAATGAACATATCACAGCAGCAGGTTTAAATAGGGTGTCCCAAACAACTATTGGCTGATCAGTTCATGTGATCACAGCTGCAGAATCTGGTTGGTCTGGAATGATCACCTGACTGCATCCAAGATGGCCGCGCCCATGCAGCAGAACAAACAGTATGTGTTTGTTTACAAATGGAGGTGTGGAGGATGGGAATGCTGCAGACGGTCAGAAGGGACCCAGGTAGCCGTGATATGACAGCGGCGGATGAGGTAAGTGCGGCTAAGATCCCGATTTGTGACAGAGCACACCCAACACTCGGTTTGGTTTAGCACCTTACCCACCAGGGAGTGATAATCCTTCAAAGGATGCCCGCCTATATTCAGAGTACTGGGGGACTGGCATCGTTGGATGCATCTCTCTTCAACTAGGGAGTCGCAGAACTTGCAGATACAATACTCATCAGACAATAGCCCCTCACACTGCCTCCGAGTTCCTGAGCTAGCAGACCTTTTCATAACCCCTGGACCAAGTTTGATAATGGGCTGCTCAGAGTATCCTATTACCTTTTCTTCGGTCTCCATTTCATCCGTATCACTCCCAGAACTCTCCTCCGTCATCCATCCTCCTTCACAAAAATAGAATGTCCTAGAAAAAGTAAAAACAAGGAAAATCCTGGAACAAAAGAAAAACAAAAACCGCCACTCCATCGCTAAAAAGATAGTTCTGATGCAACGTCTCTGGTTCAGGTGTCTCAACTGCAGGCTTTAGGTCTCCCGGAACAGGCTCACAAGTGACAGTTCTATGTCGTCGGTCTGAGTTTTGTCTTGCACTTTCTCCGGATTATGGACTCTCCTGCAGTGGGTGGAATGGACCCAAGTGTCTCTTTCTGCAACCTTCAGTGATGTAGTACTGGTCAGCAACACTTGGTACGGGCCTTCCTAACGGTCTGTTAAACAACCTGAACGTAAGAAATTGCGGATCATAACATAGTCTCCAGGTTCAACATCATGACAGTTCGTCTCTGGCATACCAGGTGACAGCATTTTTACTTTTTGTTGTTGTTGTTTTAGCTGTCTACTCATTCTTATAAGATATTGTACAGTCACTTCATTATTAGACTTTAAGTCGTTTTGTGGACTCACGATCAAATGAGGCTGTCGTCCGAACAGTATCTCAAAGGGGGACAGATTAAGAGGAGGTCTAGGAGTGGTTCGAATGCTATTGAGGACCAACGGCAAAGCCTCAGGCCATGCCAACCCAGTTTCAGCCATTATCTTACCCAGTTTGTTCTTGATAGTACCGTTTACTCTCTCCACCTTACCACTGGCTTGTGGTCGGTAAGGGGTGTGAAGTCTGTTACTGATTCCCATGAGTTTACACATATTTTGGAAGACATCACCAGTAAAATGGGTACCCCTATCACTTTCAATAATCCTAGGGATACCGAATCTACACACAAAGTCTTGTACAATTTTCTTTGCAGTGACCACAGCAGTATTAGTGGCTGCCGGATATGCTTCTACCCAACCGGAAAACACATCAATACATACTAACACATACTTTAGATTCCTGCACGGTGGTAATTGGATATAGTCAATTTGTATTACCTGAAAAGGTCCGTCTGTAGGAGGGATGTGGGATGGCTCAGTTGGAATAGTTTTCCCAACATTTTTCCTCAAACAAGTAAGACATGACATTGCTTTCTTACCAGCTTGAGAGGAAAATCCGGGAGCACACCAGTATGCTCTCACCAGTTTGCGCATACCTTCTTTACCCAGGTGAGTCAAGCCGTGTGCTGCTTCAGCCAGGCTTGGATAGTATGTTCGGGGAGCTACAAGCTTACCTTGTCCATCCCTCCAGAGTCCTGAGGACTCTTGACCACATCCCTTCGCCTTCCAGACCGCCTTTTTCTGCAGGGAACACAAATCTTGCATTTCAATTAAATTCTGCATGTCTAATGTCTGAAAAACCATCATTGTCTCGGTCGATACAGTCATAGGTTGCCCTGCTGCCCATTTAGCAGCTTCGTCTGCCCTGTTGTTGCCCAATGACACTGGGTCTTCTTCAAAGGTATGAGCTTTGCACTTTATGACGGCTACTGTTCTGGGTAACTGTATCGCTGTCAGAAGTCCTTTTATGTGTTGTGAGTGTGCCACTGGTGTACCTGCTGCTGTCGTAAAGTTTCTAAGACGCCAAAGGGCCCCAAAATCGTGCACTACCCCGAATGCGTACTTAGAGTCAGTATATATATTGGCTGATTTACCCTCTGCCAATTCACACGCTCTCCTTAGTGCTACTAGTTCCGCCACCTGGGCTGAGTGAGGTGGACCAAGGGGTTCAGCTTCTACCACATCCTGATCGTCTACAACAGCGTAACCAGTACATAGCTCTCCTGTCTCTGTCTGTCTATGGCAACTTCCGTCTGTATAAAACGTAAAATCTACATTTTCTAAGGGGGTGTCACGTATGTCGGGCCTTGCAGTAAAGGTCTGATTCAGTTGTTCCATACAGTCATGCGTGTCAGTATTCTTGCCTAACTCCTCATCAACCAGGGTCTCCTCAGCTCCCACCCTTTGTGTCTCTAGAGACACATACGGAAGGTATGTAGCTGGATTTAAGGTGCTACATCGTTTGATGGTGATGTTTGAGGGTGCCATCAGGGCTAGTTCCCACTTTGTGAATCTAGCTGAAGAAACATGTCTGGTTTGGGCTGAATTTAACAGAGCTGATACAGCATGGGGTGTATTGATGGTTGAATTATGTCCTAATACTACGTCCTCGCTCTTACGCACCAGAAGAGCCGTTGCTGCTACACTTCTGAGACATGTTGGGAGTGATCTTGCCACATTGTCTAATTGTGCACTGTAGTATGCTACCGGTCTGCTAACGTCACCATGTTTCTGTGCGAGGACACCTGCTGCACAGCCATCAGCTTCTGTACAAAATCAGGTATTCCCAATGCAGGTGCTCTAGTCAGACTATCTTTAAGATTAAAGAACGCTTGCTCTGACTCTTCTGTGTGTACAACACGTTCTGATTTTGAGGAAGAGACTAGCTCCTGCAATGGTAATGCCAGAATAGAAAAACCTGGGATCCAGGATCTACAGTATCCACACATCCCCAAGAAAGTACGAATCTGCTTCTGGCTCTGCGGCAGAGTCATGTGTTGTATGGCCTCAATTCTGTCGGTTGTCAGGTGTCTTAGCCCCTTAGAGAGGCAGTGTCCTAAGTATTTGACCTTAGTCTGACATGTCCGTAATTTATCCTTTGCCACCTTGTGCCCTGTTTGTGAAAGATGAAGCAACAACAATTTAGTATCATGTAAACATGACATAAAAGAATCAAAGCACAACAACAAATCGTCCACATATTGAATTAGAACAGACCCATTGTGGGGTTGAAAGGATTGCAAACAGTCATGTAAGGCTTGGGAGAAAATACTGGGGCTGTCAATGAACCCCTGGGGTAGTCTGGTCCATGTGTATTGCACTCCCCTGTAGGAGAATGCAAAAAGGTATTGGCAGTCAGGGTGAAGAGGGACTGAGAAGAAAGCAGAACATAGATCAATGACAGTAAAATGACTGGCAGACGGTGGAATCTGCATGAGGCTGACAGCTGGATTCGGCACTATGGGGAATTGGCTCTCAACAACTTTGTTAATTCCCCTTAAGTCCTGGACTAATCTATAGCCCCTTCCCACCACTCTTCTTCACAGGGAAAATGGGACTATTTGCTGTACTGGTTGTACGAATTAAAATCCCTTGTTGTATCAGCCTCTCAATAACAGGAAAATAGATGGCTAAGTGTTTGACAATTGGTTCTATATTCTTTTGGTTAATCTCATCAGTGTCATCTTCCTCCAACAAACAATCTTCAATAAATTTTTGTATGTTAGTATTGGGAGGAAAACACGCCCTCAACACTACATGCCAATCCTTATTGGTTGGTTCGTGAGCATTTCCTAAGTCTTTAACAAATTTCTGACATTTAGCTAACTCCTTTCTAGGATCTGGGAATTCAATCATAATGGAAGGTAATTCTGATCTAGTCCAGGGACAATGCATTGTAACATTTCTTAAAGGAACTACACCATCCTTATCCGGTTTCCCATTGGGAACTGATATTGTGCGGACTGGGAACGCACCCTCTGGTACACTGACTTCAGGGGACACTACAGGATTTGCTGGTTCTAGATTTAGAACGCTTTCACTCCTAGTGATCACGCTACTCTCACCTATCTCAGCCATTTTCTCATATTTGCGCTGAGCCTCTAGTACACTAACAGCATGGGCAATGGCCGAAATCACAGTGGGTTCATCTTCATTTTCAGATACACTTGATTTAAACTGGCTTAAAACAGGATACAACTTAGCAATTTTTCTATTTTCAGTTTTAACAACGGCTGTACTTACCCCTCCCGCCACATAAGGTGGCGGGGGCGCGCTTGCGCTGAGTTTGCCACGCTTCTCAATGGTTACATCCGCCTTGCTCACACTTTCCTACTTCCGGTTTGCATTCGCTGCTCTGCCACGTGTTACCTTCCATTTGCCACAATTTTAAACAATCATTATGTCTATTTCTCTTTTTCGTTGACTTGATCAACCATACTTTATCTTTTACAGTATCTAGTACCTCTGCATTAAAACTTCCTATTGTTGGGAAAGGCCTATCACAATCTTTGGTCATCTTGACCCACGTGTCACAATACACAGTTGCGTATGCACCATATTTCTTACACATGAGAAACCTCGCTGAACCAATAGGGCCTTCCTTAGGCAGTACACTGACCATCTCTAGCGTATGCTTAGCACCCATGTTGAACAATATACCTTCTACTCGGAACACAGACACACCGCAATGCTCTGTTCCTTCCGGCTAATGTGAAATACAGACACACCGCAATGCTCTGTTCTTTCCACCCACTAATTTCAACTCTGTTGCTATAATCACAGCTAGAGATCTATAATGCTCGGTGAACGTATTTCCTTTAGCCGCATTCACTCGCTTTTCTCGCACAAGGCGAGGATCCCTAATACAGAAATATCACTGTGGGCCCCAAGGGCTATCAGCTCCTCGATACCCTGGCTCAACCACAAAAATCTGCTGTGTTTATTATCGCTGGTAGCGCAAGTTGATACAATCAACCTACCTTTCCAGTATAATTTCTCCTAGCTGCTTCACCAATTCGCACTAACAGGTTAGATCGCACTGCCTACCAATACTGATTATTAGCAAACCTTGGTAGCGCTTTGCGAAAACTCGGTTTTCGCATTCGGTATACCTGCCCTGTATACCGTCCTTCAGTTGGGCAATCCGCCTCGTCAGACAGCAACTGAGCACAATGAATAATAAACAGTGTATCTACGTTACAACATCACACACTATACACCTTTTCTGCGCAGAAAATCAAAAGTTCCCAACAACAGTAATAATGTCTCAGAGGTTTTCACAAGTAATTATACTATGCATGTATAATAACTATCAAAACGATTGTTTAACCACGTGGCAAATCTACCGGAAGTTTGCGTACGCACAGCAGGAAATACACATACGCTAAGCAATGCAATACAGTTAAAAAGCACAATGACAGTAAAAAGAAACAGTTTTCTCTTTTGTCCCTAGGTTCTAGTTAGCGTGCCCTAGATAATGCAAAACGGACATTTGGTTTCACAACACAGAGTAAAATTCAGGTTTTGAACACAATGCGTTCTTACCCGTTTATGACGCGTCTCCACCCTTTGTTGCGGAACCGAAATCCGTTGGTCTTGCGTATCGTCGGCAACAAAACCTCCAAAGATCACGAGCCCCCAAATTGTTATGTGCGTATTGTCGCTAACCAATAACGATTGTCGAACCTCGAGTTGTGTTTCCAAAGCACAAAGATTTATTCGCAAATAATAGAATATATATATGCTCAAGCAAAGTAATAGTAAATACAGCCGTTACTTATCGCAGGCGCTCTGGATCCAGTGCAGTCATTCAATCCTGAAGTCTGGGGACAAGATGTCTGCACACTGGATCACAAGCTGCTGCTTATATACACAATCAAATACAGTAATACAATGAAGATGGTATAGCTTGCATCTATTGGTCCAGGTCTCAGGAAGGTCCAAGGGGTCGTCATCATTGGCTAGTTCATACAAAGGAATCCAAAGGAGGGGGTCATCTCTGCAGGGGGTATGCTCTGCTCTTCCCGCCAAGATTCCTTAGTCTTAAGTAGTTCATAATTCCCTATCATTCATAACTTGTGTATGCACTCTGCGATTCCCTCGCAGAGTGAACCAAACAGTAGGATATGTAACGAGGTTCATTATGATACCACTCATGATGTGATTCCTTCAACCTGTTCCGTGTATTTCATTAATATACATGTAACTCTAATTTAACATATAAATACTACTATATTTCGACATAACTGACTATGTGTTGCAACTACCATTAATGTGTACTATTTTATAAGTATGCGTGTTTTTGCGAATGTATGGTAATAGACCAATTACTGTTGCTGTCACGTGTAGTGGATGCGTACGCCCTTTCACGCCGTAGCGTGCCCTTGTACGTAGATGCGTACCATACGCATCTTTTCAGACAAAGACAACCAAGTTTGCTAGACTTTAATTGAAATGACTTTATCCAATTTGCTGACTTCGACAATGAATGTAAGGATGGAACTCAAGTTGTTATAGGACAGCCCACTAGGATGCACACAACACCTTCTTCTAATAGCAGCCCAGGGAGCAGACAGGAAACTCCAGACTGTGTGGCAAAGTTTTAAGCAGAGCAATGGACAGCGTGATGCGTGGGCATCCCTGATTATTGAAAAGTAGCTCTTCCTCATTCCAAACACATGCACACTCATTGCAGCGAAAAAAAAGTTGAACAAGAATTGACCAACATCTGAGGACCACAAACAACAATCTTCATCTGCTACATCCAAAACTATATTTAATTTCTCACTGCCAGGAATCATTTAACTTGCTAGTTTAATTTCACATTATTTCCTTTTCTCTATTTTGCTTTGTGTCTCATTGCTAATGTGGTGCCCCAAAGCCCTATTAAACAGCACAGAAGAAGTACATAAACGCTTTTAAAAGGGGTTACTAGAGCCTGAGGAAGACACAGTGGGAATGACAGTTGACATTTGAACTGAAAGTACGTACCCAGGAGGATGTGCAGGAAGGAGGAGTGTGTGATATAGCAACAAGAAAGGGGAAGCTGACATGAGAGACTGATCAGCTTCTGGAATTGGTGACATTGCCAGCACACACGGCTGGAGAACGGCTGGGACACACAGTGGGGCGTCCAACACAGTCTCCACGAACTGCAGAACCTTTTCAAGGTAAAATCCTAGCCTGCAGTGTACTGCACACACCCCAGCGTCAGAGGGAAGAGTGATTAGAGAACAGCGCCAGCTTGTGACTGAATTGAGCAACAGTCCTGTGTTTTGTTATAATCTTTAACACTGCCTACAGTTTAACATCTACTTTTTAGAGAGAAAGTACAGAGACTTAATCGGGATTATTAACCCTTCTGGAAACCTCTGCAGGATATTTAAACACTACAAAATTCCTGTGCACAGTTAAACCCGGGACTGAGTGTAAAATATGGTAACATTACCAGGGATAATATTGGTGCACCAAATGTTTTAGATGAATGTTAATGTTAAGTGATTTACCTAAAAATTGATTTATTGATATTGAAGATGATATCGCTATTGTGCCTTATACTCACCAAGTGTATATTATATGTTAAATGCTATTGTGCTCTATGTTGATCAAACGATTATTTTGTCATTACCATTGAGCTGAAGGGGTCAGTGGCGCGGTAGCTTACCAAAATTATCCTTACCGCATTCTTAATAAACCCAAGTTGTTTGACCAATCCTTGTCCCTTTCATTGAAGTATTTATCTCCTGACCACCGGATATCCGAACAGAAAAGAACCTGACTTGTGTCTGGAGGACAAGGTAAGGGAAGGAAATCCCATCCGTAATCGACTACCACACTTATTCCCAAACCCCCTATAAAAATCCACAATGCTTTAGAAGCATTTCTTTAAAAAAAAAAAAGCATTATACTATTACATACTATATACTATACACCAGGGTTTCCCAAATCCAGTCTTCAGGGCTCCCCAACAGTGCAGGTTTTCTGGATTACATGTGACATAATTAGGACCACCTGTGGATCTGTTACAATGTGTCAGTCAGTAATGAATACACCTGTGTTCCAGCAAGGAGATATAGAAAACCTGCACTGTTAGGGAAAATGTGCCCAGATAATCATGTAATGTAGCCATGATCAATGAAGAAAGTACTTCAGAAGTCAATCTGCAATCAACCAATAAGCGGCTAACTACTGCTGGTAATATTAACACCATCATCCTCATCATTAGTGTGTATTTGAATCAGCCTTCAGGCACTTGCAACAGATACAGCTACTGACAACCACCATTCATGACCTCTTCTCACCTCTTCTCACAAACAACTTCAACAACAGAAACTTGGCTCTGTTTCATTTAGTTCCTGGCCCTACCATCTTTACAAGCAGTGTTTAATACTAACCATTGTTTGTAAAATATACTATCACCTGAGTGATGCCTGGGTACTTGCTTGGAATAGCAAGGCACTACTATTAGATCATTGTAGACATGGAACTATCAGTAACTGCTTTTGCCTCTACTAATAGAGTTTGCTTTGGAGCTATTAGCATTACAAATAGGAGAAAAACATTTTAGTCTCTGATAATTCTTAAGGGTCTCTCCTGGTCAAATAAAAAAAAGTTGTGAATTTTTTTTTTTTTTTAAAAATCACAAAAATGATAAAACATATCCGTTTCTGTCCCTATAACTGACCAAGATCTTGATTAAAAGTACTCATATTTATTGCCTCTATACTTTGGAGGACTAGATAAATCAATTCAGGGTTTTTTTCCCTGGTTGCTCTGAATATGTAATATTTAATGTTCATTATGGGAAAATATGTAAAAGCATATTTTTGTGATTTTTGTTTCGATTTCTCGAGCTAATAAAAAAGCTATTTTAATGTTACCAAAAGAAACAATTAATTGATATTTTTTAAAAAAAACACTTCTCTCATCAATTAGCTAATTCAGCACAGGGTACTGCAACTGTATGCTGAATGGGATGTTCAGCAGCAGAGGATGTTGTACAATGTGGAAGGGTTCATGTTGGAGATTATAGAATATAGATGAGCAACATTTTCAAAACTGTCCTGTGAAATATTCTCCATGGAATTTCACAGAACAATTTTTGCTGACAATATTTGGCCTTGCGTGTTTCCGGTTCTACCCCACCCACACCACACAGCAAAATGCCTTAGCTGTCAACATCCCAGGTCTATTCACCGACTTCAATGTCAACAAAATGTTCATTCACAAACACAGTGCAGGATGGCATTCTGCAGAATGGCAAATCAAAAGTGAACTTGAGGATTGTATTGCTGACATTTGTTCACCACTGTAAAAAGGCCTGTTCTCCTGCAAAACTGGGTGTGTAAAATGTTTCCATGATTTCACTCCTCTGCCATTTGGTCTATGATAATATATAATATTATCATAATGTTTTGCCACCATTATGATGTTGTTTGAAATAATATTATACATTAGGTAATATATGTTTCCTACTGCTGCAGACCTGTCACACAATCTTGTTATTAATTTTGTTTAACAAAAAGCTAAAGATACAAAAGAAAGTTAATGAATGTTTAATTGTTATATTATAATTATAAGGATGTTACAATATATAAGATGAACTTAAGATGCTTACAAACACAAAATACTAGATAACGCTATAATTTAAGACTGTATAAAGTGTTTTCCATATTCATCACTTTATAGCAGGCTTGTTACAACACTGTGGAAAATATTAATCATACATCTACTAAAATAATCACATAGTTAAAATGTAATGTATTTAGGTGGATTGGTAAATTACCCCAGGTGCTTAAATCATTATCTTTGTTTCTAATCTGAAATTCTCTGAGTGGGGAAGAAGGGCTTACAGTGAAATGACTTGTAGCTCACGCCACATTAGGCACATTCAGAGAAAATTTCATTTGACACAGCTGCTTCATATTGGCAGACTAGTGTGAATCCCATTCCTCACATCACTAATCAAAGGAAATGCAGAACTGCAGATATGTTCATAGCTATTTAAGCTTGAAAGTTACTTGAAGCCTACAAAGCTTCTACAGGAACACAGATGTTCTCAAATAAATTATTCAACTATGTAGTTTAGATCTGCTGTAAAATGAGTGATCATATTTAGCACTATGTAAATCAACGAGGCACTGAAAGGTGGACCTTTGATAATAATAGTAGTAATGCAATTTTCGTCAAAAGAACCTTAAGTTCAATACTTGCAGATGTTTCTTATTAAAATTCTATATTGAATGTGTAAGCACAGGGCCTTTTTGCTATGTCTTTTCATTTAAGTTCAATGACTTAAATGTGTTCATTGTTTATTGCATACAAATAGCAATTTAAAAATCACACAAATACTAAGGGGCATATTCAATTGTCCGCGGGATTGCCGAAAATCCCGCGGTCCGCGCAGGATTACCATTATTATGGTAATCCTGCGCGGAAAAACCGTTAATACGGTAATTTACTCACTGGATTTCGAGCGAGCTGAAATCCAGCGAGAGATTACCGTATTAACGGTAATAGTTTTTCCGCGCTTGATCCCGCGGACAATTGAATACCCCCTTAAGTGTAAAATAATCCTATTTTACAAGTGAATACATAGTGTTCCAGTTTTAGTAAATTTAGCTTTTATGTCTACATTTATTCACATGTATTAAGGCTCACTTAGTAGACTTGCATTTAAGTGAGACGGTGTCACTGCAATGTTAGTAATTGTAACGTATGTGCCCTTGTGAGGACATCCACAGTTGGCCTTTAATTGCCAATCTTAAAAGTGTTTTACAGATAATAAGAGCAAGAATTCCACAAAGGAACGGTAAATGTCAAGAGATTAAAACAGTCAAATGTCCAAAATTTAATATGTAAGTATGGAAGAGTGATGACCAAAATGTTTTGAGGACGTTTCAAGTTTCCATGAAATTCAGTATTTCTTGGCTTTCCAATCAGTTTTCAAAGGTTGTGCCAAAAATGTTTTGGAAGTTGGAGCAAAATTGTATTGAATATTGTTTTTCAACAAATGTGAGAAATGACACAATTGAACAAAGGTGTTTTTATAACTTTATAAAATATGTTTTATTGTTTTGTATAACCAGTAAGGCAAAACACATTCATTCATTTTAACTAGATTTATTTGTCCAATATTATGAATCCTGATACACACAGAAAGATATTCACTGCAAGAATCTCCTTCACTCCTAGGCTGCACCAACAGATAATCCTGCTTCAACTATTTAGGGACACTGACACTTACATGGTGCAAAGGATGTATACATGCAGACCTGACTACTTTTGGGGGTCAGCACATATGTTCATCATCATCAATTAAGTTTATTTATAAGGCGCATCATACAAAACATATGGATACGAGTACACATTTTAACAAATTAACATTATAGTAAAACATGGGAGTCCAACTACAAATACAAATAAACAAGAACAATTTAAATGGTAAGCCATAAGACATACGCCTTAGACAGAAGGGGATATCAGAGACAGTAGGATCAAATGGGACACAAGTGGTGATATCAGGAAGAGCAGGTAGGGGGAGTGATCAAGAAGATGGCATCGAGGTAGGTTGGGGTCAGCAATAGTAAAGAGGTAGGTTTTGAGGTAGGGCTTAAAAGATTGGAGTTTGGGGTAAAGACTAGTTGGTCAAGGCAGGGAGTTCCAAAGGTGGGAAGCAGCACAGGAGAAGTCTGCAGGTAAGAGGGGGAGCAGAGAGGCCAAGCTGGGGTGCATCGCATGCTAAGCTCAGAATTGGAGGGGAGGCATTGGTGAGGGCTTTGAGAGCCAGTCAAGTGATTTACAGAATGGTGCAGTGGATGAGGGATAATAGAAGAGGAAGAGGAGCCTTGCATTCAGGACAACTTGAAGCAGGGAAATGAGGGTGAGGGAGAGGCCAGCAAGAAGTTGGTTGTAGTAGGTGGGAGATGATAAGAGGATGTACCAGGGTCCATTTTAAATTCAGATACAGAGAACAAAAACTTGCTAAAATTATAAAATACATAAAAATATAAAATTTCCACTAGATTTCCTATATATAGAATTAGTTATAATCAAAAGGAAAAGTAAATAACTAATGATCACTTTAATTCCCAGCAAAAGAGAAATCAATTTTTAAAAACTACTAATTACAAATTATATTTACTCTTAAAACCATAGTAAAATGGATTATTGTAGGTGTTAGCAAAGTGCATGAAAAACAATATAACCTTTTATTTTGCTAATAACATCAGGATTCTAAATCTATGCTACCTTTGGTAATGGACTGTGTAATTCTTATTTTATAAAGCTTAGTTTATTGAAATATCCTTAAAGCTATGACATTTAAGACTCCAAATTCGGAATTGATGACTGATAATACCAAGATTTTCTCCATTCTCCTGTGCAGCAAGCTCCACTATCTCTTCCTGTGTGGCCACTTCCATCTCTTTTAGGAACTCCTCCTCTGCTGCCTGTGCTCTGGCTAACTGTTCTGTGTGACATTTTACATTTTAGGAGTTTAAAATACTTTATGTGCTGCAGGGTGCAATTGGTGAGTGTTCTCAATTTAAATTATTGTGGATACATCTCCTAAGCACAAAAAATAAGTGCAAAATCACAAGTGACCAGTATTTTTTGTAGCATGTATTATATAGTTAAAGCTATGACATCCCTGCCTCAACAGCTACTGTGGTCTGGATTGACACAGACCACAGAAATGTAACACACTTTAGTCAGCAGTTGTATTACTATCCGTATGATTTTCATAGGCTCAATCTGCACAATTTTCAGATTTTCCATGATATGAGATACCCTCTATGTCATGCATACCAAAGAGGATAAGGGCTGGGCCTTCATTGTCCTCTTGCTCCCAAAGAAATAGGATCAAATTCCTGTATATCACACATAAACATAAAGAACAGAGGACTTTTGTTGTGTGTGGATTATGTAAACCAATTCTTTGAAAAAAATTAAGTGTAATAAATATAAACTGTAAATGTAAGCTAACTTTAATGCAGGGAACTTATGTTGAAGACGTACTTTACATTTATCATTTTTTCACATTGTGTACTGTGCTTGTTAATTGAACATGTGCTTAGAAAAATCCCTAATATTCCCACTGGAAGTAACCTTCCACAGATAATTAAATGTAATAATATAGCAGTACACTATAAAAATGTAACCATTATCCTGTAATGAACACATGATGACGCATTACACGCTACACTTACATGACCAACTGTGAGATACAAAAATCCACTTTGCACTTGGGCAGGGATATGCATCCAGATTTAAAGTTTTAAGTAACTTACACTTTATGCCTGGAGGAATGGATCGGGGGTGGGCAAGTTGAGTATAGTTAGGGCGTGCACACATAAGTATAGCATATCCCCTGGAGATGCAGCCTTGTTAGAATTGACAACATTTCTAGATATGCCTGTTATGAGGCATACCTATTGTGACCACCTCAGACTTGATATAAAGATAGGTGCTGATGATCATGATGATAGCAACAAAGCAAATTAATAAAATTAAGCATACTGGCACTTGTAGTTCTATAAATGCCAGCATGCACAAGCAAACAATGGCAGCCATGGCTTACTGGAATTTGTAGCTCTACAAAAGTGTTTGCTTTATATTTAAAATTCTATTATTACTTTAGCACCTCTCCAGTGGTGCCTGTAATTTCCCAACTCTATGCACCAATGGGCTGTTTGTTTCTCGAGTAGACACTTTTTTCCTAGGGATTTCCGCCCTGTTTTTGCTAGGTTGGGTCTGGCTTCACATTATGTCAATGGGACCATGGCTCAGCTTGGCATAGGCTTTTGTTGGCAGACACCACGCTTGTTGTCCCCACACTTTATCAGTAACCAACCAAGGCTATATCACTGGTACAAGTTATATTTTCTGGAATGGGCATACCTGTTTTTATTAAATTTCTTCTTTCATGTTTTTAATACAGTCACCAACATCAAGTTGACTGTTATCACATTGAACCACCCCCTTAATTAATACAATTTTTTCCCTCTAAATACTGCCTTTTGGAACTTATGTTGAAGACGCAACATGATGATGTCTGGAATATCTTTAATGCAGTACATAAAGATTTGTCTTAATATACCTTCATGCTGACACATTTATACACTGTATTTTGAGTGCATTTTAGCAGTGTTAGTTTTACACCTACATTCAGGCAACATATTTGTGACTCTTAGTCTATAAAAAGTAATATGTCCATAGGAATGAGACCTAATCTGATATATGTCAAGGTCCTGTGAATAATTCATTAACAAAGTTCCAAAAGGCTATATTTAGATGAGAAAAGTTGCATTAATTAAGGGGGTGGTCCAATGTGATAACAGGTAGAAAGGGGGACATGTACCACTACATGTACATACCAGAAAACTAGGCACAATTGCACATAAAATGTGTGCTGCCAAATCAAGTTTTGCTTCTCTAATTAATTTTGTTTTATCTGTTTGTTGTTTGTGCAAAATTTCTATCAAGTGGAAGCCACTTCTCAACAACCCAGTTCAACTCTGAGGCTCTTCTAAGCTTTATGCTGAGCCTATTGTGGCACCTTTTGGTCTGGGCACATTCCAACAATAATAAGTAATTTGTATCTGCACAAATTATATCTTGTTTTTATTTTAGACTACTTTCAATATTCAGAAAATTCCTTTAGTTTCCCAAAAGGTATAAGCAAACCAGGTGGGTATTTTAATTGAAATACTCTCTGGGTCTTGCTTTGGCATCAATACACCTTTCCAAAACAGCAAAAAGCAGGATTTTACAGCAAAAGCAAAATTGTCATAATAAAGTCTACACTTTAAAAGGATGGTGCATTTTAATTTTGCTACTTTACACTGTCTTGAATGAAATAAATAAAATGTGTATTAATAATATGGCTAGCCATCAACTGAGAGTTTATTAAAGAATGGGGGAGATATAACCCTTTATCTCTGGACTTTGAAAATACTTTCTATAGCATAGGGTGCTATTGTCTGCTGATCACCAGACACTTTTGTTATCCCTCCAATCTCTTGGCTCTTTTTTCTTGGTTTTTCTGTAGTGTAGTGTCACTGGTGCTCTCAGTGACGTCATCGAACATAGGCACAATTACATCATTATGCTCCGTCTCTTGCCCCCCGACCCCCACTGGTAGTAAATACAAGTGGGGGATGGTTAAGTATATTTTTTTTTACTTCTTTACACCCCATCAGTGCTAAGCATAAGGGGGACATGTCCTTTAGAGGTATACAGTATGTTCAAATAGAATAGCAGGTTTTTTTTACTGGTTCACAGCAGTGAGCTGTGGGATTTTTCTGTGTATGTCCCTTTTCTAGATACCACCTCAGTTTCTATCACCTGCTGTGAGCTTATATTGAGCAACTTCCATTTCTGTATTGTTTGTTAGGCATTTGTGGAATCAGTAGCTGACAGAGAATGTCGGGCCTTCTATTGCCATTTTGTAGGCTCCTGTGGTACCACTGGGTAAGTTAGCTTTCAACTTAAGAACACATGAGTGTGGTTCAATGTAAGAACTATCATTGTCTAGAGTTAGGTCCATGCAATTAGCAGGAGCACCTTTACGTTGTTAGGAACTTACCTTGTCCCCGTTCCGCTGCGCTGTCAGCGGGAGCTGACAGCGGTGTCCATATCTTCAGCGCTGCTTCTGTTAGCGCTGCCGCACTTCCTGCTTCTCTCTGCTGCTGATCATGTGACTCCTGGGCGGGGAATTCAAACTACTATATCTTCCCTGCTCTGACACGCTGCCTGTGTCAGAGCAATGTGTTTCCTGTTCCTGGCTACAGTTCCTGTGTCCTGACTCCTGTGATCCTGCTCCCTGTTTACCCCTCTATTCCTCCTACTCCTGTGTACCTACCTGGCTGTGACCGACTATTCTCTGGATCTCCCTCTGGCACCGTATACCTGATACCTTCTGTGTACCGACCCGGCTGTGTTATCGACTATTCTCTGGATCTCCCTCTGGCACCGTATACCTGATACCTTCTGTGTACCGACCCGGCTGTGTTACCGACTATTCTCTGGATCTCCCTCTGGCACCGTATACCTGATACCTTCTGTGTACCGACCCGGCTGTGTTACCGACTATTCTCTGGATCCTGCCACGCACCCATTGCCTCCGTGCATCTACCGGTTACTGTTCCAGACCTACTACGCCTGGAATTCACGGTTAGTGCCTGTACTTGCACCGCATTGTCTATTTTCTTGTCTGCCTGCCATCACTTAGAACTTTCTCCCTTACGTCAGTAGGCTAATCTGGGGGGCCGCGACCTGCGGTTCTTCGGCAGCTAAGCCCACACTACCTTGCGGTGGTTCTTGGTGAAGACCGGAAGGCCGTTAGACTCCGCGCCCTAGGTAAGCCTGTGCTAATACTGACTAAGGCATCAAGATCGTAACAGTTTGCTCTGACCCCCCTTATCTAACTGATGGAAGCGACAGGGAATCCCACTGCGAGAGTACTACTGGATAACTTAGCGGCTCAGGTTGAGGAACAGGGGAAAAATCAAGAACAGTTATTACAGATTTTGCAGACTCTGTCTAACAGGTTGGATACGCTCCAAGCAGCTCAGGTGGCAGCTCCTAATCCTCCACCTGCTCCGGCCCCACAGCCTGCCCCCGCTCCAAGCGGTTCAGCCGTATCTGCTCCCACCACCTCTCAACTCCGCATACCTAACCCACCCAAGTTCAATGGGGATCCTAAAGAATGCCGAGGCTTCTTGAACCAGTGTGCTATTCAATTCAAACTTTTGCCCGGGAACTTTCCCACACAGAAAACTAAAGTCGCCTATATTATTTCCTTATTGTCTGGTCAAGCGCTTGCCTGGGCTTCTCCTCTCTGGGAACATGATGACCCCATTCTCCATAATTGTGCCACTTTCTTGGAAACCTTCAGACGCATCTTTGATGAACCCGGACGAATCTCCAGTGCAGCTTCTGGACTCCTCCGTCTGCGCCAGGGTACCCTTACTCTGGGCCAGTATGCCCTTCAATTTCGCACTATGGCGGCCGAACTTCGTTGGAACAATGAAGCTTTAGTGGCCACATTTTGGCAAGGCTTGTCCGATCGTATTAAGGACGAGCTAGCAGCCCGAGAGTTACCCACTACCCTGGATGCCTTGATCTCTCTCTGTAACCAGATTGATATACGTTTCCGTGAACGCACTCAGGAGAGAGAGAGTTCCCGTCGATCTACTTTCCGTTTGGCTCCTCGCTTCCAAAGTCCTATTACACCGGAGGAAGAGCCTATGCAGTTGGGAAGAGCACGTTTATCCCAGGAGGAAAGAGAGAGGCGGTTCAAGAATCGTTTATGCCCTTATTGCGGGGAACCCGGTCATGTCCTGAGTCAATGTGGGAAGCGCCCGGGAAACGATCGGACCTAACTGATGACGGAGAGACTAAGTTAGGTATGAACATTCTCTCTCCTATGGATTCTAGTTTTTCTATCCAAGTTATTCTGCAATATACTGATAAACAATTGTCTCTTCCAGCGCTTATTGACTCCGGTGCAGCGGGGAACTTTTTACGAGCTGACATTGTAGAGCGGTTATCATTGCCTAGGCAACCCTTAGATCCACCTATTGCCATTACAGCTATAGATGGCAGTCGTATCATTGGAGGATCCATTAAGAACAGAACTGTTAACATGTCTCTACGCATTGGAGCCTTGCACACTGAGGAAATCTCCTTCTTAGTCATTCCAAAGGCTATCAACCCGTTGATCTTAGGCCTACCTTGGCTCAGACTTCACTCCCCCATTTTAGATTGGCAGAAACCGGAAGTTCTTGCATGGGGTTCAGAGTGTCATTCCCGATGTCTTCCCAGGATTCATAGACCCGCTATGGGCTGTCTCCCAACACCCTCCGGTATTCCTCCTCAATATCATTCGTTTTCTGATGTCTTTTCTGAAAAGGAGGCTTCCAAGTTACCCCCTCATAGACCTTGGGATTGCTCCATTGAATTGTTGCCGGATAAGATACCACCTAGAGGACGGGTATTTCCATTATCTCTACCCGAATCAGAGGCCATGTCCCTATATATTAAGGAGAATTTAAACAGGGGTTTTATCCGGAGATCCTCGTCACCAGCAGGAGCAGGTTTCTTTTTCGTAAAAAAGAAGGACGGCGGATTGCGTCCTTGCATAGACTACCGTGGCCTCAACGCCATAACGAAAAAGAATAGGTACCCCTTACCATTAATCTCTGAACTCTTTGATAGGATCAAGGGAGCTTCAATTTTTTCTAAACTGGATTTGAAAGGGGCCTACAACCTTATCCGTATTAAACAAGGGGATGAATGGAAGACGGCGTTCAATACGCACGATGGGCATTTTGAGTATCTTGTCATGCCATTTGGACTTTGTAACGCTCCTGCGGTTTTTCAAAATTTTATTAACGAAGTCTTTCAGGATTTCCTGTATCAATTTGTTGTCATCTACCTTGACGATATTCTTATTTTTTCACCTGATATTATTACTCATCGCCATCATGTCTCCTTGATTCTTCAACGCCTTCGGTCGCATCATCTGTACTGTAATGTGGACAAGTGTGTCTTTGAAAAAACGCATCTTCCTTTTCTTGGTCACGTGGTTTCTGGCTCCGGATTACGTATGGACCCTGAGAAATTAAAGGCGATTTCTGATTGGCCCCAACCGGTTGGACTTAAGGCCATCCAGCGTTTTATTGGGTTCTCTAATTATTACCGCCACTTTATCAAAGGGTTTTCATCTGTTATTGCACCCATCACTTCCCTGACCAAGAAATCTGCCAACGCTAAGACCTGGCCACCAGAGGCGGTAGAGGCCTTCAAGTATCTTAAAGAAGCCTTCATATCGGCACCTATTCTTCAACAGTCAGATTCTTCCTTCCCCTTTTTTCTCGAAGTTGACGCATCCTCCACTGGAGTAGGAGCTATTTTGTCTCAGAAGAATTCTACTGGAAAGTTTTCTCCCTGTGGCTTCTTTTCTCGTAAATTCTCATCCACCGAAAAAAACTACGGCATTGGAGACAGAGAACTACTTGCTATCAAATTGGCCTTGGAGGCCTGGAGACATCATTTGGAGGGAGCCAGATTTCCTGTTACTATTTTTACGGATCACAAGAACCTGCTTTATCTACAAACTGCATCCTGCCTCAATCCCCGTCAGGCCAGATGGTCGTTTTTTTTTTCACGATTCAATATGATCATTACCTTCAGACCAGGGTCCAAGAACAAGAAGGCTGATGCCCTCTCTCGTTCCTTTGATTCTATGGATACCGAAGAAGAGAGTGTTAGGTCTATTCTAGATCCAGAATGTATTTTGGCTACTACTCCTACTCGGGTGATCATTCCTCACGGGAAGACTTTGGTTCCTCCACATCTCCAAACTAAACTCCTTCAATGGGCTCATGCCTCCCGTTTTTCTGGTCATGCCGGTATAAAGAAGACCTTGGAATTTATCTCCCGTAGTTATTGGTGGCCGGCTATCCGTTCGGACGTTCGACAGTTTGTGACGGCGTGTTCCACTTGCGCTCAGAATAAAGTTCCTCGTCAAGCTCCATACGGTCTGCTGCAGCCTCTGCCAATTCCGGATCGACCTTGGAGTCATCTCTCCATGGATTTTATCACAGATTTACCCTCCTCCAGAGGGTTCTCAGTAGTGTGGGTGGTCACCGATCGCCTTTCCCGAGCCGCTCATTTTGTGGCATTAAAAGGTCTCCCTTCTGCTCCTGTTCTGGCTCAACTCTTCATTAAAGAAATTTTCCGCCTACACGGCTGTCCAGATATTATCGTTTCTGATCGAGGAACTCAGTTTGTGGCAAGATTTTGGAGGGCCTTTTCTCGTCTTTGTGGAATTAAGTTAAATTTCTCTTCTGCATATCATCCGCAAAGTAATGGTCTCACGGAAAGGACGAATCAAGAATTGGAGAAATTCCTCAGATGTTTCATTTCAGCTAAACATGATGATTGGGTTGATTTATTACCTTGGGCAGAATTCGCCCACAATAATAATTCACATGACTCTACCTCCATTTCTCCCTTTTTTGCTCTTCAGGGATTTCATCCTAAAGTTCCACCCTTCAAAGAGTTAACCGCTTCTGGGGTTCCTGCAGTGGATTCCCTTCTATCGGACTTCTCGTCTAGGTGGGATCTTATCAAACGCAAATTACTTCACACCTCTGCCATCAGTAAAAAAGCATTTGACAAAAGAAGAAGACCGTCTCCACTACTCACTCCTGGTGACAAAGTGTGGTTGTCTACAAAGAATCTTCGCCTGTTGGTTCCTTCTAGGAAATTCGCTCCCCGATTTATCGGTCCCTTCAAGATCATTGAGGTCATTAATCCGGTGGCCTTTAGATTAAAATTACCCCCTACCTTGAGGGTTCCCAATGTCTTCCACATTTCCCTTCTCAAACCACTTGTTGTTAACAAATTCTTCTCTTCAAGAAGACCTCCTGCTGCTATTTCTGCACCAGATCAGGAATTTAAGGTGAAGGAGATTCTAGATTCTCGGATTTCCAGAGGTTCCTTGCAGTTCCTGGTTGACTGGAAAGGTTACGGTCCTGAAGAGCGTTCTTGGATTCCTGCACGAGACCTTCATGCTCCGAGTTTGTTGAAGAAATTCCATACCAAGTTCCCTCTAAAGCCTTATAGGTTGTCCGGAGGCCACCCCTAAAGGGGGGGGTACTGTTAGGAACTTACCTTGTCCCCGTTCCGCTGCGCTGTCAGCGGGAGCTGACAGCGGTGTCCATATCTTCAGCGCTGCTTCTGTTAGCGCTGCCGCACTTCCTGCTTCTCTCTGCTGCTGATCATGTGACTCCTGGGCGGGGAATTCAAACTACTATATCTTCCCTGCTCTGACACGCTGCCTGTGTCAGAGCAATGTGTTTCCTGTTCCTGGCTACAGTTCCTGTGTCCTGACTCCTGTGATCCTGCTCCCTGTTTACCCCTCTATTCCTCCTACTCCTGTGTACCTACCTGGCTGTGACCGACTATTCTCTGGATCTCCCTCTGGCACCGTATACCTGATACCTTCTGTGTACCGACCCGGCTGTGTTACCGACTATTCTCTGGATCTCCCTCTGGCACCGTATACCTGATACCTTCTGTGTACCGACCCGGCTGTGTTACCGACTATTCTCTGGATCCTGCCACGCACCCATTGCCTCCGTGCATCTACCGGTTACTGTTCCAGACCTACTACGCCTGGAATTCACGGTTAGTGCCTGTACTTGCACCGCATTGTCTATTTTCTTGTCTGCCTGCCATCACTTAGAACTTTCTCCCTTACGTCAGTAGGCTAATCTGGGGGCCGCGACCTGCGGTTCTTCGGCAGCTAAGCCCACACTACCTTGCGGTGGTTCTTGGTGAAGACCGGAAGGCCGTTAGACTCCGCGCCCTAGGTAAGCCTGTGCTAATACTGACTAAGGCATCAAGATCGTAACATACGTGTCTTGAGGCTTATCATATATTTGCAAGTGTGTGTAACGTAGACTCCTACATTTAATGTGCAAATATAAAAGCAGCTTTTTACTAGTTCAAAGCAATGTGCTGTGGGATTTTTCAGTGTATGCATCTTCTCATAGCTTATGCTATTCACTACCTGAGAACAGACATGAGCAGTTGACAAATGGCAGAAAATGCTATTTTATTATCTCTATTTGCAATAATTCAAAGTAGTTATCCAAAGGATTATGAAGCATCTAAAGTTTATATAACCCAAAAAATAGAATGCTGGATAGATACATTCCTTATAAGGGCAAGTACTAAAGACCACTTTCACGCACTTATATGACCATGTAAGAAGAGCACTTCAGGAAAAGTGTGAAGCTACTTCCTAAAACAGATTAAATGTTCCAAAGTAAATGGTCTTATAGCTGACTGAAAAAGGCTTATTTGGGGGTTTGATGAATTGGGTGTCAGTGGTCATTATTCACCTCATCACGTACCCTTTTAAAATGTAACAGACTACTACTAATACTGGTGAGCCAAACACTTTAGGGAGTGATGAAATCTATAACATTTGCATAGCAAAGGGTGTCAATAAGTAAGAACTACAGCTTATGATGTTTCTAAGTAGTGTAGAGAGAAAATAATTGCATAGAATACTCTAGGGAGTAAAAGAGAGTGATTTGGGAATTTGATAAGCTTACCTAAAAAGTGTTTTCTTGGAATGCTTGAAGGTTTGGTGGCTAGGTTAAGGTCTTGTTGAACGAGAGAGAGATCTGTAACCTGTAATGGGATAATAAGAGACACAGAAATTGGGCAGAGAGAATGAATCAAGTTGGGAGATATTTTGAGATGAATAAATAAACTATATTAATGCCATTTTGTTAATGACTTTGTATGCTGGTAGGGATATTTTAAATTGGTTTCAGTAAGTTAACGCAACCAATGTACGGACTAGCAGAACTGCAATACAAGACCTTTTGGCAAGAAAAATGAGTCTAGCCATTATGTTTGAAATAGATTGTAGGATTGAAAATCTACTTAAGGGAAGACCAGTAAGAAGGAAATTGCAACAGTCAATATGGGAAATTATGAAAGTTAAAGTTTTTGCCCTGTCTTGTTTAAGGTACATGCATTTCCAGGTGATGTTTGTTAGATGCTTCTAACAGGACCTGGAGACAGATTGGATGTGGGAACAAAGGACAACTCCAAAATGAAAAATGTCACCTCGGCAGAAATCTTGATGGTGGAGTTTATTGCTATGTTGTTTATTGCAATGTAGGAATTGTTTTTCAGGTTATAGTAAAATAGGTTATATCTCCCTGCCCTGATAAACACTCATGTTGTACATTTTATATTAGACATAGTTCTCATGCAATACATTAGTTCAACAATTCTATTGAACTGACAGTCAAGGATGAGATGAGATTTCCATTTTTGAAAAAAGGTTAAACAAATTTATATTACTTAAGCAACACATAACAATAAGCTGTACTGTAGCAGATGAAAGATTTGTACAATAGCACAATCATACTTTAATATTACAAATACATCATATTAAATATTACCTAAAATAAAAGAGTGTTTTGGTGGCAAGCCTTCGTTTTGGCCTCCTTACATTTAGATCTAGCTTTAAATTATTTTCCACTTTCGCTGCTCAACTCCATCTTTTCCTCCATTACTACAGAGCTGCTTAGCCCCAAGCTCCAGCTTATCTGATTGGTATAAAAAAAAAATGTTTTCTATATAATTTTTCTTTCTGCTGTTAGGCATCTATGCCACTAACACACCTGTCCCCGGTAGAAGTACAAATGCCTATTACTATAATATAGATGAGCAAATTACTGCTGGGTCAATAGCATTTCTAGCAAATTGCATTGCAAATATTTTCATAAATTATATTTTTTTTTCATAAGCAATAACCGGAATAAAAATAAAATTTGCTGTTCAAAAACACAACAAAATAGTTGAAAACATCCTAAAACAGTAATTAGCGTTATCATTTTACTAATTTCTAAAAAGAAATAAAATGATATTGGATTACAAACCATCAGTGGACAGTGGAGAGCGATTCCTATACCTTAGTCTCCACAACCATTTCCTCTTTTTTAGGAAAAGAAAGTGTAATCACCCACAGCAAAACTAAGAGGCAAACAGCACCACACAGGAGGTTTAGGGAAATTGTAAACATCAAACAAAACAGGGAAAGACACCCACAGGTAAAAAATAAGTAGTAGTATTCAATTTGTCCAACTACACAACAGCTTAGATGTGTGTGCCTAGTAAATGACTTTCCTTTGTACCCACTAAATTGATTTTGATCGAGAAATGGAAGTGTTTGCATTACAATGTCAATTTTGATTGAAACATAATTTTTTACATATGCTTCTAATGAGGACATTAATTCTAAAATGACAGCTTTCTAGAAAAAGCTTGACTCAATGGACCGACCCATAATTTATGGGAGGTAATCCTTATTATCAACCACTTTACAAGTTTATAGATAATTTTTAAAATCTGTCATGAAGAAAACATCCAGTTACCTATGAGACATCACTGACATTTTGAATCAATTTCATCCATCAAACTTCCTTCAGATTAAATATTCTGTATAATGAAGGGTTGTGAGGCAGTAGGTAATATCATCACATCCTAGCTACATTACACATTTCCACCTATTGACTTTCTATTGCATCATATGGAATTTATATATCATAAAAAAATATTTTTGTATGAGCATTCATTCTCTCTCCAATTGCAGGAGATGGTGATGAAGTCTATATATTGCCCCATCCATTGCCAATGTCTTTATGTTTAACTACGAAGAATGATATATCTGTAGTGATACCTTCTTAATATATGTTGTTCTATGTCAGATATATAGATGATCTTTTTTATTTGAAATGGTAGTAATGATTAAATGTGTGCCTTTGTGGGGGCGTGGCCTGGTGGGTAATGGAGTAAGACGCTTCTGTCGGAGCTCCTCAGCCTAACTATCCTCTTCATACATCCTCCTGTGTACCGGCTGGCCCAACTTACCTGCAATTGTGCTGGAGCCTCTTCTCTCCTTTCCGGTCCAGGTTCACGCTGCAGCGGTGACTCAGGGCGCTTGTTACAGGTGTTTGTCCTCCGGAGCTCTGCTGTGAAGGAGATCGCGCTGACGGAGGGGAGCTGGATGCCCGCTTCGGTGAGTCCTCTGGTCAGCGGGAAATTTAAAAAATCAATAATTTGAGGCTGTTAGGAGGGGAACGTAGCAGCCGAAGAGGTCCCTGAGATCCTGGTTTCCCGCCGTGGAACGAGTGGCGGGCGCCATTTTGGGAGCACATAACGGAGGAGAGAGTGAGCTGGCATATAGTGCTAGGAGCTGCAGCTGCTGTAACCATACCCATTATTATATACAGAGGCAGTGAGAGGAATATATTCTTTGCCCCTTTCTCCATATCTGGTTGTGCACGGGCTCTGGCTGATCTGTAGTTATTATCTGGCCCTTCCACAGTATAGAGTCTGGTCATTAATCTAGCGGGACTGGACGCTCTGCTGCAGCCTTTCCTTGTATGCTAAATTGCATATATAATATCTAAGGGTGCATTTGACAGCGACTGTGCACAGAGGTCAATATGGGTAAACATTCTGCGAGCACCACAGCGGCTGGTAGATTGGAGAAATATGCTCGTTCCAACCCTGCTACGGCCTCAGGCGGAGCTCCTGTATCTGACCTGCAGGTACCTCAGCCTTTGAAAGATCCAGATTCGCCTACTGATTCTACTCTTCAAGAAGTCCTGAAAGCTATTGCTGCCTCTGAAAAGAAGGTAATGGATAAAATTGGAGAGGTGCAGGTTGATTTGTCATTGATGCGGCAGGATTTTCAGAAAATCCGAGAGCGAGTGTCGGAGACGGAGGCCCGCATCTCTATACTTGAAGATACTACAGTCCCTTTACCGCAGAAAATTGCTGGTTTGGAGGCTCAGATGGTGTCGGTTAAACAGAAGATGTCAGATATGGAGGGTCGCCTCAGACGCAGTAATATTCGTTTGGTGGGTCTCCCTGAGAAGGCGGAGGGAGATGCTCCGGAGACATTCTTGGAGAATTGGATGATCCAGCTATTCGGCAGAGAGGAGTTCACGGCCCAGTTTGCAGTGGAAAGGGCGCATCGGATTCCGACTCAGAGACCGCCTCCTGGTGCACAGCCACGCACGTTTATTGCCAAGATGTTGCATTATAAGGATCGGGATGCTATTCTGCGCCTGGCTCGGATTAAGGGCCCATTGATGTTTCAAAATCAGAGAGTTGCTGTATTTCCTGATTTCTCGGTGGATGTGCAAAAAAGCAGAGCTCAATTTATTCAGGTGAAGCACCGTCTTCGTGAAATGCAACTGCCATATGCTATGCTCTTCCCTGCAAGACTGAGGGTGATTGCGGATGGAACTACCCTGTTCTTTGGGTCATCGTCTGAGGCGACTCACTGGTTGGATAGGAGAGCTCCTAGTGGTCTTCGTCCAGATTGAGGATACTCCTGGTGATGTATTGGTTTCCTGAACTGAGATGATGCCTTTAAAGACTGTGTGCCTTTAATAGTTACAATGTATGAAATATGCTCCGTCACTATATTTCTGGTTATATATGACTAAAATTTTTTGGTTAATATTGTAGGTATCTGGATTCTTTTGAAAATGTCAGTTATGGAGTGATATTGTTTGAGATTGTTGGATCCTATAATTGGTGCTAAGGGTCTGGGTGGGTATGGAGGGCTAGAAGAGTACTAGGGTAAACTTGTGGGCTGGGGGGCTTCCCTTGCTTAAAGGGTCGCGATCTCCCTTTCCTTTTGTTCGGTGCATACGGGTATTTCCATAAGAACGTGGAGATAGTTGTGTGTGCTGTTTAAGGTGATGCGGGACAGTTATAAGGGGATCCAGGTATGTCTAAGTTGGGGATGGATATACGGGGAGGTGGGTTGTTTGAAAAGGGCAGGGAGGGGTAGGGTTTTTCAATGCAGTGACAGGTGTGGTATTTTATTTTTATACAAATATTTTCAGATGATGAAATGGACTATTTTGATATATGCAAATGTGATTGACTGGTGGCTGGGTGTCTGCCTGGGCTGGAAAGGATTGCTTTTTTATGCAGAAATGTCTCATGTGTATTCCCTGGTGTTATGGCGACTGGGAAGATGAATAGGGGGTCTATTAAAATTCTGACTTGGAATGTCCGCGGCCTAAATGATAAAATTAAGCGGTCCTTGGTCATATCCCAATTAAAAAAGTATGAAGAGGATGTTATATGTCTAACTGAAACACATTTAGTGGGAGGCAGGGTGTTGGCCCTTAAAAAACCGTGGATTGGATGGGCATACCATGCTACTCATACGGGTCATTCTAGATGGGTATCTCTCCTTATACGTAAGAAAGTAAATTTTATTTTGGAAATGGATCCATTAGGTAGATATGTTTTTCTAAGGGGCATTTTTGATTCCAAGCGTATAAACTTACTGTCAGTTTATGTTCCCCCCCGTATAGTGGTGAGGTCTTAAAAAAATGTAGTGAATTTGTCTCTCTCTCACCTGATACTCCGGTGATTTGCTGTGGGAATTTCAATAATGTGTTGGACTCTAATGTTGACAGGTGGAGGGAGGTGGGGGACAATACACATGCTAAGAGATCAAAGTTTGCTGATTTGGTGGCAGAAATGGGTTTGGTGGATGTGTGGCGTCTGAGGCATCCGGCAGAGGTTTGTTTCTCATGTTTCTCCACTTCATATAAGGCCTTCTCCCGAATTGATCTAGGACTTGTATCAAGGGAACTGTTGCCGGCTGTCTCTGGTGCTGCATATTTGCCAAGGGGAATTTCAGATCATTCTCCATTGATATTAACAGTTAAACTTAATGTTTCTCGAGGTCAAGCATTTTGGAGGCTTAACCCCTTTTGGTTGACATTATTACAGGATGGAAATATTTTAGAGTCCCAATGGGAAGAGTACTTTGCTACCAATGTGGATACAGCGACTCTGTCTGTCGTGTGGGATTCCTTTAAGGCGTTCTTAAGAGGCTCTTTAATTAAAAGCATCAACTGTTTCAAGAGAGAATCTAGGTTGAAAGGCGATAGATTGGAAAAAGAGGTTGTGCGGTTGGAGGAAGTATACCTCTCCTCTCATGCGGCTTCTGATAGGATGGCTTGGATAACAGTACAGAGAGAGTGGTCGGACTATTTGCTAGATAAATCAAGGCGTAAGTTGCTATTTGCTAAGCATACACAATACTTTGAAGCGGATAAGTGTGGTAGGTGTTTAGCCTATTTAGCTAGGTCTGAAAGGGCGGCGGCTGTAGTGGCGGGGATTACTGATACTTTGGGTGTTGTACATACCGTGACTGAAGAGATTAGTGATGTTTTTTATACATATTTCAAAGAGGCTTATGCGTCTAGAGCTAAGTACTCAGATTCTGATTTAGATACGTTTCTGGCGGCTGTTTCCATGCCCGAACTGAGTATAGATGGTAGAGAAAGTTTGGAACTGTCAATTTCTGATGAGGAGATTGTAGCTGCAATATCATCGTTCCCAAATGGTAGGGCCCCGGGCATAGATGGGATACCCATAGAGCTGTATAAGAAACATCTGGGGTTTTTTTGTGCCTCACCTGAAGGACATGTTTACAAGGTTTAGAGATCAGGGGTGTGTATCTCCGTCTATGGCTGAAGCCATTATAGTTCTTATCGCTAAAGCGGGAAAGGATCCCTTGTTTCCAGAATCATACAGACCGATATCGTTACTGGCAACGGATATTAAGATCTTAGCAAAAATTTTGGCGACGCGGTTGAACCGGGTGATTAGTGAGATAGTGCATCCTGATCAAACTGGTTTTATGCCAGGAAAATCTACGGCCATAAATCTGCGTAGGCTTTTTTGTCATTTACAGTTGCCCCATCCTGCAGAGGAGGAAGCAGTGGTGGTGTCCTTGGATGCTGCTAGGGCCATTGACTTTGTGGAGTGGAGGTACCTGTGGGCGGTGCTTTTGAAATTTGGGTTTGGACCGTTTTTTATTCAGTGGATTAGACTATTGTATTCTTGTCCTACAGCTAGAGTCTGTGTAAATGGTTTTGTGTCCCGCCAGTTTGTTATGGGCAGGGGTACTAGACAGGGATGTCCCCTGTCCCCTGCTCTGTTTGCCCTTGCCATAGAGCCATTGGCATGTGTGGTAAGAATGCAGTCAGATATTACTGGTTTAAGGATGGGTTGCAGGATGGACAAGAATACCCTTTATGCAGATGATATGCTGCTTTTTTTGTCATATCCTAATAAATCGTTGCCAAACTTACTCCATGTGGTTTCGGTGTTCGGTAGATACTCTGGACTTTTGATTAACTGGGATAAATCTAGTGTAACTCCGATTAGGGGAACTTGCCCTAAGGGCCAAGTTCTGCAGACTTCTCTTAAATGGACTCCGGTATTTAAATATCTTGGTATCTGGATTTCTAGTGATATGGGTCAATATATTCAGCGTAATGTCCAGCCTCAGATTGATTACCTTAGGAGCCGAGTTGGGGTGTGGAAGCAGCTGCCATTGTCGGTCACAGGTAGAATTAATCTGGTCAAAATGATAGTTCAACCAAAGTTTCTGTATGTTTTGCAGCAGTCGCCGGTCTATATCCCCCATAGTACATTCCGTTACATAGAACGTCCTATGGCTTCTTTGATATGGGCAGGCAGGAGGGCAAAAGTTAAACTCACTACCTTATATCGTTCTCGAGGATCGGGGGGCTTGGCTTTGCCGAATCTACGGCTTTATTATTTTGCCACCCAGTTAGCACATATTGAAGTTTGGTTTAGGTCAAGGCTGGGTCTAGACTTGCATGATTTTTTGGTTTCTGAGACAGGATCTAGTCATACACGTGTGCAGTTTCTTCTGGCCGGAAGAAAAGTTGGGAGGGACCCCCCTTTATTAACACAGGCCATAAAGGTTTGGAGATTGTCATCCCAGATTGGAGGTGGAATGGATCTGGATCCATGCACTCCACTGTGGGACAATTTTGATTTTGAAGAGCTGACTAAGATGGAGGGGGCTGGAGCTTGGCGAAACTACAATATAACACACATTGGACAATTGTATGAGAATGGTATATTATATTCATTTGAGCAACTTCAGACACTACATGAACTACCTAGGGGTTACTTTTATAGATATTTGCAATTAAGACATGCTCTGGCCTCGCAGTTTCGGGAAGCTACTCCGAGCTTTAAAGCAGATTCCTTAAGGGTGCAACTGTCAAGGTTGGGCCAGAGGCGGAAAATCTCCTTTATGTATTCAATTTTGGTGGAAGGATCTGGCGAAGGGGGCTTGCCGGAGCTGCGATGCAGGTGGGAGGGAGATCTGGGGCGTTTCAGTGATAAGGCATGGGGTATGGTGTTATGTAGCCCAAAGGAGGTCACCGCATCAGTTAGATTTCGCCAAGTTCAATTTTTTCTGCTACACAGAGCATATCTCACCCCTCTTCGGCTTTCTAAGTTCAGTGGCGGCCAGAAAGTGTTGTGTCCCAAATGTAGGAGCGAGGAGGGGGGCTTCTGGCATATGCTCTGGGAATGTCCGCTGGTTTCATCCTTTTGGGGAAAGGTGGAGGACTGTATTAAAAGATTGGAGGTGGGAGTGAATGCCCTGACTCCAAGGCTCTGTATATTCGGTTTAGGCCTGAACAAAAAAACTCGTAGACTCATTAGATTGCTTATCAATACGTTACTCATGCTGGCAAAGGTAGTGATAGCTAGGAAATGGATGGCACCAGAAGGTCCGACATTGAATAGCTGGATTGACCTTGTTAACGATACAGTCGGGCATGAAAGGTTCATGTATACCAGCAGGAATTTGGTGGATAAGTATGAAAGAATATGGTATAGATGGAGGATATCCCCGTATGTCACGGAGGGATTGAGAGAAGTGGAACTCTCCTGATTGAAGCTTGGGGCAGACATCCAGCCGCCTATTATGTTATTAAGATCAACGATTGTATCTTGTATTGCCAAAGCTGTACCATTATTTCACTATATCTTGGAAAAATGTATATATCTTTACTTGGAAGTGCGAATGTCAATGTTTTTTTGCTTTTTTTAACTGCATGGTGTACATATACTTGACAATACTTATATCACTGTATGGGGTATAGTTGGGGGGATAACCTACTGTGATGGGTTTTTTCTTGTTGTTTAAAGGAAAAAATGCAATAAAATTTTACCTGATTTAAAAAAAAAATGTGTGCCTTTGTAGACAAATGTAACAGTCTTAATAATACCATTAGTTTATAGGACAATACCATTGTCCTATAGTAAATATAAAGTAAATGTCTTAGATGTGAAAGAGATGTATATTTGGCAAACAATTTATTACATACGGTTTCAGGAAGGAGAGTGACAGAAACATTACTGTATGTGCACAAAGCTTCCACTCCAAATACCTAAATAGGGGACATGAATAATCATTTCTTTTGAGGACAAAAAGAATCACCTCTGACATCACACAATTAAGGGTGACATTAAGGGACATGGTTCATAGATTTCCTGAAAGGAGTTATGATAAGTGTCAAATAGATTCTTTGGTTAAGAAGCATTTGAAATAATCTATTTGTTCCTGAACATTCGACTAAAAAACTGTCAGGCGCTGTCCCTGCTGTTCCTCTATGAAGCCGGGACGGCCATCTGATATTTTCGGCCGGGGGTGTCCTGCTGCTAAGCAACAGGCATGCAGCAGGACAACAGCCGTCCTCACGCCTTTGGGGGCATGCGCACTTACATGTAAGCTTCCTTGTTTCGGCGGTCAGCGTGTCTGACCGACCCTCTCCTCCTCCTATCACAGCTTGGCTTCCTCTATTTAAACCCTGCTCTGGCACCATTAGGGTGCCAGAGTATCAGGTCTACTGTTCTCCAGCATTGTTGTATGTTCCTGCTCCTGTTTTGGTTCTGACCCGGCTTCCCCTGACTTCTCTTCTGGATTGTGCCTGTTTGCCTCTGTTGTGACCCTGGCTTGTCGATCATTCTTCTGGATTCCGCTATTGGTCCTATCCTTGTGACCTCGGCCTGTCTGACTTCTCTGTAGATCTCTCTTCGGTACCACTTGTTCCTGTTTGGTTTTTGACCCTGACCATTCTGACCACTCTCAATCACTACTCTGGTAACTGTCTAGGAGGACCATGACCTGCGTACCCTATGCCGCTAAGTTCAAACCTCCTAGTGGGGGTCCCTGACTTTGCACCTCCTGGTTTAGTGGGTTCTGAGCATCTTTAGTCCACAGTGCTCTACGAAGCCTGACAAAAACTATCACTCAACATTTACATTTCTGCTCCACATAACCACAGCTTCTACAACAATAAAAAATTCTATACTCAAGAACTGTCACCCTTTGAGCTTCAATCCCATTCTTGGTAAGGACATTGCAGAGCCTCCTCCTTTTCCATGTAGAAAAGTTGGAACCTTAAGGATAAATTTGTCTAAAATGACCTTAAACCTTTGACTACAAAAAGGACATGACTTGTACCTAAGGCTGGTAATTAAAAATATAGTGTGTATTATCTATATAAACATGATTACTGGGAATGCCTTCATTATCACTGGGAATAAAATAGAAACTAAACTTACCATTAAGCATAGATTTAACTGTGGAAGCTAACTTAAACTAGTCAGAAGCTAGTATGCCAACCAACCAGATGTTTATGCCAATCAACCAGATCCCTCTCCCTCCTCATAGGATAGGTGATTGCAATAAATATTTGTTATGCTAAACACTGGTCTAAGAATTCGTCTGGACATACAGACTGAACACCTTGACCCCATTTTCTAACCTGTTGACTATGATATTTTGCTGGAGTCTGACAGTCTGAGTTGTTCACCTACCCATCCCTCTCATCTGTGACCATTTATATCTATCTTCAGGGTGACATTGTGTTCACTATAAGAGCCTGACAAGCACCCTATAAATGTGAGATAATGGCTTATATTTGTCACACGCCGGACTCCCGCTGTCTCCGCGGGAGCCGGCGCCAGTCCCCGCTGACTCTGGAGGTCTCCTCCACCAGGATTCTCCCCCTGTTTAACAAAACTCACTTACCTGGTTCCACGCCGCTGCCACCGTCCAGCGCTGTCTGTTCCCCTCTTCCGTTCAGCGCTCAGTGTTCTGCGCATGCGCAGAACTGTCTAGTCCTTTTCTGTGCTCTCACTGCCCTCTATTGGCTGCCTAATAGGAACTGCACTATATCTAAACCCTATGACCAGAACTCAATGCTGGTTCTTTCAGTCAGTCCCTGACTCTAGTATTGGATACAGCTCCTGTGTTTTGCTCCTCTCCGAGGTTCCAAGCCGCTATTCCTCCGGGAACACCACCTCTGGTGGCTTCGCTACCGAAGCTCCGGCCAGCACCCCCCAAGTGGCAACTATATTCTACGCCTGCAAGCCAACTTCCGAGTATCTACGTTGCAGTATCTCCCTGCTATTTCCACTCCCAAGTGGCAACGTCGCTAAAACATTACCGGCATCATCTCGATCAAGTGGCAAGTTTATCCCTCATTGATTCTACGCTCTCTCTATTGTGGTTCACTGGGAACTTCCTTAGGGGACCGCGACCTGCAAGTGGAAGCCGCAAAAGCCCATATTCCCTTGCGGGAATCACTGGTGAACACCTTTCACTTGTTAGACTCCGCGCCCCTAGCGAGAGTAACGCCAATCCCGGCTGAACTACTAGGATCCGGTTTTAACCCTACTGGTACGTGACACTAAGAACCAGCCATGTCAGATCCTGATAGAGAACCTTCCGCCAAGGATATGCTTCAACACTTGGTTGGAAGAGTGGAGCGCCAAGATGCGGTTCAGATGCAACTTTTACAATGTCTGCAAACTCTGGCTACCCGTTTAGACGCACTACAGGTGGCTCCGCCTCAGCCGGCTATTCAACCACAACCACAAGTCGCTGAGGGTCCTCCTGCAGCTGCTTCCTCTCTGCGTTTGCCAACTCCCTCCAAATTTGATGGTGACCCTAACTCCTGCCGTGGTTTTTTAAACCAATGCTCCATCCAGTTTGAGTTATTACCTCAGAATTTTCCTACCTCCAGAACTAAAGTGGCTTATATGGTCTCACGCCTATCCGGCCAAGCCCTAGCATGGGCCTCTCCTCTATGGGAGCGTAATGACGAACTCCTCAACGATGTTACAGCCTTCACCTCAGCATTCCGGAGGATTTTTGACGAACCAGGACGAGTAACATCTGCTGCTACAAGCATCCTAAGACTCCGTCAGAACTCACGGTCTGTGGCTCAATACGTTATTGAGTTTCAGACTCTATCCTCCGAACTCCAGTGGAATGATGAGGCGCTTGTCGCTGCCTTTTGGCAAGGGCTGTCAGAAAAAATCAAGGATGCCCTTTCAACTCAAGAATTACCTCCCACCTTAGACGCATTAATTTCTCTCTGCAACCGGGTAGATCTCCGGCTTCGGGAAAGATCGTCCGAGAAAGACTTTCCTAGACGTACTACCCTCCGGCTAGCTCCTCGCTTTCAGCCACCCACGTCTACGGATGAGCCTATGCAACTGGGGCGCTCCCGTTTAACTCCGGATGAAAGGGAGAGAAGGATGAAAAACAAATTATGTCTATATTGTGGAGATTCTGGTCACCTCCTGGTTTCTTGCACCCGGCGTTCGGGAAACGACAAACCCTAGCCTGCACTGGAGAGGTCAGTCTGGGGACTTTTACTTCCTCTCCAACTTCTTTTCCAGATCTAACCTGTTCTTTTCCTGTCACCTTGCATCTTCTTTCAGGGCCCAGGTCGTCCAAAGCCTTGTTGGATTCAGGAGCAGCTGAGAACTTTATATCACAATCGTTAGTAACACAACTTGCGCTACCCACTGTTGCGCTGAGGAGGCCCATGGCCACCACTGGCATCGATGGCTCCCGTCTCCCTCACGGCAGTATTCTTAGACGTACCAGACCTATCTCCATGCAAGTGGGGGCCCTCCACTGGGAAAAAATTTCCTTTCTCGTCCTGCCATTGACCATCAGCCCAATCATCCTTGGATTACCATGGCTCCATCTTCATTCACCCCATTTGGATTGGCCCTCATCACAAATCATCGCATGGGGCCCAGCATGCTCTCACCACTGCCTGACACCAGTCAAGCCTCTCGGCTTCACGCAAATTCCAGAACCCACTACGGTTATCCTACCGCACCAGTATTCTTCGTTTGTGGATGTCTTCTCCAAAGTCTCTTCCGAGCGTCTACCACCCCACCGACCTTGGGACTGTCCCATCGATCTCCTTCCGGGGAAAACCCCTCCGCGAGGCCGAGTCTATCCGCTCTCACTACCCGAGACAGAGGCTACTACACGTTACATCGAGGAAAATCTGCAACGCGGCTTCATTAGACCTTCCTCATCACCTGCCGTAGCGGGGTTTTTCTTTGTGAAGAAGAAAGATGGAGCACTCCGTCCTTGCATCGACTACAGAGGCTTGAACACCATCACTATTAAAAACCGTTACCCTATTCCTTTGATCACCGAGCTATTCGATCGCATCAAGGGTGCGAGGATCTTCACTAAACTCGACCTCCGCGGTGCATACAACCTGATTCGGATACGCTCTGGGGATGAGTGGAAGACGGCTTTTAATACACGGGACGGGCATTACGAATACCTGGTAATGCCGTTCGGCCTATGCAACGCTCCTGCTGTTTTTCAAAGCTTTATTAACAAAATCTTCCGTGATTTACTATATTCCTACGTAGTGGTATATCTAGACGATATCCTAATATTCTCCAGAGACCTTTCCTCTCACCGCCTACATGTGGCTGAAGTTCTTTCCAGATTACGCATCAACCATTTATTCTGCAAATTGGAGAAGTGCATTTTCGAGGCCTCTAAATTGCCTTTCCTGGGCTATTTAGTGTCTGGATCAGGCCTACAAATGGATCCCGGGAAAGTTCGTGCTATAATCGACTGGCCCCAACCAACCACACTCAAAGCCATTCAACGTTTCCTGGGTTTCTCCAATTACTATAGACGGTTTATTGCTAGTTATTCCTCTATTGTGGCACCTCTGATAGCTCTTACCCGTAAAGGAGCAACACCACAGGTTTGGTCCCCAGAAGCATTGGAAGCGTTCCATTCCCTCAAAAGAGCCTTTTCCTCTGCACCTATCCTCCAGCAACCCGATATTTCTCTTCCTTTCTTTCTAGAAGTGGATGCATCCTCCGCCGGTGTGGGGGCAGTCCTTTCTCAAAAAAACTCCCAAGGCAGGTTCCATCCATGTGCATTCTTCTCCCGCAAATTTCTGCCAGCAGAGAGTAATTATGCCATCGGAGACAAAGAACTTCTGGCCATGAAATTGGCCCTAAACGAGTGGCGCTATCTTTTGGAGGGGGCTCGTCATCCAGTTACGATCTTCACGGATCATAAAAACTTACTCTATCTCCAGACAGCCCAATGCCTGAATCCACGTCAAGCCCGCTGGTCGCTTTTCTTTACCCGATTTGATCTGCGGGTCACTTTCAAACCCGGAATAAAAAATAAGAAGGCGGATGCATTATCTCGGGCTTTTCCAGGTAATCTGGGAACAGACACTTTGCCGGAACGTCCTATCTTGGACTCTAAATGTCTAAAATTATTTTCAACAACTCCAGCTCCTATTCCCCCTCAGGGGAAAACTTTTGTTCCTCCTCATTTACGGAAGAGTCTCCTACGCTGGTCCCATGTTTCACGATTCGCAGGCCATCTTGGCTCCCGTAAAACATCAGAATTACTCTCTCGACAGTACTGGTGGCCCAATTTCCACTCTGAAGTTAAAGATTTCGTGGCTGCCTGTCCTACCTGTGCTCAAAACAAAACCCCCCGCCAAGTCCCACAGGGGCCACTCCACCCTCTTCCACTACCTACCAAACCGTGGACTCATATTAGCATGGATTTTATCACTGACTTACCCCCAGCTAATAAATTCAATACCATCTGGGTCATTGTGGACCGCTTCTCTAAAATGGCACACTTCGTTCCACTCATCGGCCTTCCGTCCTCAGTATGCCTGGCTCAACACTTTGTAAAGGAGATTTTCCGACTGCATGGCTGTCCCACGGAGATTGTCTCGGATCGTGGGGTGCAGTTTGTCTCAAAGTTCTGGAGGTCCCTTTGTCATCTTCTGGGCATCCGTCTGAAATTCTCCTCCGCGTATCATCCCCAGACCAACGGCCAGACGGAAAGAGTAAACCAAGATCTTGAAACGTTTCTCAGGATATTTTCCTCAGCCAATCAGAGGAATTGGATGGATTTATTGCCCTGGGCAGAATTTGTTCACAATAATTCCTTTCATGAATCCACATCATCCACTCCCTTCTCCGTGGTATTTGGGCACCATCCTCGCATGCCAGAATTTTCAGCCCTCCCTCCCACCCAAGTACCAGCAGTTAACACTCTTCGGCAGGACTTTCTATCCATCTGGTCTCGAGTTCGGAAGGCGCTTAAAAAATCCTCCACTCGCTACAAGTTAGCGGCAGATAAGAAACGCAGAGCTGTTCCTCTGTTGAAGATTGGCGACAAGGTATGGTTATCTACAAAGAATATTCGTCTTAAAGTACCCTGTATGAAACTGGCTCCTCGCTACATTGGTCCTTATAGGATCATTCAAGTAATCAGTCCGGTTTGTTTTAAGTTACGACTACCATCCACTCTGCGTATTGCTAATGCCTTTCATATTTCCCTATTGAGACCGCTCATCATTAATCGATTCACTGTGCCCGTTACATCTACTACTCCTCTTTCCCTCCAACAAACTGATGAATTCGAGATCAGCCATATTCTGGATTCCAAGAGTTCTAGGGGAACAATCAAGTATCTAGTTGACTGGAAAGGGTACGGCCCCGAAGAGCGCTCCTGGGTACGCGCTGCAGACATCTGTGCTCCTCTTCTGCTGAAAAAATTTCATTCCAGTTTTCCGAAAAAACCAGGTCCTAGGTGTTCAGTGCCCACCTTTAAAGGGGGAGGTACTGTCACACGCCGGACTCCCGCTGTCTCCGCGGGAGCCGGCGCCAGTCCCCGCTGACTCTGGAGGTCTCCTCCACCAGGATTCTCCCCCTGTTTAACAAAACTCACTTACCTGGTTCCACGCCGCTGCCACCGTCCAGCGCTGTCTGTTCCCCTCTTCCGTTCAGCGCTCAGTGTTCTGCGCATGCGCAGAACTGTCTAGTCCTTTTCTGTGCTCTCACTGCCCTCTATTGGCTGCCTAATAGGAACTGCACTATATCTAAACCCTATGACCAGAACTCAATGCTGGTTCTTTCAGTCAGTCCCTGACTCTAGTATTGGATACAGCTCCTGTGTTTTGCTCCTCTCCGAGGTTCCAAGCCGCTATTCCTCCGGGAACACCACCTCTGGTGGCTTCGCTACCGAAGCTCCGGCCAGCACCCCCCAAGTGGCAACTATATTCTACGCCTGCAAGCCAACTTCCGAGTATCTACGTTGCAGTATCTCCCTGCTATTTCCACTCCCAAGTGGCAACGTCGCTAAAACATTACCGGCATCATCTCGATCAAGTGGCAAGTTTATCCCTCATTGATTCTACGCTCTCTCTATTGTGGTTCACTGGGAACTTCCTTAGGGGACCGCGACCTGCAAGTGGAAGCCGCAAAAGCCCATATTCCCTTGCGGGAATCACTGGTGAACACCTTTCACTTGTTAGACTCCGCGCCCCTAGCGAGAGTAACGCCAATCCCGGCTGAACTACTAGGATCCGGTTTTAACCCTACTGGTACGTGACAATATTTACCTATAAAATGTTCTTCAGGTGTTCTCAAATTGATTTTTGTAAAGTACTGGTGTCAGAAGTCAGAATCTGGCACTCACCTGAGCCTCTACGTAGCGGACATTGCTCGTTATATTACCGGGATATGCCTTGCAGTGTATGAATATCTGCTACGTTTATGGGTCTAGTCTGTGACGCGACACTCTATATTAGAGGAATGATGTTATAAGACGATTCCACTCCATGATATCTACAGGTTGTCTTTTCGGTTTGTGTCTAGTGAGTACATACCCTAAGGGGTTAAGAAGATTATCGATTTCACGTGGTGCCTGATTCCATTACTATCGATGCACTGTTTAGTTGTGAAGGATGTCTATTCCTTTATGTAATTGGTTTACAGATTGCACTATGTGCTGCTTCGTTTTGTTTTCTTTCTATTTTTTATGCCGTTATATGAACTACGGGTGAACTGACTCCAATCATTTTAGAAGAACTGAAATACCCTCTACATCCAGGAAACTTATTTTAAGACTTCTAGAAAGACTTTTCTCAATAAGAGTTATTTCTGACAATCATTGCAAAAGTCTACTCCCTCGCTCTGATTTCTGGTGTTGGCGCATGTCAGCAAATTCTATGTTATTTGTTTACTCACCTGAGCCTGCCTGAAGTCGGTGTGACAGATTTAATAATAAAAAAAAACACCTGGTTTGCTTAAAAATTATCAAAACTCTCCCTGTCTATGCCACACGTTAATTCTTACCTTATCAATTATGCCACCACCAAGGTTTGGTTTGAAGAGCTGACACTTTTACTCAGAATGCCTTTGGTTCTCCCTTTATCTAAATTAATTATCACAACTTACTATAATCAGAATTATTATAAACCAAATTATCTTCCTTTGTATTGTTCTAATGCCAAAGAAACGTCTGACATGTGAATATGTAAGAACATACAGATATGAACTTATTAAGTATGATTTAATATTGAAAATAAATATACAATGCTTAAGATACAAAACTATTACCAAAAATAACATAGAAAGATATTTTACAACAATAGTTTCTTGTAAAATAAAAAGAAGTAAACAACAGAAAATTACTACACTCGAAAATTATCAGATTTCTGCCTGCTGGGAGAGCATAAATTTACTGGAACAATTAATATGAAATTGACTCCCAAAACAGAACAACTCTGTTAGAATTATAGAACATTTTATACATGCTTCAGGTCCCCACAGCCTTCCTTCCATTGTGTTGTCAGAACCATAAAGTTTGTGTTAATGCAAATAAATTTTACAACCATCTATTCACAACACCTTTCAAGTACTTGATTCTTTACACGGGCCTAACGTCTTACAAGAATGTCCTACAAAGATGATATTACATCCACACAACAGGTCAAAAGTATCCCTTAATTAGCATACCAGACATGAACCCTATGAGTATGATATTTTAGAAAATATTATATTTTACTGTGTCCTTATTTCCCTTTATTCAAACTTATTCCAGCTGATCAGGCCCCTGTCACCCAGCTGAGATGTCCAGAGGTATCACAGAACAACAAAGAATGTGAGACGTCTGTATTTGGATATTATTAGTGACATTGATATAACCTCAAAAAGAGACAAATTCACATAATCCTATGTAACTTTATCCAGCCTTCCAAAATGTTTGGTTAAACAGTGTTCCACACACCATAATGGTGTTTGGTTAGTACTTAAAGCAGGAATCTCCCATTCCTGCTCTAAGCTCCATAAAGGGAGAAACAGCAATTATATCATCTGGGTTGGTTACATAGCATGACACCAAGTTACTTTACTAATTAAGTATGGCCCACAAACAGGAAACCTAAACTTCTATTCATCCCTACTCCATGAACTCGCTGAAATTCAAAAGGGGTTATAATTTAGGAGGTGACCTAAATTTTATAGAGAACACAAATCTCAACATGGGTCATAATGGGAGAAGTTCTTGTTAAGATATTTTCCATTACTAGATATTTGGAGGGAACTTAACTCCCCTCCAAGAAATATACACTTTGTTTTTAAAAAGTTACAACAACTACTCTAGAGTAGACTATTGGTTAATCTCTCAAAATATTCTAATATCAGTTAACAATATCTTTTCTGATTTAATCAATGGGACAGACCATACAATTGATTATTATTATTAAGATTGCAGAATGTCTTTGGAATACAATGTACTCCACCATGAAGACTAGCCCAAGCTCAAATAAAATCAGCAGAGGATATATCACTAATCAAAAATACTCTAAGAAACTTCTTTAACAAAGCAATCTTTAACATTTCCAGCAATTAACTGGGTAGCACATAACACAGTTACTAGTTGACATCTAATTAGTCACAAGGCATAAATAAAAAACAACTAAACAATGAATTACATAAGAATATTCCCCGACTGCATTTACTAAAAGCAAAATCTCTAATATTATACGTGAATAGCAAAAACAATTAGATCTATTAATAAAATAAAGATCTGATGCTTCATAACAGTACAATGCTTCAATGATATTAGCAGTGGGATAATAATCACCATACATTATTAGCAAATAAGATCAATCCTACAAAATGACAAACTGAATTCCAAGCATTCATGATGATAAAGGTATTCACAATATTAAAATACCAGAGATCACCCAAATGTTTCAGAAATTCAATAATAACCTATACTCTCAAATAAAACCTTGAGTATGAAAACTTTCAATAAAAATTTAAATCTAAAAAAATATATATCTAAATAAAAATTAGAATTTTCAAATGGCACCATATCAGAAAAAGAAATAAAACATTCCATATGCAACCTTAAAAATACATAATTTCCTGGTTCTGATGGCCTAACGTGATTATATTATATAAAAAATATTTAATTAAGCTACTTACTCAACTTGGAAATTATATGATGATACAAAAAAATCAATACCAGAAGAATTGTTTTCAAACATAACCGTAATTCCAAAATGTAAGATAGTTTCAGAAAATTGTGAAAATTATGAATAATAATCAAAACATAGACAACAAAATAATCTCACAAAGTTTGGGTTCAAGATTGATTATGAATTTGCCAGAAATCACACACAAAGACCAAGTAGGCTTTATACAACATTGCAACGCTTCATACAATCTATGTAAAATAATAAACATCATCCACACAATAAAACAATAAAAAATGAATACAGTAATTGTTCCTCTCTCTAGATATTTGATGATGTAAAGTGGATTTTTTTTATTTAACACATTCAAATCAGTAGGCATTTCAGGAGAATGTTCATCATACATTGAAACTGTAGACAAAAATCCTATTGCAAGATTGAGAATTATGGGTTGTTAATCTAATCAAATTTAAATTAAATGTGAAATACATCAAGGATGCCCTTTATTGCTTGTATTATTTGCAAACAATTAGACCAGATGAAGCTGCCCACGGTATGCAAAATTGTATAATGAACTGCAAATGAAACCTTTTTGCAGATGATGTGTTAATATCCATTGCAAATCAAATCATTTCTTTACCAAATCTTTATAAGCACCTAAAATAAAATTATATCATCAAGCCTTCAACGTAATGAGAAATAAACTGGTGAATTACCTATAATTTTATCCACTTTTCATAAAAAACTTTAAAAAAAATAATAAATTATTTAATTTGGCAATTAAAATATATTAAATATATTGGGGGTAAACATTCTTAGAACCTTCCACATTATACTAAATCAATTACTGAAAAACATTAAAAAGACTGAAATCTTTACTAGCATTATGGAATGATCACCAGACTTCCAGGCTATGGCGCATATATGCTCTTAAAATTACACCATTATTAAAGATGTTATATTAGTTTTCCCAATAGAAAGACAAAACATCAACTCCCTCCAAAATACCATCCAATTTTATCTGGAATAGCAATCACTCTAGAATATCAAGATCAACAATGTATAGGCACAGATATCGAGATGTACTAGGAGTTTCCTATTTCATTCACTATTATTGGTCAGGTTGATTAAAACAAATATTAGAATTCCACAGTTTAACAAATGACACGCCAATCTAGTGTATCTTAGAATAATCTTTTTCAAATTGCAATTCTAGAACAGCATGTTTTAGGTAAATAATAAACATTGCCCAAAAAAACTTACTTTACACCACTACAATTGATTAATTAAAACTATGGAACCAACTAAAAGGTGTTTTTTCCTAAAACATATTTGTAGCTTTTTAATGCCAATGTGGTTCAATCAACTAGTCACTCAGAACTTAACAGATAAGAGAATTCAATTTTAGAAAAACATGGTCTACATAATGTTGACTATTTCGACAACACTGACCTAAAAAAATATTTCAATCTCCTCAGTGTATACTTATCAGTTTATTATGGTAAAACATCTTCATACTCCTTAACACCATTTGAATGTTTAGCCTTAAACAATAAATTCCAAAAATAAGCAATATCATGAAACTACAAGATTTTAAATAATGTTGACTCTGAAATTCCTACACTTGCCTATTTTAAATTTGATTATTTTCTAAGGGAAACTCTTGCTGAAGATTCATGGAATAAAATCTTTCAACCAACTAAATCACTAACTTCAAATATCAGACTGAATTAAGAGGCAATCAAAATTATCCCTGTTTTGCATTGGACACTAGAAAAATTAAACAAAGCATTATACTATATTCCAAATACTTGCTTCTGACAATGTCAAGATAGAAGGGATAATGATCACATATGTTGATCTTCTTCTAAAGTTCAATCAATTTGGAAATAGGTTGCCACTTTGTTTTACAACATTTGGAGGAATTTGAGCTAACTTTTAATTTTAAAGAGAATATGGTTACTTGGAAGCTCTATCCCAGAAACCATCATCAAAACTTGTCAATATAATATTTATGGCCACTAGATTCACAACAGCCTCATCCTGGAGTACACCATTGTGAAAAAATTATATCTAAATAAATTAGAAAATATTTATTTGATGCAGCATAGAATAGTGATTGACTAAGATCTCTATGAACAATTCATAAAAATGTTATATCACAAATTGGAATAATCTCTGATTTGCTTCAATGTATTTCCATTTATTTTACTTTTTACATTAAAAATAGCATTGTCATTTTAAAGTTTAGGTTTTTATTTGATCCATTTTTGATATATGTTCATCTATAAATAATTGAGAAGGAATCATGTATTCTGAATATTATATCTATCTATCTATCTATCTATCTATCTATCTTTAGCTATCTAGTCTTGAAATAATAAAGCAACCTGTCACACATTCACAATAAATACCCACGGAACTTTGAAAAAGTGCAAATTTATTTATTATATATGCCTTTTTAGAGCAGCCACAGTGATAGTTGCAGCAGTCTTGCAAGAGCCATAATCTTTAGACACCAAAAGCAACAGCTCTATGCCTATTCTGAAGAAAAGAATGAAAATGGGAAATTGATTAAACTAGCAGAAATAATTCAATAAAATTCTTAATATTCTGTTAGAGTAAAGTAACAATGCATATATTTATATTGCACTGAAAATATTTGTCTAGATTCAATTATGTTAAAGTACAATTTTAGTTCAGAATAGTGGGCTTTATATACTGTAGCTTATTGAAATCAATAGAATACAATATTTATTCTTCTTATCGCATATATCCAGTTGGGCAGCTTTCACAACATAATCACAAATAAACATTTACTTAGGATTTATCCTCATTCATTTAAAAGATTACTGTAATTAACTGAAATGGCAGATTATTTCTCCATCCACAGCACATATTTGATTGACAGCCATCATATAATGTATTTAAAGTTAGGCCCATGATAACTATTAATGTAGATTTTGAGATTTTTAAAGCTGAATAACTTTCTGTTAACTGTCCACAACACTTAACTTTAAAAATTCCTTGGATTCTTTTTTACATCTTCCACTAATATCTGTTACAACACTTTCATTTTCTAAAAAGGAAAAATGGAGGTGTTGCCCATAGCAACAAATCAGATACTTACTAGTAGTTATATGGTGCATTAGAGAAAATAATATCTATAACCTGATTGTTTACTATTGCAAAATACATTCACTGTTCTTTTTTAGCAGCTTTGATACATTTAACACTTGGTTTCTGTTCTTGCACATAAATGGTACAGTTGATGAAATCATGTTACAAAATCATGCAACATCATTGAACAGTTGACAATGTTCACACTTACAGATATATATATGGTTGATCCACTGTGTAAAATAGGCACTTGTGCCTTGTGTTTTATTCATTTAGTATAAGTATAAGCAATAGAGAGCACTGTCCTCTCATCTTCTGTTTCCATGTATGTTCCTGTTTTGTATCACAGCAGCATCCCAGCCTGCTTAGATCAACCAAAAATAGTCTATAGACTCAGTGGTTAACTATGGCTCTGACTCCATTATGTATCTATTAATATGAAATAGGCTGTGCCCTGACCAAGATATAAATATATATATATATATATATATATATATATATATATATATATATATATATATAATAAATATATATATATATATATATATATATATATATATAGTCTGGCATATCAGCAGCCTGAGTTTTGGGAAATGTATGAAATGTATCTGGGAATAAGTCGACTACATCCCTGCTCTAAACTTGCATGCCAAACATTTCTCTTCTTACGGTGAAAAAGTAGATGTGAGAATTTTTATTTTCTGTCCCTCAACATCTAACAGCCAAGGTCATCCATTATCTGGGATCCTGATCAAAGACTTTAGCAAAGTTCTCAGGTAACACAAAGGGCACATCAGTGAGGACAAATCTGTACAGGGAGAAGATCAATTATGTCAAATTTCAGAAAGATTAGTTATCCATTGGATCCTTAAATCTGAAGTACAAAGACTCACTAGTTACACATACATGTTTAACAGGTTACTATTGCATGATGTGACAGTCTTTTCAGTAAGTACTCTCTTCTCAGGCATCAAGGCTAATGGTAGGTTTATCTGTAAGTAGTTTGAGCAATGGGACAAGTTGCATTGTGACTGCCCTTGTAATTGAACAGTAAAATAAAGGAATCAATAAAAGCAATGAAGCAGGAAATAGTAAATAAAGTCATGGTTATGTAGCATTTTAACTTTGTTAAATCACCATAAGTTGTATGCAAATTAAGCAGACCAAATGTAATATAATTGTTGCTACATCTGAGGGTGAAATTGTAATTCATTTATCTTAAATATGTGTATGTACAAGTATTTTTTTAATTATTATTTTTATATACTAAGAGCCTGATTCAAATCCTGGCTCAAATTGGCCCTACTTTACATAAAGAGTATGCAACTTTTATGCAGATCCACTCATATGTAAATTAAGATTATGATTTAAATATGGGTGGACACACATAAACAGATTGAATTATATGCACACGCATATTTACAATGATTTCACATCAGAACGCACATTACTTTTATTTGATCATAAATTAAAATAACAATTGCTAACAATATATTAATAAAAAATAATCAAATATAAGTCATATTTTTTTTTTAAGTTTCCTAACTTATTTTAAAATAACTAACTAAAAAAAATAACCCTTCAATTTATTGGTAATCACTGTCTTCCGGCAAATACATCTGCCCTGTACCAGGTGTAAAAGAAACGAAAACAAACGTACTTAAAATAAACATAGGAATCAAAATAGGTGCAACTGTGTGATTACTCACTTGCTGTACATGGCCAACGTTAGTCCGTCCCTTCCCTCTCCTGTTCTACTATAAGTCGTAAGGGGTTATAAGTTATCATGTATGCTGTAATTAATTACTTGCAATTGCGTTCAGATGCGTAAGTTTGGTATCTGGTTATATGTAAAGATATGCTACGCATATCCATTATGTATCCATTCTTTACGCCCTTATTGTCTTTCCTCTCACTCCCCTTATCTTACTTTTGTCTCTGTCATATTTTTTTATCTCTCTTTGGCCATATTGCCTCCCATTTTATTCTTCCACTTTCTGCTCTTTTAGATACTGCCTCTGCTTACCTGCTCCTGTCACAAATGCTGTGCTTCCTTCTGAAGTGGGTCTAGAGTCCTCTGTGCTTGGGATGACAGGCTCTGTTTGGCTGCTTGCAAAGGCGTGGCGGAATGCTGAGGATGGCAATTACAAATAGAAGATGTCCATTAATTATGAGGGAAAATACAATCTTTTTTGAGATATTGGGGAGAATTAGAACTCCTATGCAGTTAGAGCAACCTCATTAATTTACAGCATTTAAAAAGTAATCAGGATATTCTTCATGTTTTAATCATGCCAAATCTGAATACAATCTAATGTACTTAGATCAATGACATAAGCACTAGTGTATTTTTTTCTTATCTTTTATTCTTAGATTTTTATTTAAAACATAATTTATATTCTACTAATTAGCATAATGTGCAACAATCAGTGCAGGCTTATGAAAAAGTGATCTTTACAAATACTTCTACTTGCAATTTATTTGAATTGAGTAGAAAGTTGTACCATGTGCTGGCAGTCCAAGTATAGTAAGGGCGCAATTTCATAATTGAGACTGAGGGCGGCCCAAATGAAGATGCAGATGCATCTGTCAATAGCCATTTCACATGCAAATGCCTAAGGGTTGGTTCAAATACACACTAATGATGATGATGATGACAGTTGCTAACACTAGCTAGAAGCTTCTGATTGGCTGATTGTGGATTGACCTCTGAAACTGATAGTGCTTTTTTCATTGTTCTTGCCTATATAATATGATTTTGCAGGCATATTTAAGAACAAGTTAACCCGTGCATGATACTCATGCATTCTAGTCAAATCAAGCTACTTAAGGTGTTAAAAAGGTTCTTGTCATGCATTTGGGCCATAGCCCAGGCCTCAACCACCAACCACTCCCCACTGTCACCCCGGCAACCACCAACCACTCCCAACTGTCACTTCTCCTTCAAGAAATATATATATATTTTTTTTTAAATCTTTATAAACACTTTTAACAATTAACAAATTAAATTAACAAATTAAAAACATCTTAGTATACCAAATTTCAGCCCTTTCTGAATTTTTTTCCACACACACTAAGAATTTAGTAGGTCAGTGTATAACTCTGCCCAGGAGGTGGCGCTGCAGCTTGGTTTTATTTTTTCCACGCACACACACACACACACACACAGACAGACTAACACACGCCACTAGACATTTATATATTAGATTAATTTTATTCTACTTTTATTGTGTTAATGTGTCAGGGAGTGGTGTGTTTTGTACTCCTCTTGTTTACATAAAAACTACTATATGATTAAATACTTTCTCAAATATTTGTTAAACTGTAACCAGACTTCTCTATAATAATGTGAATCCCATGAGAATTAGATTGCTTATGAGTCATAGATAATGTTCCTAAATATCACTCTTTGCTTTCGAAGCAGTTAGTTGTATGTAAGGGAAGAGAACAACAGGAACTGGGCACCGTAGTTTGTGGTGGTTTTTGCAGAAACTAGTTACTGTCTTGAAGAATGAGAGCCACCTTAGGCATATGTCTACCATGCCTTGTAGATGTCAGAAAAAGTGCCAGACTCTGATATAGAAACTGGGAGAAGTTGGGATTTTGTATCTATGGGGGAACACACCAGAAAATGTATGGAAGCGATACAAAGAGAGGTTGTCCCACTAGAATACACTGAGATGTTTAACACTGTAGGCAACATGCTGAATGTACAGCTGAGTACACGAAGTGTAGGATTAAGACAGGAAAGAAAGGGATACAATGGAGTATATTGCAGTGACCCTCTAGAACTGAGATAGACAGCATGTGTAGCAGAGTATACACACAGAGATGTCAATAATTAGCAGGCAAGATTGGCAGAACTACATACACTTACACAGAGTCTAAGACCCCCACTGGACTTCACCAGGGATCTTCTAAATTGGATATAGACTTCACTCAGTGATGACCCAGGACACAGCTCAGGGTAGTTGTTTCCCTCAGTGAAAGCAGCAGAGTACTTAGCTGGTATGAGGACTCTGTCGAAAACACCACAGATGAAAATGTGGTTATGGGTGTGCTGCTGTCGGGGAGACTGGACACAGGAATCGAAGAAACACAAAAAGCTGCTATTCTTCCTAGAATAGTATTGGAGTGGCAGTATTGATGTTGGGCACAACTGATAGTCAGGCACTGAGCAGGTTCTTTTGGTGTTCCCAAGGAGCAAGTTGTATCTGTCTGGTACATGTTTCTTTAAGGACTCCTTCAGGAACGAACATTCCCTTGGAGTTTTGGAGTGTAATAAAAAGATAAAATGAGTAGTTTGGAGGTATTTTTATTTTAATTAAAAAGTTTGTAAAACAAACAGAGATAAAAATTGATTATTTACACCCTTATGCTGAGTCAGACGCTGGTTGATTGGTAATTCCCCACATGTGTCATCCCTACAGGAGGTAATTTTAATAAAAAAGTTTTTAAAACTGTGACAAAATATATATATTACATACTAATGCTACACTAAGTGCTCCAGCACGCCCTGACAGCCAGTGATTGCTTGTGTTTGTAGTTCCATAAGCAAATGCATGCCCAGTTAATGGTGCCAGGGCTTGCTATGACTTGTAGCCTTAGAAGCAGAGTATTTGTATTGGTCCGCAGACTATTACACCCTGTGTGTCATCTCCACTACCTAGTGGTAACATCCCGCAGACCATTGTATCCTGTTTCAACTACCTACAATTGTATCAGTCCACTCATTATTACACCTAGTGTATCCACTCCCTCGTCTCTGGGTTACTATTCACAAAGTTATCGCTCTGCTGTGCTCTGCTATTGCATTGTCTCAAAGTACCTCTTAGCTATTCTAGTCTCCCAGGTCTCGTTAGATATTCCCCTAAAGGGCCACGACCTGCAGTGCAGAAACCGCAAAGTCCAAATCTTCTTGCGGGAATCCCTGGCAAAAACCATAGACATTGTTAGACTCCGCACCTCTGGGAGGAGGAGCACCAATCCCAACATACCCAAGAAAGATCCAGTTTATTTCTTGCCAAATGTGACAGTAAGAACCGGCCATGGTGGATCAGCGAGAGAACCCTACACCAATGTCATGCTTCAGTATCATGGGCAGCACGGTGACCTAGTGGTTAGCACTTCTGCCTCACAGCACTGGGGTCATGAGTTCGATTTTTGACCATGGCCTTATCTGTACGGAGTTTGCATGTTCTCTCCGTGTTTGCGTGGGTTTCCTCCGGTTGCTCTGGTTTCCCCCCACAATCCAAAAACATACTAGTAGGTTAATTGGCTGCTATCAAAATTGACCCTAGTCTCTCTCTCTGTCTGTCTGTCTGTGTGTGTGTAGGTATGTTAGGGGATTTAGACTGTAAGCTCCAATGGGGCAGTGACCAATGTGAATGTGTTCTCTGTACAGCGCTGCAGAATTAATAAATGATGATGATGATGGTGATTAGTATCTGGTTGGAAGACTAGAGTGACAAGACGCTGTACAATTACAGTTATTGCAATGCATTCAGACTTTAGCTACTTGCCTGGACTCTTTGCAGGTAGTTGCTCCGTGTCCTCCTCCTCCTCCATCTGTGGGGGAGGCCCAGTCTCCCGAGGAACTTTCTGCCGCATCATCCTCCTTCCACTTAACTACCCCTTCCAGATTTGATGGAGATCCAAAATCTTAAAGGGGATTCTTAAACCAGTTCTCCATACAATTTGAATTATAGCCGCAGAACTTTCCTACACAGAGATCTAAGGTAGCCTACATTGTTTCCCTACTTTCAGGAGAGCCTTTGGCCTGGACTTCTCCTTTATGGGAGCGAAATGATGCTCTTTTTAGTGATAGCGTAAATTTCATCTCCACATTCCGTAAGATCTTTGATGAACCAGGGCGAGTTACATCAGCTGCCTCCAGCATCCTCAGATTTCGGCAGGGTTCACGTTCAGTGACGCATTATGTTATTCGATTTCGATCCCTATTATCCGAACAGGGTGTCTCGGTCAAGATCAAGGATGTCCTGTTGTCTCAAGAACTGCCTTCCACTTTAGATGCTTTGATTTTGCTTTGTAATCAAGATGTTTTCGATTTTGTGAGAGATCATCGGAAAACGAATCACCCCGGTGCCTCTCTTTCAAATTGGCATCTCGCTTCCAGCATTCCAATCCTCCTGATGAACTCATGCAGTTGGATAATTCTTCACTAACAGCAGAAGAGTGAGAGAGAAGATTAAAGAACAAATTATGTACTTAGTATATGGACCCAGGTCATGTTCTTAGCTCTTGCCAAAAAGGTTTGGGAAATGACAAGGCCTGGTCTGTTCAGGTGAGGGCAGACTGGAGACATCTAAATCTTCTCCAATTTCTTGTGCAGCTTAAGCTTGCTCCATTCCTGTTACCTTGCACTGGTGTTCAGGTTCCTTCCACTCTAGCGCATTACTGGATTCTGGGTCAACTGGTAACTTCATTTCTCTTTCGCTAGTGTCACGACTGGCTCTGCCTTCGGTTACTTTGAAGACTCCTGTTGAGGTTATTGCTATAGACCGTTCTCATATCACCAATGGACTTATTCATAGGCACACCGAACCACTCTCTTTTCAAGTAGGGGCTCTACAATGGGAGCAGATTTCTTTCCTCATCCTACCGCTAACCACCAGCCCGATCATTTTGGGTCTACTGGGGCTCCAGTTACATTCTTCTGATCTAGACTGGTTCTCTTCTCAAATCTTGGCATGGGGCGCAGCTTGCCCAGGAAGATGTCTTACTCAAGTTCGACTGCTGAGTACTACCCTCACATCGTTGGACTCTTCCTCTACCACTCTGTTGTCTCAGTATTTTTCTTTCACCAATGTTTTTGATACGGCTCACTCCGAACATCTACAATCTCATCGCCCCTGGGATTGCCCCATTGATCTACAACTCGACAAGATTCCCCCTGGTGGTCGAGTATATCCCATCTTACTACCAATGACTGAGGCAATGGCTGATTATATGAAGCAAAACTTGCAATGTTGTTTTATTAGACCCTCCACCCCTTTGGCCAATGTAGGCTTCTACTTCGTGAAGAAGGATGGGACAATTCAGCCTTGTATAGATTTCTGTGGTCTAAACACTATTACTATCAAGAATCGGTATAGTATTTCACTGATCACCGAGCTCTTTGATCACATCAAAGGAGCCAGAATCTTCACGAAATTAGATCTCTGCGGGCCTACAACCTCATCAGGATCCGAGCCAGGAACAAATGGAATTATTATAATAGGTGGCTTATTTTAGGATATTCAACTATTATCGCTCCTGTTGTAGCTCTCACTCGGAAGGGAGCCGAGACCCCATATTGGTCATCTGAGGCCATCGAGGCTTTCACCTTCCTCAAAGCAGCTTTTTCCACAGCTTCCATTCTCAAGCAGCCTGATACATCACTTCCATTCTTCCTAGAAGTGGCTGCCTCCTTACGGCATTGGAGCTGTACTCTCAAGAGTCTACGCAAGGCAAGTTACATCCATGTGTCTTCTACTCTCATAAATTCCTGCTTGCTGAGAATAATTAAGCTACTGGAAATAAGGAACTGGGGCTGGCCATGAAATTGGCTCTAAGTGAATGGCGCTATCTTTTGAAGGGGGCTCGACATTCGGTTACCATATTTTCAGACCACAAAAATTTGCTCTACCTCCAAACTGCTCAGTGTTTGAAACTTCAACAGCCCCGTTGGTTGCTCTTTTTCACATGCTTTAATCTCCATATTACCTTTAAGCCAGTTCTAAAAATACAAAAGCCGATGTACTGTCCCGTGTCTTTTCTGTCTCATCGGACTCCGAGGATTTTCTTGATCGTCAAATCCTGGACCCGAAGTGCCTAAACTCTTCCTTGCTGTCTCCAGTTCCTACCATCTGGGAAGACCTTTGTTTCTCCCCACCTGCGAAAAGACTACTTTGGTGGTTCCATGCATCACAATTCTCTGTTCATGTTGGCTCTTTTAAGAATTCAGAACTCATTTTCTGGAATTACTAGTGGCCGAACCGTCGATCTGATGTCAAGGACTTTGTGGTGGCCTGCAATATCTGTGCTCAGCATAAACCTCCTTGCCAATCTCCATTTGGCCTGCTCCATCCATTTCCATTGCCCATCAAGCCTTGGACCCATATAAGTATAGATTTCATTACAGATCTTCCTCCTAGCCGGAGATTTAATACCATCTGGGTAATAGTGGACCGTTTCTCTAAGATGGTACATTTCGTTCCTCTCAGTGGCCTTCCGTCCTCTCCAGTGTTGGCTCGGCACTTCATCAAATAGATTTTCCACCTACATGGATGTCCCTCTGTGATTGTCTCCTTGACCGCAGAGCCCAATTTGTTTCCAGATTTTGGAGAGCTCTGTGCCATCTTCTTGGAAACCAATTGAAGTTCTCTTCTGCTTACCACCCTCAATCAAATGGACAAATGTAAAGGGTCAATCAAGATCTCGAAACCTTTTTTCGCATCATTTCTTCTGCTAACCAAGATAACTGGGCTAACCTTTTACCATGGTTGGAATTTTCCCATAACAATTCTTTTCATGAGCCCACCTCTGCCATACCCAAGTTCCTGCTGTAAACTCTTTATGAAGAGACTTTTTAACTATATGGTCTCAAGTTCGAAGGCTCACGGGAAATGTTCTGATCGTTACAAATTCTTTGCGGATAAGAAGCGCAGGTCTGCTCCACCTTTGAAGATTGGTGATAATGTGTGGCTCTCCAAGAAGAACATTTGACTTGAATGTTGTTCTCCTCCCACAGCCTTGGATGACTGACAGTCGAAACTCCCACCTTATCTTTAAAGGAAGTCTCCTCAGGTGTTCTGTAACTCCTCAGGTGTTCTGTAGCCACCACTATCAGCTCTGCTGCTAGCTGTGGAAACAAACACGTTAAAGCATGTAAGCAAATCACATTTTACATCTATTTTATCACATGTCTCTGACCTGTACATAACTGAACTTAAGCACAGTGCTACACCTGTATATAACTTGGTTTACAGCCTTTTACCTGCAGACTGTTAGCTCCATAGCTAATTCCACTCTGAGAGGCCTGTGGAAAACCACTCCCATTGGCACAATTATTAAATCTAACATTTGGGGCCTCCCCTCTAGATATCCTGTGTTTGCTCCTGGACAGCAGTGCAGACTGGACAGCATTCTGCTTTAGACATTAGTGCATCTGGACTGCAGCCTTGCCAGACAGTCAGGAGGTGGTAAGGTTATTATTTTTATTTTACAATTGTCAAGTGTGTGAGGGGCAATAAAGAGAGTATTGGGGGGAGGAGAGGCGGTAGGCTGAAAATTTGTCTAGGGTGCCAAGCAACCTTGCCCCCACCCTGCGTGCGCAGTGCTTAGTGAGAAATATTTGATTATCTAGCACAGAGGTGTTTGTAACAAACCATTGTACAGTTTCTATACACTAATCACGGCGTAATACATTATAGAGTGGCTCAATAAGTCGTATAACATCAGTACAAAAGATTTTTTTTTTAATAAAAGATTAACAAGATGTGATTTCCAGCACCTTTATTCTTACAAAAAAAGCACTGTGTATACCAGATATATTTTTAATACAGAGGGCATGTGAGAGTTTAAATTCTAGAGGGAAGGCATAATGAGAAACAGTAGATGCAAATGGAGCATAAGTGAATGTGTTCATCAGAGGAAATAGAAGGAGTTGACATGAGGACTTAGGAGGGTGTAGGAGAGGTAAGATGAAGAGGTGAGCTTTGGGGGATCGTTTGAAGGTTTGGTGGTTGGGGAGAGGCTGGTAGGATGAGGCAATGAGTTCCATAGGTGGGGAACAGCAAAGGAGAAGTCTTGGAGATGGAGGCTATGAGGAGATCATAGGACAGTGCCAATTTTGCATCAAACTAGCTACATGTGCAAGAAGATTTTAATGAATAGACCTTGAACTGTACATGTGAACTCATATTTTCATTGCATATTGTTTGTTTTCTTGTTTTGTCTAGCATGTGCCTGAGAAAAGGCTCCAGCAGGATTTGAATTGTATTTAAGTTATGTTGTATTACTTATTACATATATTATATAGTGGTACCTACAAATACCAGGTGGGGAATGTGCTGCTCCTGCAGATCTATAGTTTTACTATTGTATGTTTCTATGTACTTATTTTATGTTCCCCCTACAGCTATATTATGCATGACATGCCTTGTTACAACCAGGTACAACCAATGACCTTTCAAATCACACAACAGGGTATTTTGCCACCACCTAACATTAGTTGTAGTAGTTTTGATTTCTTCAGATTATAACCAGCTGTTCATTGAGGATTCCACTACTAGTAGTGCATGGTAAGGCAACAAGTTCACCATTATTGGAAATGTGCTTTATAAACGGCTCCGGGATAAATTTGTGGAAAGGCACAAGTTAGTAGAAGGATACAAAAAGATTTCATTATTAAGAAGTGAAAAGGATATTTCACCCCGAACACCTTGCCCAAACTGGATGACACAGCCAGTAGAATTTTAATCAGGGATGCTACCAATAGGCCAATGGCAACTTTGAAGCACTTACAAGACCTTGTGGCTGAGATTGGTTGGTCTGTGCATGTGACAACTATATCACAACCTTTCCACAAAGCCGCCCTGTATGGCACAGTGGCAAGAACAAAGCCTCTTCTGAAAAAGTGCCACACTCACTCTCATGTGCACTTTGCAAAAAAACACTTGTAAAATTCTGATGCCATGTAGAAAAATGTTATATGGTCAGATGAGACCAAGATAGAGCTTTTTGGACTGAATTTTATGTGCTATGTTTGGTGGAAACCAAACACAGCACACCACCAAAAACACACCATAGCTATTGTGAAGAATGATGGTGATAACATCATGTTGGGGAGTTTCTCTTCAGCAGACCAATTGGTTAGGATTGAGGGGAGGTGGATGCTGTCAAGTATACCCAAATTCTTGAGGAAAACCTGTGGCCTTCTGCTAGACAGCTGAAGATGGGCAGGTGGTAAATGTTCCAGCATAACAACAGCCCTAAACATACTGCCAAGAAATCAATTCAGGGGATTATGGATAGGAATGTGAATGTCCCTGACTGACCGAGTCAGAACCTTGACCTAAATCTGATAGAAAATCTGTGGATGGACTTGAAGTGAGCAGTCCATTACCGCTCACCACAAAATTTGACTGAACTTTAACAACTCTGCAAGGAAGAACGGGCAAACATTTCCAAATCAAGGTGCACAAAGGTGGTAGAGACATATCCAAACAGACTGATGACTGTAATTGCAGCGAAAGGTTGCTATAATATTATCAGGGACTGATAACTTTTCCAACCCTGTTATTCTAATTTTTAATTATTTATTCATTTTCAAAACTGTTGGCTTTTTTCAGTTGAATTTTGTAAGGCGAAAAGTGTAAATAAAGCTGGATAAAGTTTGATTTCATTTATTTCAGTTTGCATGGTGTATTGTGATTAAAGGTAACGATTGTGACAGGATATGATGATTTTCTATAGGCACTGTACCTAATAAAAACATATATATGAACAGATCGCTCCCTTTGTCACTTGGATGAGTTCATTTTTCTGGGTAGTTTGCATAAGGAGAAAAATCCATATTGATTTAGGTTTCAGGAGATGTTATCTGTTTACTTACAGCAATTAGAAACAGAATATACATAAGTAGCCAACAAACCAAATATGAAGTTAATATTAGCCCAGCAAAAAGCGATAGAGATTAATACATAAAGAGATTAATATAACAAACTGATGCATATAAACCTGTCAGCAGCAGAAATTCCTGTTATAAAATCTATGACAATAATTGACTAAAGGTATCCTGAGGTACAGCATTTGACATAGCCATTTTAGATCAAATTATCCACAAACCATTGCATTTTGGGGCCCAAATGACCCCAGACCCTGATCAAGGGGGGAATCCAGTAAAGATAAGATATACTAAACAATCTCTAAATATATTAATGGCAAAAAATAAAAATAATGAAGAATGATAATGGTCTATTAAGTACAGGTATAGCTATGCAAATTAATGAATGTGAACAGCAGAGATATTTTGATCATTAGAAAGGAATTTATGCCAAAAAATGCCAGCAACAAAACGGTTATCTCAGACTTTGCTTCTCAAACTGCTAGAGGATGTGGATACAGGAACTAAATACTGTTTCAACAGTGTACTATCTGTGGTAACGTCCGTTTTAACTTCTTCGTACAAAGTTTAGTAACAGGAAATAACAGTGATGTGTCAGTGGTTGATAACAACACAAACTTAAATAAAACAGCTCATTGCATGATATATATTCTTTGCAAAGAAATTTAGTCAAATTAGGTGCCTTAGTTGCTTTGTAACAGACACAATTTACTGTAGCAAATGTAAAAAATCTAAAGCATGTAATTTATTAAATGCTGGTATAATTGTGTAGTGAAGGGCTAGAGAATAATTGTGGATAAAGCCATAAGCAAGGCCAAGCTGTGGAGTCAGAATTAGTAAACTTGTAGAATCATGTGTGAAAAGCTTACCTTTTTTGCCTCTCATTGTGTAGGCCACCTGGAATATGAAATGTGTAGACTACCTGGAATATGCAATATGGTTCTAGGGCCTGATTCATTAAGGATCTTAACTTAAGAAACTTCTTATTTCAGTCTCTTGGACAAAACCAAGTTACAATGCAAGGGGTGCAAATTAGCCTTCTGTTTTGCACATAAGTTAAATACTGACTGTTTTTTCATGTAGCACACAAATATCAACTTTAAATTTCAGTGTACAAATAAGCTATGAAGTATTTGTGTGCTACATGAAAAAACAGTCAGTATGTAACTTATGTGCAAAACAGAATGCAAATTTGCACCCTTTGCATTGTAACGTGATTTTGTCCAGGAGACTGAAATAAGAAGTTTCTCAAGTTAAGATCCTTAATGAATCAGGCCCCTGGTCATTAACTTTCAAATAGTGTACAGACGATAATCCACGTTAATAAGAGGTATGGATGTTCTTAATTATGAAGACAGATTGTCTATTTTATGGCTGCGTTCTCCCACAGGAGGCGATTAACTTTAATAAATATATTAGGATAATATACAATCTTTATACAGAGTTTTTATTGACCTAGCTTCACAATGGAAAATGGGGCCTCTGTGGAGACTTTGTGTAGGACTGGTATAGATGCGGAATGTCCTAACAAAATGTGGTTTTCACAGATCCAATGAAAATCTGTAAATTATTTAACAATTTTACTAAATACAGCAGACCAGATTATTATAGTTGTTGCATTGGAATGTTAATGTAGCATGGAAACCTATAGCCTTTTATAGTAACACAACATTATTCTATTGAAATAAAATAATTACATAGATATATTTTAGACATATTTCAGTTTATGTTTGATGGTATAGGGCATTTATTTTATTAAATATCAACATACAAATAAAAAAATTAAAATATTATTTTGCAGCAGAGTAAGCAGCCTTCCACCCCTAAACTCTTGCCGACATAAGTATATGTGACCTTTCCTTAAACTTGGGTTTCAATTGCTTTGTTTTATATTAGGTCATATTATTGACAAATGCTCTGAAAAAAATGCAATAGGGTTTACCCATTGGTGTTCATAACTTTGTACAATATTTAGCATAATTAAAATAATGTGGTCAGTATCTGTTAAATGTAGAATCTATAAGAATGAATTCAATTAAATACATTTATTGAATTGAAAAATACACTTTTTTCTTTCATTATACCACCCATTGGGTTAAATTAGACCTTGGGTACACTGTAATTAATAACAAAGAAACTAATTATATTTGATGTCTCACCTCCTGTTAAACATAATAAATAGTTTTCTTTAACTAACAGAGAGCTTCATGTGCTTTCTAATGCTGGCCAAACATTCTGCTGTTAAATTTTAATCTCCCACAAAGTCTATACTAGGAGATGATTTGGTGTAGCACTATTAATGGTGAGTAGTCCCGAACTGACATGGAACACCATTATTACGGTAGTTAGGAGATGGAGTTGATTATTTAACACCTGTATACTAAGAATTTTTCCTGCATCTATAATTTGCTTTTTTTTTGTTTTTGTTTTTAAAACATACTAAAAAGCAGATTATGCTATCATGGCTGGGTCTTCCTCATAACACCCAGCTTTAACACAGTAAATGGGTGCTGCAGCATGGGAAGGGTTACTGCCTATACAGCAGCTCCTAAAAGGGGTTAAGTTGCAGGAATACACGCCAGAAGTGGGAAGTAGAACTGTTTAAAAATTAAAATGTATTTTACAATGTAAATGTAATTGCTGTATGCTGCTGTGGCTCTGGGAAAGTTCATGACAAAAATTAAGTATTAAAAATGCTCTGGGTGTAAAAGCATTTGAACCGGATTGTGTAATTTTAATAAATGTCTTTAATATATGTTTAATAAAGAAATACAAAAGCAGAGCCTGAGGGTTCAGGACTCCCTAGGCTAATATGATCGTAGCGACCACATAAAAGAAAATAGACAAAAGTGGCCTGCACCCATACCAAAACCTTCAAAGACTTGCACTATGCACTTTTCGACAGGCAGAACATTCATCGGTAGCTAAGAGCATGGCTTTCATACCTTGTTTTACTTATATGCTCTGTGCCGTAAGGCTGCCCTTCTGAATCAAACCAGGGGACTCGTATATATATTTATGGGGAGGGCTGAAGAATCATTACCCCGGGAGAAGCTGCGGCCAACCTTGGAGCAAAGAAGACTGTCCAAGACTTGCAGTGGAAGTGGTCCCTAAGACCCATGTATATAAATATGGAATGTATATAAATAATGTTTATATGTTCCATTAGTGAAGTGTAAATTATGTAAAACAGACAGTTCAGATAGGCCTTCTCACACAAGCAAGTATGTATAATACTCACATTGAGGCAGATTTGGTTGCCCAAATCATGTCTTGACAATGCAATTAATGTCATTGTGAGTCCAGAAGGCGTGTTGTCACTCTGACGCCAGATTTAGCACCGGCCAATCTTAGAGGATTATATCCTGGGGCCAGTGGTGTAATGGCAATTTCACCTTCCACTGTTTGATTTTACTATTAGTTGCTAGCTGACTTGTATTGCTCTCTTCGCCACCATTTTCATTTAAAAAAAACTGTGACCTTTTGCCAAATTTACATTGGTGTTCGTGTGATTATCTATTTACCCAATTACAGTAATAGTAAGTCTGAACATGTAATGGAGGTTTGGGTGCAATGAAAGGGAGATATCTACACAACGCAGTTCAATTTTTTTTTTAACTGAATCAGAGAAAGCAAATGCAATGATGGCAAAGTTACAAAATCCTTCGTTAAGACAGCTCGATGCAGTCGAAAATTGGTGAAAATTGGGACAGTTATGAAGGGATCATTAGTAAATAGACTGGAAATGGCTGGAAATTAATGTTAATGCTCTAAATAGTAAAATAGGAGCAAAAACATCCCAAAATGACATTATATTACCTATTTTTCACAATTTTTAATTAAATCCAGATCAAAAATCAAAATCTTTCGTGATTTTTTGGCAAAACCTGTCACAAAACCAAAACTCAAACACATTTTAGAACCAAAACCACATCCAAAACAAAAACATGGGGTCAACGCACATCTCTAATATATATATATATATATATATATATATATATATATATATATATATATATATATATATCTGCAGGTCAAGGTTGATATGTTGCTTCTGTTCACATTCTCTTCTGGGATTATTACTAATAGCAGTGATTTCTGGGGCTTCAGGACAGTTCAAGCATTTCCCAAGGATTTAACCTACACTTGAATAACACCACCATTAGTGATAATCACCAGAACAGGCAGAGTATGTACAGCTCAGACACAATGCATCCCTACACTACAGGAAGGGGAAGACTGTCAGCAGAGGACCTTCGCCACAGTTGTGGAAGTACTAGGGTGATATTTCATTATACTAAATATGGTGCTGATGAACAATCCTGGACTAGAAAAACAGCTGAGAATGTTTCCTGGATGTATAATCATTGGTGATTTTTAATGTTATCTGCTTAGTTTTGCTTTTTGTTTGTACCACAGGTGGGAGTGTGCCCTCTCTGTCATCCCTTTGCTCCTTCATTTTCTTTGTCTACATTTTTATTTTTTGTGTGACTGTAAATGAAGAAAGGGTAATATTGACTATTAGTGTGCATACCTGCTAACTTTTCAAGTTGTGCACACTAGAAGGGCCATGGCCTACATCACCGCAGTGTGGACAGCGCTTCCTCACTAAATTGGGACATTTAGGAAGTATGTGTGTACAATATATCTGTGTTCTCAAAAACTGGTGGCAATTAGAAAAATAAAGAAGAGTGATGAAGTTAGTGTGCGAGCTTATCGTACATTGCCATCACATAGTGACTGCGTCACAACGGGAGTCCCCAGGAAAATTCTGGAAACATACGTGTGTTGTTTCTTAAACATAATAATGCCATTGAAACATTTATTAATATGCTACAAAATAAATTGACATATGGCAATCATTGAACAGAGGCTGAAACCTTCAGCTGATGAGATGCTTCTTTTAACAAAAATAACCAATTGGATTCAAGTGGGTGTATATAGGATGAGTCAATCAGACCAAAGAATTAGAAATATGAGTCATCACCATTTATTTATATAGCGCCACTGATTCTGCAGCGCTGTACAGAGAACTTATTCACATCAGTCCCTGCCCCATTGTAGCTTAACATACACACACAGAGAGAGAGAGAGAGAGAGAGAGAGAGAGACTAGGGTCAATTTTTATAACAGCCAATTAACCTACTAGTATGTTTTAGTACTGTACAAGGTACATGGTATAGTAATGAACCTTGTACAGGTGTTGCCTCCTTAAATTATTACCTGAACAAGTCGGATCACAATGAGTCTCTTCAATGTGACATCAGCCACCGCTGCCAGCTTCTTCAGTTGCCGCAATTGAGAAAAGTCATCCTTGTAAGCTGTCATTCATTTCAGTCAGTCAGCGAGCAGCTCTTCAGTTTCCTCCAGCCGGTGTCAGCACTGTCAGGCTTTCTAGCTCCGGAAAACTGACTACCACCAATTTAGATACATCTGAAGCAACAATTTAACATCATGAACTCTATAACTTGCACCAGGCCTATGGGTGCAAACGTATGCCTTCTAAATGGTGCATCTTAAACATATCATGTAAGTCAAAAATGGACACATCTCTAAGTTCACAGGTAAGTTCTGCACTGTCAGGTTGTGGTGACACATGTCAACCACACCCCTTCAAGTACTGAACTTACATGTTAATGCCCCTGACTCACCTGTCCAAACACAAGTGGTTGCAAGTATAAGATGCATTCAACTCAAAATACAGGCACAAGTTATGCACCTGCGCAGTGTAACAAGGTTTACACAAGTTGCTTTTACATAGAGCATAAAGACTTGTGTCTAATTCTAAATCAGGCCCATAGGCTTTAAGGCTTTCTATATACACATTTAAAGCAGTTATGTTTCTGTTTTCTTATTTTCTGTACCATTGCCATCTAAAGCAATAGCTTATAATTTCATTCTTATAATTATGTTTTGTTATTGTAGCTCAAATAAATGGAAATAAATTATTATTCATAGGCAGTCTGCAATTATCCTTGTATTGCAGTTATTAACAATGGATTACTTGTACCTGGCTCAGTGTGTGTCCAGTTTCTTAAACACCATAGTATTTAGTTTATATGCTTAAATTCCATAGGTATCAGCATAATTGCAATAAAACCATACACTGTAGTTCATACATTCACTTTCTTTATAAGTTACATGGGGAAATCTTTATTCTAGTGTGTGAGCATATGAAGCTTTTATTATCAAAGAAACTGGATGAATTCACTGTGTTTTAAAAACATTTTTCTTAATAAATCTATCTTAAATATATATCTGTGTTGACTTAGAATAACACATGAGTAATATTCATAATACCTAATAAACCTTTAATTCTGCACCTGCAATAAGATTGGCTTATCGAAACCACAGTCAGGCACAGTTTAATCAGACACAGTCTGAATTTACAAATACACAGTATTTTTCCCAGACATAACTATACATAAATTAGAATTAAAGCTTTGAAAGTTTTGATGAAATATTACTTTATAACATTAAATTATACATATATACATATGAATAAAACATACATATAAAAAAGAGTTTAGTTTCATTTTTACCAATGCTTTACAGTGGTTTGCTGTCTCTGATTTAGTTATCCAAAATACCTAAATATTGGGATTGGATACCTACCTACTACTATACTCTTAGTATTCAGTTGCCCAATCATGCAATTTCACAACTTCAGTGTACAATTTTGAATAACATAGTTACTGCAACTTTACTCACTGTATATATCCTTGTTATGTAAGTTCCGAGATAAGTCAGTGACACTGAAGATCTGCTTCAATCCGCCTTAAATAATTTGAGGGACAATATTCCTTTTGACATTGCATCTATTTAGTTTTTTTAGTTAGGTTTAACACAGGTTTTAAAAGCTGTTTAATTGGCCTTTACATAATGATACTGATTTGACCTGAAAAATTCAGGTTGGCATTCTGAGCAGTGAAAAATAAGAAAGAATTCAAACTTCACGATTTTCTCAATGTGAAAATATGCCACTTTTTTTTATACCGCTTTCATACTGCCGCCGCTGCAATTTCCCGCGTTTTTCAAGCCGGGTTTTTGCCGAGTCTCCGAGCGTCCCAGCTCAGAGACCCCGTTCACACTGCACTTTGGTCTTGGGAATTTTCCGGGTCGACCCCATTCATACTAAACACAGGTCTGCCCTGGCAATAAGTGTGAGTCATCACATGAGGAGCGTTCATTGGCTGAAAAATACTGAGGTCATTTAAAGGGGACTATTTTTTTTCACACAAAGATGAGGTCAAAGTAGGTAGTGACTGTTTACAGCATTGCTTTAATCATGGCAGACGAGTCACTTTTGTGTTGCTCGAAGTTCATGTTTTATAATGATGCATAATGAAGACATCCTCATCAAGCGTCCCAGACACCCAATCAGCTGCTTTATGTAAGACCCAGGTTGAAAAACCTGGGTCTCACCATTCATACTGCAGGCTAACCAGGGCCGACACGGGAATAACCCCACCAAAAGTCTCAGGTCTAAATCCCGTGTTTTCAGACCCGGGATTTTTCACTAACACCATTCATACTGTGCTTAACCCCGGGTTGTCTAGGCTTGCCCGGGCAAAAATCTGGGTTTATCATGCAGTATAAATGGGGTATTAATGTCATTTCCACAAAGACGGCCGGCCGATTTAAAGTTGGGTGTAAGCCTATTTTGCTATGGAACAAATTGTCATACTGAGCATGGCCAGAATAATTCTGCGTGATTAATTTTGATCAGATTATAGATACAAGAAAATAGCACTTGGTTTTAGGATCAGTAACATACCCAGAATTGGGAGGAGCAACCCTACTTGTTGTAGCAAGTGGTGTGGAGTTTTGAATAAATGTTCTCTTAATTTATTATTATTAATTATTGAGGAAGTGGGTAATAAGGTTAAGAAGATTAGAATGGATTTAGATAATACTGTTAACACTGATCATATCTCCAATCTTCTAGCAGATAGGACTGAGACCTGGCTGGATAAGGTCCAGCAACAGGTAGAAAGAAATAGAAAGGAATTCATTTCTTTCATACATAGCAAACTTGAGACAGTTGAGGGTGATTACAGGAACCGAAAATTGTTCACTTGGATGTATCATTGTATCGCAAAGGTAGCAAGTTGCTTATGACTCTATACCACAAGCCCATTGATCACATATCTTATTATTTTCTAAAACCTATCATCCACCAGCATTAAAAAATGATTTACCTGTTTCTCAATTTGTACGAGTATTAAAAAAAAACCTTAGAAGGAATTGACTGAAAAGCAATTTGAGGAAATCAAAATTAGATTCTTGGAATGAGGTTATTCTTGAACAAATGTAGATAAGTGACTCAACAGGACACATCGGTGCCATGCACACTGGGCAAATAATAAATTGAAGTCAGAGAAAATGAACAAGAACATTTTGTTGGGTATTACTTTTTACATCAAATTTATGATTACCACTGACCAGATATTTAACAAGTTGGAGGAGAAATGGCCTCTACTTAGTTATCAAAGAGGACCAAACCTCAAAGAGCGGCTATCATAACTGACTTAATGAGCCATTCGCAGTTTCACTGTACCGGCCGTGTGTACTTACACGTGCATGGCTTAATCTTTGAGACAAGCATATGCTACTGGCAGGTTCAACCAGGTAGCTTTCCTTTCATTGCAGGATTGGAAGGATGTCGTTCCATAGCTGAATGAGATTTATAGTTCTGCTGAGCAATCAAATGAAACGATGATCGGTACTTAGGAACAACTGTTGTTCATCGTGCAAGTGTACACACTAATGCAATATCAGGCCTGAAAAACCTGTAGTGTCTAAACAGCCAACAGATAACAGATATAGACTATCATTGAGAATGCTCAGGAGAATGCTCAGGATTTTTATGCATAAGATATTTTTCTAGAATTGTAGCACCAAGCCTAAGATCTTTTAAACTACATTTAAAATATAACCCTTCTTCATAAAATTGAATAATCACTATAGGAGGAAGCACTTAGTGATCAAGTCTGTGTGTATTATTACCTAGCAGCATATATTTGTGTGGTCATTTCTGGTTTTCAATATTTTCTGGATAAACAATTTCCAGATAAGAGCTCCCATGCTTTTTTATTTAGGGTACTGGAAATACTTTGTTTGTGTTAGGCTGACCGGTCTCGTAATAAACATACAGAACTAGCGATTGAGGTCTTCGCCTATAGCAGCCGCCTTTCCCGTAGATCTTGATGTGCTCACAGGTACTCAGGTGCCCCCAGGTCTTTACTCTATAGTAGTGTAGGTTTATTAGCAAAACCACAGCTGCAAGGCCGGAGGAGGTGGGTCAGGGGTCTGAAGCAAACAGAGTAGTCAGAAACAGGCCAATGGGTCAGGGCTGGCAACAAGCAGGGGTATCCAAATAACAAGCAGAGGTCAGGGCAATCAGAGTTCAAGCAAGTCCAAAACACAGCCAAGGTCCCAACAGGAAATCTATCAGGAGTTTGAAACACAGCACACAGCAGTTCAGCTATCCACAGGGAATAAACACTATAACCGGCAGGGTGGCTAAGCCCTCCCTGCCTTAAATACTAAATGTAGCCAATCAGGAACAAGGAGGAGGATCACATGATTAGACCCCCAAATAGCTTATTTTAATAAAACTTATAAACCCTAATTAGCCTGCAGACTTTACTAATTAATGCACACACGCCCTGCTGCCCTGTATTGCCGGGACGCGGCGCTCTGAACATCGGTGTCCAGCCATTGCCTTAGTAACGCTCAGGCCGGAAACCGGAAGTAACGTCCCAGTCGTCAAGGAGATGGCTGGGACACAGGAGACAGGAGCGAGCGAGTCGCAACGGTGCCTGCAACCGCCGCAGGCTCGTGACAGTTTGTACTTCATTTCACATTATAGTTTGACTCAAAAATTATTTCCTGTAAAATTTTGATTGGCATCTTGTAACATTAATTTGAAAGTGTGTTACTGGAAGTTTGAAGGCACTGCCCAAACTGTTAAGTGGTCAAATATTTTGTTTGTTTTGCATTATTTTGCAATGTATTGTCCCCACATGAGGAGCATTTGGGGCATATTTCCTCACTCTTCATTTTCCTTAAATACCGAGTGAACCACTTAGTTCTGTGTGCTTCATTTAAGGGAAGTTGGGAGGGAGATGTAGGTGATTGGAGGGAGGTGTCACGCATCGGACTCTCAGGTCCTGTTACTTACCCCTTCGCTGTCTTTCTCTGATGTCCCTGCAGTTCACAGGCTCTGCTGGTCTCACGTGCCCCTGCAGGGTGCTGCTCAGTATGTCTCAACTCCAGAGATCCCTCTAAAACCAGTGTATGGGTGCTGCCATCTTGGATTCAGTCACCTGCTCTCTCTCAGCCAGTCAGAGTGCTGATTCAGCTTAGCTGACTGCAGCTTCTAATCAAAGGATAGCAGTTACTCTAAAAGGACTTCCTGGAGCCATAACCCATTACAAGTGCAATGTTGAATCCACACACACCAACCTGGTTTACAGCAGCCTGTAGTCTATACAGTAGTTTCTGACCAGACAGAGCAGCCTGCATTCCGATCCAAGTCTGGTCCAGCATTCTGGTCCAACATTCCGGACCCAGTCCGGTCCAACATTCCGGTTCCAATTCGGTCTCTGCTGCTAATCTTATTACTGGAAGGGGGAGTGCAGCAGTTGGGGTGTCTTTTTCATTGTACAGGACCTGGATTCCATTCTATCAGCATGGTGGTAGTCGTTATACGGGTGCTTGCAATGCCGATGCCTTGTATAACAACCAAATAATTCTGATTTTAGTATTTCCAACACTTTTTCTCGGCTGGTATACATTCCAATGCCAGGACCTGCCACCTTGAGAAACTAATCCAAGAGTTAGAGTTAGGGTTATGATCCTGCCATTGCCGCTTTTAAAAAAAATAATACACTGTCTGCATTACAAGTTTCTTAATTTGCAGCGCACCCCATTTTCTACTATCGGAATGTATACCAGCCATTAAAAAGTGTTATCAGTCATCTGCTGTGTCTTCATTATAGTAAGTAGGCATTTTTATATATCAGAAATACTGAAATCGGAATTATTTGATCGTTATACCGGGTGTTGACATTCCAAGCACTGCTATAACGAACCCAACCCTTTCAGTATTCAACAGCATTGGTGAAAGCAAATATGAACAGATTCACTGTCAGCCAATCAGTGGCCCGAAAGCTGATCCAATCAGGGCTCACTGCCAGCCATTTAAAATTTGGCGCCACAGCGAGCCAATCGGTGCTCACTGTATCATTTCTTTAAGCCCTCCGGACGAGTTATATTCACAATGCCAGAGAGAGATTGACAAGGAGCTCTGGACAGATGATTTTCAACAGAGACCAGCAGAGAATGCCGAGTCAGGAGAGAAGAATTTGGGGTCAACAGAGAAGACTGCGGGAACAATCAGGAAGACAGTAGTCGAGCACTGAGGCTGGTGGCAGCCGACAGAAAGACAGGCAAGACAGAAGACCAGGAGGGAACAGTTCGAGGCAGTCAGAAACAGATAAGGGCCTTATGCAACCCTCTCACAGGCTGGCGCCTGCACTCTTCTCTCTGGCACATTTTCAGCATGGGGCCTATGGAACAGTTAGTGGGCACAATATTTCAGCACAAACCTATGGGAGCAATTTAGGCGTTAGGCATGGCATCAGGTGGGAGGCGTGTCCCTGTTATTTAGAGAACGCACCTGGTCTGGTGCATCTCGCCCCCATTCTACCTAATTTCCGGCACCCATTTTTACAATTGGTCACTCAGATCTGTGAATAACACCTTACATTGTGTCCTGGCACTCATTAGTCAGGCCCCCATTAAATGTAGGCACTTGAGGTGCCTCCCAGTATAGGATCCATTAGCCAGGCCCCCATTAAATGTAGGCTTCTGTCTTGTATTTTCATGCATGTTTCTCCTTTGATTGACTGTATGGTATAGTGGGTGTCTTAGATAGGTTAGTACACTACACCTAGTGTTCGAGAATATTGTTGTGCAGCACACTTGTCATATAGAGCATTGTTAGAACCAGGGCAATGTTGTTGTTGTTATTGTAGTTAATAGAAGAGTGGGTGGTACATACCAGTAGAGATAGACAGCTCTGTGGGAGGGTTGTTGTAGGCCACCTCTTTTCTTAAAGGCCATTCCTGGAAGTCTCAAGAGGAGACAGTGATTATATTGTGAGTGTCCCATGTTCCTTCTCTTGTTGAGGCCCTCACCAGTAAATTGGTGAGTAAGATATTCAGGTGGGAGTCTTCCCTGTCACAAATACCTGCAGCCCCGCACCCAGGCCCAGACCAAAACTGAAAATTGATGTGTCTGCAATAAGAGTAGAAGCAGTTTCTCTACTCCCGTCCATCACCTCGGACACTGCCTCTTTCCCTTCTCGCTGTACTTCCCCCAAATAATTGTTGCTGTTTTACCCCTAGCCCAAAGCGGTTCTGGGAGGTCTCTTACTAAAGGTGTGATTGGCAGGTGATCAGGTCGAGAATACATAAGGCCCGTTACAAGTCCTCACCACCACCTCCTCTTAGCTTTCCTGCTGCCCTGTGTGGTGTTTATCTTAAGCTTCTTCTACCATCCTGGCAGTCCTATTAGCAATAATTGAGTAAGAGGATTTGGTCTACAGGAAATCACGATGACGAACTCTGGAGTTGCTTCTGCCATAAACAGAGAGGGTATCTATCATGTTGGGTAAAAAGTAGAGATGGTCACTGACCCCTGTGTTTTGGTTTTGGATCCGGTTTTGGATCTGGATTACCGTCGTGTTTTGGTTTTGGTTTTGGTTTTGCAGAACCACCTGTCACTCACCGGACCGTGAGTGCTTCTACACTGGTGCGAGGTCCTCCATCTTTTCTACCTACACCTGTGTGGAATCGTGGCCGCCCGCTATCCTGCCATCTGCGCATGCGCAGGACCCGCTATTAACTTCACCTGTCCATTGAGGTGATTGACAGTTCAATCACCTCACCCTATTTAAGGCACCTGCAACTCTAGGTAGGGGCCTGATCTTGAAGTCTCATTCCCCGTGAACTTCTATAGGTGTGTGCAGTTTCCAAACTGCTTCCAGCTTTACTCGTGTGCACAGTTTCCAAACTGTTTCCAGCTTTACTCATACTACAGCTTCCATGCTGCTCCCTGCTCAACTCAGCGGCGGTTCCCATACCGCTACAACGCTATTACCCTGCTGATCGTGTCACAGCTTCCACGCTGCTCCCTGCTCAACTCAGCAGCAGTTCCCATACCGCTCCAACGCTATCACTCTGATGATCGTGTTACAGCTTCCACGCTGCTCCCCTGCTCAACTCAGTGGCGGTTCCCATACCGCTACAACGCTTCACTTCTCAGCTGATTCCGGATCTACACAACTGGGTATGCTCTACTGACTATTGACTATTGCCTATTTGCTAACATACCAGTTGCATCCATTGTTGTTTGCTGCACAGGGTACAGGTACCCATATAGACTGTGATACCGCATTGCTTCATTTAGGACAAGCTTTCACTCAAGCTACGATATCTCCTCACGCTACTACTTGGCGTTATTGTGCATATCTGCTGTGACCAGCCTCTCCTCACTGCAAGGCATCTACTCTATACAGACTATTCATTGTGCCTTCCATCCCTGCTTCTCAAGACATTGCTCTACTCGCGCTGTTCCCATACAGCCACAGTTTGCCTTTCAACTTCACTCTCCTGCACCTGGACAAGTCCTCACTCCTTCACACAGCAGTGGTACAACTTGCTGCACGCAGACCACTGACTTCCCTGCTACCTACCCACACCTGGACAAGTCCTCCTATCACAGCGGTGGTACAACTTGCTAAACGCAGATCACCGACTACCCTGCTACCTACCTGCACCAATACTATTCTTCCCATCACAACAGTGGTACAACTTGCTGTACGCAGACCACTGACTCCTCCTCTACTTACCATCACCTATCCACGTCCACTCCTCGTGTCTACATTATCTTCAGTTTACAGTTTACAGCTCCAAGTCGTTGACTTCCTCAGACTATCTCTACTTTCCTGCTGTTGTGTCGCTCCAATCATTTACCTGCCTGCTTTGAGGTGCCTGCCATATCCCCACCTCTCTAGCAGAGTTCCATCTGGTGAAACTCGGGTAGCAACTCCTAGTGCCCGTGACAGTAAGATCAGGCCATGACAGACCCAGGATTGGAACCAACAGCTAAGGAGATGCTGCAGCATCTGATCACTCGGGTAGAACAACAGGATGTTCGGCAGCAACATCTGTTCCAGTGTTTCCAGACTCTGGCCACCCGAGCAGTTCTTCCACAAAATGTTTCAGCGACTGTTGAACCTCCAGCACCTTCTCCTTCCCCAGTGCCATCCCAGGTGTCTACTGCTTCCACGCTACACCTGCCTACCCCCTTTAAAATATGACGGAGACCTAAAAACTTGTAGAGGTTTCCTTAATCAATGCTCTCTCCATTTCGAGCTTCAACCTCACCATTTTGCCACTCATCGTGCCAAAATAGCCTACCTCATTTCCCTGTTTTCCGGACAGGCTCTGGCGTGGGCCTCCCCTCTGTGGGAGAGAAATGACCCCTTATTGGAGGATAGTGCACTGTTCATCTCCACTTTTCGAAAAATATTCGACGAACCTGGCCGCGTTGTTTCTGCGGCTTCTAGCATCCTCCGACTTCGCCAAGGATCACGCTCTGTGACCCAGTACGTCATTCAGTTTCGGATACTTGCCTCTGAACTGCAGTGGAACACCGAGGCCCTGATAGCTGCCTTCTGGCAGGGTCTAGCAGACAAGATCAAAGACGCACTGACCACACAAGAGTTACCATCCTCCTTGGACGACCTAATTTCCCTATGTCATAGGGTAGACATGAGATTCCGTGAGAGGGAGTCTGATAGAACCAGCACCTCTAAAGGGTTCACTACTCCATCACCTCAAGCTCGTCATCTTCCTCCTCCAGTGGAACCCATGGAGGTAGGCCGCTCAAAATTAACATCTCAAGAGAGGGATCGACGAATTAAAAATAGACTCTGCATCTGTTGTGCTGACCCTTCTCACAGCTTGAACTCATGTCCCAAGAAGTCGGGAAATGCCAGGCCCTAACCTGTTCTGGAGAGGTAAGGTTAGGGTCCCTGGACTCCTCTCCATCTTCTATGGATGTCAAAGTGTGTGCGTTTGATGTGACTATTTTTTTTTCCTTCAAATCCTTTAGTTCCCAAGCACTTCTGGACTCCGACGCTGCCGGCAACTTCATCTCCAGTGCTCTAGTGAACCAGTGGTCCCTACCAGTGGCCCCATTAAAAACCGCCATAGCTGTCACTGCTATAGACGGATCTCATATTGTCAATGGACTTATCACTCACTGTACGTCTCCTTTGACCCTCCAAGTCGGAGTTCTACACCAAGAGAAAATCTCTTTTCTGGTCCTTCCGGTTACTACCAGTCCCATCGTCCTTGGTCTCCCATGACTTCAGCTTCACTCACCACAAATTGATTGGAATACTCCCCAAGTCACATCCTGGGGTCCGGATTGTCATCACAGATGTCTAACCCGAGTGGTTCCACTTAAGATCAATAAATCTTCCTTAACACCTGGTCCTCCGGGCCTTCCTCCACAGTACGCCCCGTTCACTGACATGTTCGATAAGGCTCGGTCTGAATGCCTCCCACCTCATCGGGCATGGGAATGTCCCATAGACCTGCTACCTGGCAAAAACCCTCCTAGGGGTCGTGTATATCCTCTCTCGTTACCAGAGACTCAGGCTATGTCTGAATACATCAAGGACAATCTACAACGCGGATTCATCCGACCTTCCAGCTCTCCCGCTGGAGCGGGGTTCTTTTTCGTTAAAAAGAAAGATGGGACCTTAAGACCTTGCATTGACTATCGGGGGCTCAATGCCATTACCGTCAAAAACCGGTACCCGATTCCACTTATTACCGAACTCTTCGACTGTATCAAGGGTGCCCGGATATTCACCAAACTTGATCTCCGTGGCGCTTACAACCTAATCCGGATCAAGTCAGGTGACGAATGGAAGACAGCGGTTAATACCAGGGATGGCCATTACGAATATCTGGTGATGCCTTTTGGACTGTGTAATGCCCCTGCTGTCTTTCAAGAATTCGTGAACGAGATCTTCCGGGACCTGTTATACGTATGCGTTGTAGTCTATCTGGACGACATTTTAATCTTCTCTCAAGATCTGTCCTCCCACCATCAACATGTGGCAGAGGTTCTCTCTAGGCTACGGAGGAACCTACTATTCTGCAAATTAGAGAAATGCTCCTTCGATTTATCCCAAATTCCATTCTTGGGATACATCGTGTCCGGAGTAGGTCTGGAGATGGATCCGGATAAAGTTAATGCCGTTCTACTTTGGCCTCAGCCAACTACTCTCAGGGCTATACAACGCTTCCTAGGCTTTGCCAATTATTATAGACGTTTTATCTTGAATTTCTCATCTATTGCTTCTCCTATTGTGGCCCTGACCAAGAAGGGCGCAAATACTAAACACTGGTCCTCCGAGGCCCTTCAAGCTTTCCAAAGCCTTAAAAAAGCATTTTCTACCGCTCCTGTTCTTCGGCAGCCTGACGTAAACCTTCCCTTCTTTCTCGAGGTGGACGCCTCCAATGTCGGACTAGGAGCTTTTCTCTCCCAAAGATCTGAGCAACAGAAGTTCCATCCTTGTGCCTTCTACTCCCGGGGCCTTCTACCCGCGGAGAAGAACTACACCATCGGTGACAAAGAACTGTTGGCAATAAAAGTCGCATTGGAGGAGTGGAGATATCTACTGGAGGGGGCTCATTATCCTGTAACCATCTTCACCGACCACAAAAATCGGTGATAAAAAGAGGCGAGCCATTCCACCACTCAAGCTTGGAGACCGTGTATGGCTTTCTACTAAAAATATCCGCTTGAAGGTTCCGTCCATGAAGTTTGCGAAACGCTTCATCGGGCCATACAAGATCACTCAAGTCATAAATCCAGTATGCTTCAAGCTACTATTACCAAAGAACCTCCGGATCTCCAATGCCTTCCATGTCTCTCTGCTCAAACCTCTTGTTATCAATCGTTTTTCTGCTCCTCCTTCTGTACCTAAACCAGTACAGATTCATCAAGAAGAGGAGTTCGAGATCTTTCAGATCCTGGATGCTAAAATTTCGCGAGGAACTCTCCGATTCCTCGTTCATTGGTAGGGCTTTGGTCCAGAGGAACGCTCCTGGATTCGCGCTGATGACCTCAACGCTCCAGCCCTGCTTAAAAAATTCTATCTAAAATTTCCGGGCAAACCTGGTTACAAGTGTTCTGTGCCCACCTTTAAAAGGGGGGGTACTGTCACTCACCGGACCGTGAGTGCTTCTACACTGGTGCGAGGTCCTCCATCTTTTCTACCTACACCTGTGTGGAATCGTGGCCGCCCGCTATCCTGCCATCTGCGCATGCGCAGAACCCGCTATTAACTTCACCTGTCCATTGAGGTGATTGAAAGATCAATCACATCACCCTATTTAAGGCACCTGCAAACCTAGGTAGGGGCCTGATCTTGAAGTCTCATTCCCCGTGAACTTCTATAGGTGTGTGCAGTTTCAAAACTGCTTCCAGCTTTACTCGTGTGTACAGTTTACAAACTGTTTCCAGCTTTACTCATACTACAGCTTCCACGCTGCTCCCTGCTCAACTCAGCGGTGGTTCCCATACCGCTATAACGCTATCACTCTGCTGATCGTGTCACAGCTTCCACGCTGCTCCCTGCTCAACTCAGCGGCGGATCCCATACCGCTACAATGCTATCACCCTGCTGATCGTGTCACAGCTTCCACGCTGCTCCCTGCTCTACTCAGCAGCGGTTCCCATACCGCTCCAATGCTATCACTCTGATGATCGTGTTACAGCTTCCACGCTGCTCCCCTGCTCAACTCAGCGGCGGTTCCCATACCGGTACAACGCTTCACTTCTCAGCTGATTCCGGATCTACACAACTGGGTATGCTCTACTGACTATTGACTATTGCCTATTTGCTCACATACCAGTTGCATCCATTGTTGTTTGCTGCACAGGGTACAGGTACCCATATAGACTGTGATACCGCATTGCTTCATTTAGGACAAGCTTTCACTCAAGCTACGATATCTCCTCACGCTACTACTTGGCGTTATTGTGCATATCTGCTGTGACCAGCCTCTCCTCACTGCAAGGCATCTACTCTATACAGACTATTCATTGTGCCTTCCATCCCTGCCTCTCAAGACATTGCTCTACTCGCGCTGCTCCCATACAGCCACAGTTTGCCTTTCAACTTCACTCTCCTGCACCTGGACAAGTCCTCACTCCTTCACACAGCAGTGGTACAACTTGCTGCACGCAGACCACTGACTTCCCTGCTACCTACCCACACCTGGACAAGTCCTCCTATCACAGCGGTGGTACAACTTGCTATACGCAGACTACTGACTCTCCTATTACCTAAATACACCTTGACCCGACTTCTCACCATAGCGGTTGTACAACTTGCTAAACGCAGACCACCGACTACCCTGCTACCTACCTGCACCAATACTATTCTACCCATCACAACAGTGGTACAACTTGCTGTACGCAGACCACTGACTCCTCCTTTACTTACCATCACCTATCCACGTCCACTCCTCGTGTCTACATTATCTTCAGTCTCCAGTTTACAGCTCCAAGTCGTTGACTTCCTCAGACTATCTCTACTCTCCAGCTGTTGTGTCGCTCCAATCATTCACCTGCCTGCTTTGAGGTGTGTGCCATATCCCCACCTCTCTTGCAGAGTTCCATCTGGTGAAACTCGGGTAGCAACTCCTAGTGCCCGTGACACCACCATTGCGTGTTTTGGTTTTGGTTTTGTTTGGTTTTGTTTTTCTATTTTGTTGGAAAATCAATGTTTTTGTGCCTAAAATAACCCAATTTAGTGCTCCAACTGTTTTAGAGATAAGTAATCTAATTGTAGAGGTAATAAATCATCCAAAAAACAGTTTAATTCTTCGTTGGTAGGCCTTCATTTATTCTACACACAAAACAGATGGTCTTCCTCTCCATCTATGCATATTGGCAATGCAGCTATCGTCTTTGGATGTATAGTACACCCTACACTTATAGTTAAATATGTAAAGAAATGGAAAAAGGCAATTTGCTTTCTGTCTCTATAGGCCCCCCTCCACTTGTTTAAAAACCAAAAAATTCAGCCGTTATAGACTGTACAATATTAATTGAAATGGACAAAGCCAGTTTGGTTTCTGGCTCTATAGGCCCCCCTCCACTTGTCGAAAATACAAATAAATTCAGCCGTTATAGACTGTATAATATTAATTTAAATGGAGAAAGCCAGTTTGGTTTCTGTCTCTCTAGGCTCCCCTCTACTTGTATAAAATACAAAAAAATTCAGCCATTATAGACTGTACAATATTAATTGACATGGAGAAAGCCAGTTTGGTTTCTGTCTCTCTAGGCCCTCCTTCACTTGTATAAACTACCAAAAAATTCAGCCGTTATAGACTGTACAATATTAAGAGAAATGGACAAAGGCAGTTTGGGGTCACTCTGTCTATGACACCCTACCCTTAAGGAAAATTTGCCCAAACAGCAGCCTTTCAAGACGGTACGTGATATGGAAATGCCACAAGTCCCTTTCCTCTTTGGGGGTAGATTGCACCCTACACTTACATAGAAAGTTTTAAAAAGATGCTATCGTCATCATCTTCAGCTTCATCCTTACCGTCATCAGTGTGTACGTCATCATCACAGACTATCAATTCATCGTCGCTTGAATCCGCCATTAGAGAACAGTCAGTGCTTGGATGTCTTTGATGGTGAAGGCCTACCTCGTGGAAGATGTAGTTCATTTTTATAAACATCATTTTCTCCACATTTTTGGGAAGTAACCTTCTACGGCGATCACTGACTAATTTCCCTGCTGTGCTGAACACTCGTTCAGAGTACACACTGGAGGGTGGGCAGCTTAGGTATTGCAAAGCAAGTTTGTACATGGGTTTCCAAATAGCCTGCTTTTCTTCCCAGTAAGGAAAGGGACTGTCTGACATTTCCATATCAACTACCTCTTGAAAGTAATCCTCCACCATCCTTTGCATGTTTATACTCGTATTGGATGGAGTTATGGGCAAAGTGACAAATTTTTTTGAAAAATCCTTCAAACCAGCCCAGATGTTAAATTGTTCTGGTCTGCCCCCTGCGTCTTCCCTGCTTCTTTTTGGGAAATTTAATTTTTTACGAGCAGCAGCAGCTTGAGAAAGTGAAGGAGGACACATTGTCAAGCCGAGGCCCAGTTCAGCGGCCAACTTGCTGAGCAATAGCTCCTTGCAAAAGTTCAAATCTCGCTCATTTACAAGTAAAGACTCAATGTAGGTCTTAAACCTTGGATCAAGCACAGTGGTCAAAACGTACTGATCCGAGGTTATGATCTTACTAACTCGAGGATCATTGTGAAGCGAATTAAGTACTTGATCGACAAGGCCAACATACTTTGCTGAATTGCTTGCTTTCAGCTCCTCCTTCATTTTCTCAAGCTGCTTTTCCAATAGTCTAATTAAAGGAATGACTTAGCTCAAACTAGCAGAGTCTGCACTCACCTCACACGTCACAACTTCAAACGGTTTCAGCACCTTGCACAGGACTGAAAGGATTCCCCACTGTGCAAGAGTGAAATACATCCCCCCTCCTTTCACAATGCCATGGCTTGTGCAATATGCTTGGATGGCTTTGCGCTGTTCCTCCATCCTCTGAAGCATGTACAGGGTGGAATTCCACCTAGTTACCACCTCTTGCTTAAGTTTGTGGCAGGGCAAGTTAAACTGCTCTTGGAGCTGCTGTAATCTTCTACATGCTATGGCTGAATGCCTGAAATGGCCTGAAATTTTACGGGCCACCGAAAGCATCTCCTGCACCTCACGGTTATTTTGTAGGAAGCTCTGCACCACCAAGTTGATGGTGTGAGCAAAACAGGGAATATGTTGGAAATCACCCAGCTGTAATGCTCGCACTAAATTGTTGGCGTTATCAGAAATGACATACCCTGGGGAGAGTCCGTGTGGTATAAGCCATGCATCAATCACATCTCTCAGTTTGCGTAACAAATTGTCAGCCATATGCCTGTTAGTGAAGCCGGTGATACAAAGAGTGGCCTGCCTGTGACAAATGTTACGTAGTGGTGTACATGCTGCTGCTGTTCCTGCTGGTGAAAGTGAATGACCAACCCAGTGGGCTGTCACAGTCATATAGTCATTGGTTTGACCACTTCCAATTGTCCACATATCTGTGGTTAAGTGGACAGTGGGCAGAATGGCATTTTTCAGCGCAATCTCTACATTTATACACACTTTTTGGTATAGTTGTGGAATAGCTTTACGGGAAAAATGGTGTCGTGATGGAATTCTGTAACGCGGACACAAAACCTCAATTAACTGTGAAAAACCAGCTGCGTTTATTGGATGCAGATCTAACACTAACATGGCAGCCATGGCGTCTGTGATTCGCTTGGCGACTGGGTGACTGCCGTCATATTTGCTTCCCCTCGCAAATGATTGTTTCACAGTTAATTGTTGAAATGTAGGACTACTCTTTTTCTTGGCCTTCCTCTGGGCTGACGATTCACCCCCAACAGCAGCAACAGCAGCAGCAGTGGGACTAACGCTTTCTTCAGAGGAATCAATTATAGTGCAGGAGTCATCCAGCCTTAAGTGGGATGCCGGGTTAACTCCGAGCGCTACTGAGGATATTGATGAGGATGGTGTGGTGGGTGTATTTTGTAGCCGTCGGGATGTCGGTGAGCGGAGGGTCTTAGCTGATGATGGAGTGCTTGTATTTTTTGGGGAAGAACTTTCAGCTTTTCCCAACACTTTTCCATGAACTCTCGTTTAATGGCGTAACATAGACGAGGTTCCAAGATGGTTAAGGTCCCTCCCTCCACTGACTGTGGCTTGACATACACTACAAATGGCTATACAATTGTTGTCTGGATTTGGGTAGAAATAATTCCACACATAAGAAGTGGATTTTTGTTTGTTTTATGGCCAGGCATGACAATGGCCTTTTTCTTGTCACATGCCAGAACTGCTGCCACTGGTGCAGGACTTACACAAACAACCTCATCCTCATCAACATCCTCATTAGCGCCCTCGTCGCCTACACAAATCTCCCCCTCATCCTCTTCTAATTCCAAAGTGGCATCCTCAATTTGGGTATCACCGGCTACACTCGAGCTATTAAGGCATACATCAGCATAATGCTCACGATTAGACATCCCACTGTTGGATGGACTCTCCACAGGCATTGTTGTCATTTGTGAATCAGAGCAAACATTCTCCTCTAATGCCTCACTGTTATCTTGCAGCTCGGCTTTGACGCATAACAGTAGTTGTGCACCAATTGTAGGCTGGGTAATTTTTTGAGATCTGCCACTAATAGCGAAAGGTGAAGGCCTCATTCTCTCTTTGCCACTGCGTGTGTAGAATGGCATGCTTGCAAAAAAAAATTATCGGCACTTAACTTTTGCTCATTAACACTTCTTTTTCGTTTCAACACAGTAAATTTTTTGGGGGTTTTTATTTTTTGCACTGATTTGGAAACACTCTGTTGTTTGACATCGCCTTGGCTAGATGATGTACTGGGAACACTAACATCAGGACTGGTGACAGAACCTGGCTGCTCATTCTGATCATATGTGGACTGCTTTGAATCCATTCTGAGCGCAAAGCACTTGTAGTGGTAAAAATTATTTGGTAAGATGCTGCTGACAGATATGACTTTTGACAGCCAGAAATATTTATGCACAATTAGGGAGGACACCCCAAAAGCACTGGGGAGTGCTAAAAATTAGTTGGTAGATACTGCTGACAGATATGACTTTTGACAGCCAGAAATATTTATGCACAATTAGGGGGGGGGGGGGCAAAAGCACTGGGGAGTGCCAAATATTAAAAAAAAAAATAATAAACCTCTATCCTCCTCTCTTCTCTAGCGATTTTTGTTAGAGCAATTGCAAGAAGAATATTGGATTCTCTGTCCCTGCTCTAATCAGCCTGTGAATACACTCTGCTCTCTCCCTCTGTCAAATGGCGATGGATTGCTGTGGAGGCGTGTATTTATAATCTTGAAGTATCGCGAGAACCGAGCCCCGAGATCCGACGACGTCACAATGACGTTCGGCCTCGATTTGGATTCGGAGCGGGCGGGAGAGTACCGAGCTACTCAGCTCGGTACTCGGATAGGCAAAGTTCGGGTGGGTTCGGTTCTCGGGGAACCGGACCCGCCCATCACTAGTAAAAAGTAAGTGAAGCATTTTTAGAATAGAAAAATACACATATTATTTACAGACATGTAAATAGAAATATTTTATAAGGACATTAGAAACAACTCACAATTCCATGAATTGTTCAAAAAGCACTTGGTCTATGACCTCATGAATCTCTCCTTAGTGACTACATATATAATCTACAACCTATAATACAGCATACATTATTGTTTCTGTTACAAAATGTACATGATAAAAAATATTCTGCTGTTACATAGCTATTTTTTTGTACGCACAATTACCACATAATCAATGAGTTGTCCCTAGCTACATTAAACAAGTGTCAGATCTTAATACTAAGGCTTATGTAGTGGACACTCCAAATAAACTAATATGCACTCAGCCAAAACAGTCAAATAGTATTCAAACTAGAGATAGTCACTGACCCCCGTGTTTTGGTTTTGGATTCGGTTTTGGATCTGGATTACCGTCGTGTTTTGGTTTTGGTTTTGGTTTTGCAAAACCGCCATTGCGTGTTTTGGTTTTGGTTTTGTTTGGTTTTGTTTTGCTATTTTGTTGGAAAATCCATGTTTTTGGGCCTAAATTAACCCAATTTAGTGCTCCAACTGTTTTAGAGATAAGTAATCTAATTGTTGAGGTAATAAATCATCCAAAAAAACAGTTTAATTCTTCGTTGGTAGGCCTTCATTAAATTCTACACACAAAACAGATTGTCTTCCTCTCCATCTATGCATATTGGCAATGCAGCCATCGTCTTTGAATGTATATTACACCCTACACTTATAGTTAAATATGTAAAGAAATGGAAAAAGACAGTTTGCTTTCTGTCTCTATAGGCCCCCCTCCACTTGTTTAAAAAAACAAAAAATTCAGCCGTTATAGACTGTACAATATTAATTGAAATGGACAAAGCCAGTTTGGTTTCTGCATCTATAGGCCACCCTCCACTTGTATAAAATACCAAAAAATTCAGCCGTTATAGACTGTACAATATTAATTGACATGGAGAAAGCCAGTTTGGTTCCTGTCTCTCTAGGCCCCCCTCCACTTGTATAAAATACCAAAAAATTCAGCCATTATAGACTGTACAATATTAATTGACATGGAGAAAGCCAGTTTGGTTTTTGTCTCTCTAGGCCCCCCTCCACTGGTATAAAATACCAAAAAATTCAGCCATTATAGACTGTACAATATTAATTGACATGGAGAAAGCCAGTTTTGTTTCTGTCTCTCTAGGCCCCCCTCCACTTGTATAAAATACCAAAGAATTCAGCCATTATAGACTGTACAATATTAATTGACATGGAGAAAGCCAGTTTGGTTTCAGTCTCTCTAGGCCCCCCTCCACTTGTATAAAATACCAAAAAATTCAGCCATTATAGACTGTACAATATTAATTGAGATGGAGAAAGCCAGTTGGGTTTTGTCTCTCTAGGCCCCCCTCCACTGGTATAAAATACCAAAAAATTCAGCCATTATAGACTGTACAATATTAATTGACATGGAGAAAGCCAGTTTGGTTTCTGTCTCTCTAGGCCCCCCTCCACTTGTATAAAATACCAAAGAATTCAGCCATTATAGACTGTACAATATTAATTGACATGGAGAAAGCCAGTTTGGTTTCAGTCTCTCTAGGCCCCCTCCACTTGTATAAAATACCAAAAAATTCAGCCATTATAGACTGTACAATATTAATTGACATGGAGAAAGCCAGTTTGGTTTCTGTCTCTCTAGGCTCCCCTCCACTTGTATAAAATACCAAAAAATTCAGCCATTATAGACTGTACAATATTAATTGACATGGAGAAAGCCAGTTTGGTTTCTGTCTCTCTAGGCCCCCCTCCACTTGTATAAAATACCAAAGAATTCAGCCATTATAGACTGTACAATATTAATTGACATGGAGAAAGCCAGTTTGGTTTCTGTCTCTCTAGGCCCCCCTCCACTTGTATAAAATACCAAAAAATTCAGCCATTATTGACTGTACAATATTAATTGACATGGAGAAAGTCAGTTTGGTTTCTGTCTCTCTAGGCCCCCCTCCACTTGTATAAAATACCAAAAAATTCAGCCATTATAGACTGTACAATATTAATTGACATGGAGAAAGCCAGTTTGGTTTCTGTCTCTCTAGGCCCCCCTCCACTTGTATAAAATACCAAAAAATTCAGCCATTATAGACTGTACAATATTAATTGACATGGAGAAAGCCAGTTTGGTTTCTGTCTCTCTAGGCCCCCCTCCACTTGTATAAAATACCAAAAAATTCAGCCGTTATAGACTGTACAATATTATGAAAAATGGACAAAGCCAGTTTGGGGTCACTCTGTCTATGACACCCTACCCTTAAGGATAAATTGCCCTAACAGCAGCCTTTCAAGATGGTATGTGATATGGAAATGCCACAAGTCCCTTTCCTGTTTGGGGTTAGATTGGACCCTACACTTACATAGAAAGTTTTAAAAAGATGTTATCGTCATTATCTTCAGCTTAATCCTCACCCTCATCAGTGTGTACGTCATCATCACAGACTATCAATTCATCACCGCTTGAATCCGCCATTAGAGAACAGTCAGTGCTTGGATGTCTTTGATGGTGAAGGCCTTCCTCGTGGAAGATGTAGTTCATTTTTATAAACATCATTTTCTCCACATTTTTGGGAAGTAACCTTCTACGGCGATCACTGACTAAGTTCCTGCTGTGCTGAACACTCGTTCAGAGTACACACTGGAGGGTGGGCAGCTTAGGTATTGCAAAGCAAGTTTCTACATGGGTTTCCAAATGGCTTGCTTTTCTTCCCAGTAAGGAAAAGGACTGTCTGACATTTCCATATCAATTACCTCTTGAAAGTAATCCTCCACCATCCTTTGCATGTTTATACTCGTATTGGATGGAGTTATGGGCAAAGTGACACATTTTTTTGAAAAATCCTTCAAACCAGGAGAGATGTTAAACTGTTCTGGTCTGCCCCCTACGTCTTCCCTGCTTCTTTTTTGGAAATTTAATTTTTTACGACCAGCAGCTTGAGAAACTGAAGGAGAACACGTTGTCAAGCCGAGGCCCAGTTCAGCGGCCAACTTGCTGAGCAATAGCTCCTTGCAAAAGTTCAAATCTCGCTCATTTACAAGTAAAGACTCAATGTAGGTTTTAAACCTTGGATCAAGCACAGTGGCCAAAACGTACTGATCCGAGGTTATGATCTTACTAACTCAAGGATCATTGTGAAGCGAATTAAGTACTTGATCGACAAGGCCAACATACTTTGCTGAATTGCTTGCTTTCAGCTCCTCCTTCATTTTCTCAAGCTGCTTTTCCAATAGTCTAATTAAAGGAATGACTTGGCTCAAACTAGCAGAGTCTGCACTCACCTCACACGTCACAACTTCAAATGGTTTCAGCACCTTGCACAGCACTGAAAGGATTCCCCACTGTGCAAGAGTGAAATACATCCCCCCTCCTTTCCCAATGTCATGGCTTGTGCAATATGCTTGGATGGCTTTGCGCTGTTCCTCCATCCTCTGAAGCATGTACAGGGTAGAATTCCATAGAATTCCACCTAGTTACCACCTCTTGCTTAAGTTGGTGGCTGGGCATGTTAAACTGCTCTTGGAGCTGCTGTAATCTCTTACATGCTGTGGCTGAATGCCTGAAATGGCCTGAAATTTTACGGGCCACCGAAAGCATCTCCTGCACCTCACGGTTATTGCGTAGGAAGCTCAGCACAACCAAGTTGATGGTGTGAGCAAAACAGGGAATATGTTGGAAATCACCCAGCTGTAATGCTCGCACTATATTGTTGGCGTTATCAGAAATGACATACCCTGGGGAGAGTCCGTGTGGTATAAGCCATGCATCAATCACATCTCTCAGTTTGCGTAACAAATTGTCAGCCGTATGCCTGTTAGTGAAGCCGGTGATACAAAGAGTGGCCTGCCTGTGACAAATGTTACGTAGTGGTGTACATGCTGCTGCTGTTCCTGCTGGTGAAGGTAAATGACCAACCCAGTGGGCTGTCACCGTCATATAGTCTTTGGTTTGGCCACTTCCACTTGTCCACATATCTGTGGTTAAGTGAACAGTGGGCAGAATGGCATTTTTCAGCGCAATCTCTAAATTTTAACACACTTTTTGATATAGTTGTGGAATTGCTTTACGAGAGAAATGGTGTCGCGATGGAATTCTTTAACGCGGACACAAAAACTCAATTAACTGTGAAAAACCAGCTGCGTTTATTGTGGAGATTGGACGCAGATCTAACAGTAACATTGCAGCCATGGCATCTGTGATTCGCTTGGCGACTGGGTGACTGCCGTCATATTTGCTTCCCCTCGCAAATGATTGTTTCACAGTTAATTGCTGAAATGTAGGACTGCTCATTTTATTGACCTGCCTCTGGGGTGACGATTCACCCAGAGCAGCAGCAACTGCAGCAGTAGGACTAACGCTTTCTTCAGAGGAATCAATAATAGTGCAGGAGTCATCCAGCCTTAAGTGGGATGTCGGGCTAACTCCAAGCGCTACTGAGGATATTAATGAGGATGGTGTGGTGGGTGTATTTTGTAGCCGTCGGGATGTCGGTGAGCGGAGGGTCTTAGCTGATGATGGAGTGCTTGTATTTTTTTGGGAAGAACTTTCAGCTTTTCCCAACACTTTGCCATGAACTCTCGTTAAATGGCGTAACATAGACGAGGTTCCAAGATGGTTAAGGTCCCTCCCTCGACTGACTGTGGCTTGACATACACTACAAATGGCTATACAATTGTTGTCTGGATTTGGGTAGAAATAATTCCACACATAAGAAGTGGATTTTTGTTTGTTTTATGGCCAGGCATGACAATGGCCTTTTTCTTGTCACATGCCAGAACTGCTGCCACTGGTGCAGGACTTACACAAACAACCTCATCCTCATCAACATCCTCATTAGCGCCCTCGTCGCCTACACAAATCTCCCCCTCATCCTCTTCTAATTCCAAAGTGGCATCCTCAATTTGGGTATCACCGGCTACACTCGGGCTATTAAGGCACACATCAGCATAATGCTCACGATTAGACATCCCACTGTTGGATGGACTCTCCACAGGGATTGCTGTCATTTGTGAATCAGAGCAAACATTCTCCTCTAATGCCTCACTGTTATCTTGCAGCTCGGCTTTGACGCGTAACAGTAGTTGTGCACCAATTCTAGGCTGGGTAACTTTTTGGGATCTGCCACTAATAGCCAAAGGTGAAGGCCTCATTCTCTCTTTGCCACTGCGTGTGTAGAATGGCATGCTTGCAATTTTTTTTTTATCGTTACTTAACTTTTGCTCAGTTACACTTCTTTTTCGCTTCAATACAGTAAAATTTTTTGGGGTTTTTGTTTTTTGCACTAATTTGGAAACACTTTGTTGTTTGACATCGCCTTGGCCAGATGACGTACTGGGAACACTAACATCAGGACTGGTGACAGAACCTGGTTGCTCATTCTGATCATATGTGGACTGCTTTGAATCCATTCTGAGTGCAAACCACTGGGAAGTGCTAAAAATTAGTTGGTAGATACTGCTGACAGATATGACTTTTGACAGCCAGAAATATTTATGCACAATTATGGGGGACACCCCAAAAGCACTGAGGAGTGCTAAAAATTATTTGGTAGATACTGCTGTCAGATATGGCTTTTGACAGCCAGAAATATGTATGCACAATTATGGGGGACACCCTAAAAGCACTGAGGAGTGCAAAAAATTAGTTGGTTGATACTGCTGACAGATATGACTTTTGACAGCCAGAAATATTTATGCACAATTATGGGGGACACCCCAAAAGCACTGAGGAGTGCTAAAAACTATTTGGTAGATACTGCTGACAGATATGACTTTTGACAGCCAGATATATTTATGCACAATTATGGGGGACACCCCAAAAGCACTGAGGAGTGCTAAAAATTATTTGGTAGATACTGCTGACAGATATGACTTTTGACAGCCAGAAATATTTATGTACAATTATGGGGGACACCCCAAAAGCACCAAGGAGTGCTAAAAATTATTTGGTAGATACTGCTGACAGATATGACTTTTGACAGCCAGAAATATTTATGCACAATTATGGGGGACACCCCAAAAGCACAGAGGAGTGCTAAAAATTAGTTGGTAGATACTGCTGACAGATATGACTTTTGACAGCCAGAAATATTTATGCACAATTATGGGGGACACCCCAAAAGCACTGAGGAGTGCTAAAAATTAGTTGGTAGATACTGCTGACAGATATGACTTTTGACAGCCAGAAATATTTATGCACAATTATGGGGGACACCCCAAAAGCACTGGGGAGTGCCAAATATTAACAAAAAATAATAAACCTCTATCCTCCTCTCTTCTCTAGCGATTTTGGTTAGAGCTATTGCAAGAACAATATTGTATTCTCTGTCTCTGCTCTAATCAGCCTGTGACTACATCCTGCTCTCTCCCTCTGTCAAATGGCGATGGATTGCTGTGGAGGCGTGTATTTATAAAGTTGAAGTATCGCGAGATCCGAGCCCCGAGATCCGACGACGTCACGATGACGTTCGGCCTCGATTTGGATTCGGAACGGGCGGGAGAGTACCGAGCTGCTCGGATACCCAAAGTTCGGGTGGGTTCGGTTCTCGGGGAACCGGACCCGCCCATCTCTAATTCAAACAGTGACAATCTTTATTAAGTACAATTAAAAAGTGAAAAGGGGTATATAACAGAATAAAAGAAATAAGAAAATGTGGAAACATAGGACACAGGGATAAATTTAATGTAAAGTCTAGAACACAAATCCGTAAATAATACCATAAATGAAGACTACACTTGATGGCCACTTTAATAGGTACACCTTTCTAGTACTAGGTAAGAACAATGATTTGCCCCCAGAACATTGTGAATTCTTTGTGGCATAAATTCAACAAGGGGCTAGAAACATTCCTTAGAAATTCTTGTCCAGGTTAATATGAGAACATCTTACAGTTGCTAGATTAGTCGACTACACATTCATGCTGTGAATCTCCACCACATTCCAAGATGGATCCATGCATGTATATAGTTTACACCAAATTCTGACCCTACCATCTAAATGTTGCAGCAGAATTCAAGATTCGGCAGACCAGACAACATTTTAATTCAGCAATGTAGAACTAAAGATTTCATAACATATATGGATTTGTCACTTTGCAATATTTTTTATCATTAGCCATATCAGGGTTTTCTCTTGATGAATTAATTTGATTAAGAAATAAAAGAAATAACAAATAAAAGGAACTTCTGATGTATTAACACCTAAATCTCCTCTTGTGTGATAATTCCATTGCATATTACTACCATTCCTGCTCTGGTAGGAGAAGTGGAGGAGCAAAACCACATTTAAGATTGTTCTCCTGCTTGGACAAAACATAAACTTTTTCACCCATCTGCTGATCAAATAACTAGGTTTACACAATCAAGGACAACCCAAGACAAAGACATAATGAAAATTAATTAAAAAAAGGGATGTCTTTCAAGAAATCACATCGTAATTTTGAGGTCTATTTGATAATACTGAAACCCAGATTGTATTTTCAATCGGAGCAAATGGAATACCTACAGCCTTAGCAAACTCAAACCCTCGGAAGTTTTTTACAAAATCACAATTCAGTTGTTAGGTTTTCATCTATTTTGCATTATTCTTGTTACTCAGACCTGCTATGCTTTTCAGGAGTGTCTTCCTCTGTGTGCTGATTGACCGACTGCACTTAAGCTCTAAGGCGATCATACTATAAACTCCATATTGTTTTAAACACATCATAATTTTGCATTCCTGTGAATTCCTAATATTTGGAATGCTAAGATGTTAAAAAAATCAAATGGTATTTATATTCTTTAAAAATTAGAACATAATAATCTAGATCTGTTTTTCTAGGCCCATCTAGACACTTGAATTTCCTGTTTTTTTGGGGCAGACTTGAACCAGATGTCTTTATGCATGAATGTGCGTGAATGCATGAAAGTTGTACCATGTTGAATGTTAAAATGTAAAGAAAAATAAGCAATATTGGCGCTAGGTGACAACCAATATGTGATTTGTGCAAAAAAAGGTAATCCAGGTGAACAATTAATAATATCATAACATACAGTAGGCTGCTTCTTGTCAGTTTCCCATCTTGTTGTCAGGAATCCCAATAAGAAATAGAACTCAAAGAGAGAACAATATAGTATAGTATGTTCCTTTTTAAGATCTAGAAAATTTACATCTTATCAATAGAAGCATACCAGATCAGGCTCTCTTTAATATGTATATAAGACATATACAAAATAGGTGGGCCAATAGAAATATATCTTTAATATATATATATATATATATATATATATATATATATATATAAAAACATATATATACATATATATATATATATATATATATATATGTATTTATATCTATCTATATATATATATATATATATATATATATACACATACATACAGAAAGCTCATACATTAAAATGAAAATTACAAGGCTAATCTGTGTTCCTCAAATCAGCAAAGACGTTACAGTGGGAAAACGAACTCTCGGGGAGGAAGAAGTTAGCAAGATAAGCTTTTCAAATGTTGTTTTTCATTATCACATTACATCTATCAGTATTGATATTTTGTTTTGATATGCCATGTTGAATGTTAGTTTAATGCTTGCTTTAACTGTAGGTTATTAATACAGCCAATCAGTTTACAGGGGGGGCAATTTAGCTGAAGCACAAAGTGATCCTAATACGGAAACATCATCAGCAATAATTAAAAAGGATAGTGTTTCATTTTGAAAAAAAAAACAAAAACATTTCAAGAATCAATAGCTTAACAGTGGAGGAGATCAGATCACTTAGATCACTTGCCAACATGAAAAAGGCAGCATTGGGAAAGAGTAATATGTGTCAGTTGCCCTGAAATCCCACTGTAATAAGTGTCCTTGAGGTTTCCATTAGGAGAGCCTTTAATTTTTTTGTCTGACCAGATAGGTGATGGAAATTGTCCTATACTAACCTCATGCAGCAGATTGATACAGTACAACAAAGGTTATAAAACTAGGGTTGTAGTCAAGGTCATCAATTCTGATTAGGCATGGTAGAAATAAAAAGTGAGGTGACTTTATTGCAGCTGAATAATCTAAGAGTCACTACAAAAACAGTAACATTGAATCCAACAGGCCTCAGGTGAACTAGTCAACATAAGATGTCATCTTGGGTGAAAAAATGTTGATGAAGATGTGTTCTTTTGCACACCCTGACTTTTTCAACAGTATGTGGAACAATACAAAAATACCCTTGGCACCAGAGTATGGAATGCAGGAAATATAACAGCAGACACCTGATAATGTTCAAGGGTCATATATTAAACCAAAACATAATGTAACAAAATCAGTGCACTGATATAATAAGTATATACAAACAGAGGGGTAAATACTAGGGATGTGCACCGGCGACTTTTGAGGTCTCGTGTTTTGTGTTTTGGATCTGGATTTTCATTATTTTTGGGGTTCGGATTTGTCTCGCAAAACACTTGACGAAAGGTCTCGGTTCGGATTTAAGGTTTTGGATTCGGATTTTTTTTGAAAAAAACATAAAAAGTTTAAAAATCAAGTTTTTGGGCTTATTTTCACTCCTACGCTATTATTAACCTCAATAAAATTCAATAACAAGCATTTCCACTAATTTACAGTGTATTCTGAAAACCTCAAAATATAGTTATTAGTCCAAAACGTTGCAACGAGGTATCTTTCTGGACTGCGTAGTGGAGTGGTCCCCACAATATAAGTAAACCATCAACTGGTATGAATCGCACCGAATAAAGTACCTGGACTGCGTAGAGGAGTGGTTCACCACAATATATATTAAAAACCCTGAACTTGTATGATTCGCACCAATAAATGTACCTGGACTGCGTAGAGGAGTGGGTCACCACAATAATATATATTAAAAACCCTGAACTTGTATGATTCGCAGCAATAAATGTATCTGGACTGTGTAGAGGAGTGGGTCACCACAATATATATAATAAGAAAACCATCAACTTGTATGATTCGCACCAATAAATGTATCTGGACTGCGTAGAGGAGTGGTTCACCACAATATATATTAAAAACCCTGAACTTGTATGATTCGCACCAATAAATGTACCTGGACTGCGTAGAGGAGTGGGTCACCACAATATATATTAAAAACCCTGAACTTGTATGATTCGCAGCAATAAATGTATCTGGACTGCGTAGAGGAGTGAGTCACCACAATAAATATAATAAGAAAACCATCAACTGGTATGATTCGCACCAATAAATGTACCTGGACTGCGTAGAGGAGTGGGTCACCACAATATATATTAAAAACCCTGAACTTGTATGATTCGCAGCAATAAATGTATCCGGACTGCGTAGAGGAGTGGGTCACCACAATATATATAATAAGAAAACCATCAACTTGTATGATTCGCACCAATAAATGTACCTGGACTGCGTAGAGGAGTGGGTCACCACAATAATATAAATTAAAAACCCTGAACTTGTATGATTCGCAGCAATAAATGTATCTGGACTGCGTAGAGGAGTGGGTCACCACAATATATATAACAAGAAAACCATCAACTTGTATGATTCGCACCAATAAATGTACCTGGACTGCGTAGTGGAGTGGTCCCCACAATATAATTAAAAAAACCTTCAACTGGTCTCATTTCCACAAAACAGATGGCGGACACCGGATGGACTTCCAAAAAACCAACATACATGTTAACTGTTACGGTCTTCAACCACATTTGCACTCAGGGAACTTTGGCGTACTAATCTAAACATAGTTGGTTCCCACAATATAAAAAAAAAACAATTGATCTGAATTCCACCAAACAAGTATCTTGACTGCGTAGTGGAGTGGCCCCGATACCCAATTTGGTACCGGGGCCACAATATAATTTAAAAAAATTTCAACTGGGCTCAATTAAACAAAACAGATGGCGGACACCGGATGGACGTCTAAAACCAACATAGCTGTTAACTGTTAAGGGCGCACTTCCTCTTTTTTGTGACTGCACAAAGAATTAACCTAGTAATATAAATGGCAGTTATTTTTTTTTTTAATATAGAAAGAAAAAAGTTAGTAATAGAAATGGCAGTTCCTCTTTTTTGGTACTGCACAAATAGTGATTATTTGGATTTCTATAATTAGTAATAAACTATTATTACTAATAAATAATTAACAATGAATTGTCTGCATCAGATCCCCTCTCCACTAGGAGTAAAATAGAAAACTATTCAGCCGTTATATACTCTAGAATATAAATAGAAATTGAGAAAGGCAATTTGGTATCTGTCTGCATCATAATCATCAACATCCTCCTCAGCGCCAGCTACATCAATATCCTCATCCCGGTGTACAACATTGACACCTTCATTAGCCAAATCTGTAACTGGACTGCGGGTGATCCTTCCAGCATATGCAGAGGGCGTGCTGCAAATGGTGGAAGGAGCCACCTCTTCCCGTACAGTGATGGGAAGGTCAGGCTTCGCAACCACCAACACCCTTGGACTCGCCTTGGGGATTTGTGATAATTTCTCTTTAGAAGGCAGAGTTGTTTGCTGTGTTGTTGCTGACAGCATAACTCTCTTAAATTTTTTGTAGGGGGGGGGAGGAGGAGGGCTTAGATCGTTGTGTGAAGCTGAACCACTAGTCATGAACACGGGCCAGGGCCTAATCCGTTCCTTGCCACTGCATGTCGTAAATTGCATATTGGCAACTTTACGTTTCTCCTCAGATGATTTTAAGTTTCTCTTTTTGCTACTTTTACTGAACTTGGGCTTTTTTGATTTTACATGCCCTCTACTAGGAGATTGGGCATCGGCCTTGGCAGACGACGTTGATGGCATTTCATCGTCTATGTCATGACTAGTGGCAGCAGCTTCAGCATTAGGAGGAAGTGGGTCTTGATCTTTCCCTACTTTATCCTCCAAATTTTTGGTCTCCATTATATGTAGCACAAGATACTGCAGAATGTGTGAACTTGGTAATATTGCAGTACCAATGGACTTATACTGCTGGATTGGTTTTGCAAATTTGGTTATAATTACTTTTTTTTTTAATTTTTTATTTTAATTTTTTTTATAACTTTTTTTTTATTTTTTAAAAACTTGGGAATAATGGGGAAATAACTATGCCCTTAGAAGCACAGAGCACAGGACACAGCACCACTGGACTGAACAGGACACAGCACAGGACCCAGCAGCACCACTGAACTCAGCAGGACAGAGCACAGGACACAGCACCACTGGACTGATACTGCAGAACACAGCACAGCACAGCACAGCACTAAACACAGCACAGAACAGCACTAAACACAGCACAGCACAGCACTAAACAGCACAGCACAGAACTAAACAGCACAGCACAGCACAGAACTAAACAGCACAGCACGAGATCTAGCAGGACAGAGGACCACCTAACCTAACACACCCTCCCTCTACCCTGATCAATGCCCGAGTGAAGATGGCGGTGACTAGCGGGAAATTTATAGGTTCAGAGTATCGCGAGATCCGACAGCGGAATTATGACTCGGAGCCTCGTTTTCATTTTTGCATTTGGCGCCAATACCCGGATCTATCTCGGATCCGACTCGGATCCGCAAGGTTCGGGTGGGCTCGGATTCACAAAATCCGAGTGCGCTCATCTCTAGTAAATACCCAGTTGGTTGAGCTGCAACATATAGTCCTGTTATCAATGAAGGGCTGAGAATAACAACAATAGTAATAAAACAGTACTTAATCACCATAAAGTCCACAAAATGATGTAGTCTTGGAGATAAAAAATCTAAAAAACTACAATGAATATAGGACACAATTTGCTACAAGCAATATCCTGTTGCAAAAGTGCTGACAGGTGTGGTTTCATACGAGTCTGTGATGCGTTTAATATATTACCCTTAAACATTATCAGCTGTCTGTTGTTATATATCTGACATTCCATACTCTGGCGCCAAGGGTCTTTTTGTATTTCTATATCTAGGGCAGTTGGAGCCTACTCCCTCTCCAAATATCCCCTATAGGCAGCCAACAACCTATTCTCAAAGAAAGTGCAGATACCAAACTTTTTACATTGAGTATGTGGAACAAAGTTTCCAGGATTTAGGCCTCAAATTCATCAGCAACACATCTCAAAACGATGGTATGAGGATACAAATGAATTTGACAGCAAGTATCAAATTCATTTGTATCCTCATACCATCGTTTTTCATTCCATGACTGGATTTCTATTTTTGTTATGATCATTAGCCTGGATGAACCTATTGCGGAGTTACTAACACATACCGACACCGCACAGGAACATTGTTATTAGTATGTCTACTTTCCTCGTGGAATTCATTTAGCAGCACTCCATTGACACTGGCTGGAGGCTATCGTGATTTTATGTACCTATTTGTTTTTATTATCTTGAATGCTTCTGTGACTCACGTAGTGGCATTCATAACGCTGTTTTAATGTATTGGTTATTTGTTATTGTTTAACATTGGTGACATACAGGCGGTTTTTTCACTTGTGTCAGCAATTGTCTAACAATTGTTTTAATTTGTATTAAACTGTATTAATTAACAATTTACACACAATTTCATTATTTTCAATAGATAAAAACCCAGAGCCAATGAGCGCCCAGCTATTTCTGTTTTATATTTCTCTTGTTAGTTGTGATAGACTATTTCACACAGTTTGCTCTGGGTAATGTCACTACAAACAAGGACCAAAGAAAATTGTTTTTCCCTGTATCAATAGATACACAAGGGAAAAAACTGAGTTAAATTCAGAAGCAAAAGATTTCTATCTTTGTGCTCCTGAAATAAAAAAAAGGGACAGAAGATAACTCAAACGAAGAACTGGTTGCAGATGCTTTGCTAGAAAACACTATAGGAAAAACTGCAGTAACAGAAAATACATCAGAGACTGTGGGATATGAGCAGGAAGAATTTAAAGATTATTCCAATGCTATATATCCAAAAAACAGAAATCAACCCAGTGCAAATTGAAAATAACCATAGACTTTGACTTATAAAACTTTGCATCAACCTAGCATTAAATGCAGGAATCCAACTGTACACATTATGAAAAACTTTCATATACAGTCATGACCAAAAGATTTTAGAAATACACAAGAATTGGTTTTCACAAAGTTTGCTGCTTCAGTGCTTTTAGACCTTTTTGTCAGATGTTGCAATGGTATACTGAAATAAAATTACAAGCATTTCATAAGTGCCAAAGGCTTTTATTGACAATTACAGTTGAACACTACAATGGAATATCCAAAGACACCAAGTGCATGATTATTGATATGTGGTGTTGGGCTTCCTATTCAGTACATTTAAAATGTACTGCACTATATTGCAGTTTTTTCACATCATTGAGTTGGAGAGACTCTATGAGAAGAATATGAACTGCATGAGTTGTCTTCTTATATGAAAGGGACGTTTTACTTTTGAATCTATTTCAACAAAGGCGATTTATTGACTGATACATTGATTGATTCAAAGGCGATTTATTGACTGATACATTGATTGATTCAAAGAGTATCCCGATTGTGTATGTAAACTGACATTTTTTGGACATACATTTAAAACATCTGAATATTTTTTGTTTTTTGTTTCTCTTCTTCTGAACTACATTTGATTTTGCACCTATGATAGATATATACATATAATATATATATATATATATATATATATATATATATATATATATATATATATATATATATATTACATTACCGTATGATATAATAAGTGAGAAGTGAAGTGGCACTTTTCAACATATTTAGGCAGTAATCCATGTAGGTGCGCTGAGAAAGGTCATATCTTTATTAATTTTTTCATACATTATGAACAACGTAACTTGTTATTTGTTTCTTCCACCTGGCATTTATCAGGTTACATTGCAGTGGGCATATGTTTACCTATGTGGAGGTAAAATCATGTTTTTAAGCCATTCTGGTGGGTAGTTGAGACACGGTATCTAAAACCTGACTTAGAAGCTGTTGTCAACAAGAGTCATAAAACCCTAATTTGCATTTAGACACACTTTTAGTTCTGACATGACAGGAAGGGTGGCTGTGAGCCCTGAAGAATGTTTTAAAACTGTCCTGTAACTCAAAGGAATTGCTCAGTTTTGGGGAGTGAATCTGATATTAAAGAGTGCTCCATTTTCTGCTTCTCCCAGCAACAGGAATTTGATCATATGTGAGTTTTATCAATTCTGTGTTTATCCTTTTAATTTTCAAAAAAACATTGCATTATATATTTGTATGTTATTTGTTATCTTAAGCATTGTGGATTTATTTTCCATATTAAATTACACTTAATAAGTTCACGTTTCTGTGTTTTTACAAATTCACGTGACAGTTTGATCAAAATGCTACATAGTTTAAACAGGGGAGAACATTGTGGTTGATGGTAACTCTGATTAAAGTCAATTGTGATAGATTAGTTTTAAGGGAGACCCTAATGCATTCTGAATAATCCTTGGTGGTGGCATAAACTAGGGTGTGGCAGAGATAGGGAAGGATTTAATCATTTTAGACAGTCCAGTTGGTTATTTCGGTGGTAGTCAGTTTCACGATGACTGCAATAACGACAAGAAGGACACGGACATAAAAATCACGATGAGCATCAAGACCTCATTCAATAAATATCTACATACCATTATTTAGATGAACTCTCTCTCCGGCACCCATTATACCCGTCAGCTGTAAATTGGGAATACAGATAATCCAGCCACTGCTAACCTTGTCATTTACACTGGTCAGGCGGCAATGGGTGGAATACATTATAGAGGCGTCGGGTCCAACCATTGCTGCCTTAGAAGCTTCAATCACACTGTGACCAGCGTAAATGACAAGGTTAGCAGTGGCCGGAATGTCTGTATTCATAATTTACAGCTGACCGGTATAATGGCTGCCGAAGAGACAGTTAATCTAAATATTGGTATGTAGATATTTATTGACCGTTGCCTTGATGCTCATTGTGATTTCTATGTCGGTGTCCTTCTTGCCGTTATTCTAGTCATCGCCAATACATACCCAACCCGGTTATTTTTTGACTAACCCTTTGTCAAACACACATCCCGCAGGCTCAGGTGAGTGCTGGTCGTGACATGTCACATCTAATGATTCCAAATAAAGACCCCATTTCTTAAGAAACATTTTCACCTCTGTTTCTATGTCAGGTAGGGTGACCCTCCTATCCAGGTACAGAATGTCTGATAAATCAGTTATAAACGTGGTGAGGAGAGGTGGGACGAGGATGTCCACTTCAAAATCAATTGTTTGGCAACAGTAACAATGATTGTTAATATAGTGAGAAAGTCAGCGGATGGTAAGTTACTTTTCCAAATATCAAAATTGTCAAACAAAACTGCCTTTAAATCCTTGGTAATATGAACATAAAAGTATACATTGATAAAAGTGATCATTTTATTCCATATGTTAAGTGTCTTAAGGTATACTTTTTTATAGTCTAGAAGAGGTGAGAGACTTCTATGTAGATTAAAAATGTTGTAGAACTGGGTCAAGATACAGTCACATCAGTATGTATGAGCCCTGCATAGAAGTAGCATATTCGAAATGTATTGGATCACAAAAAGAAAAGTAGAGAATCTAATTTATCTGTGGCCTTTAGCATTAAGCTGATTGATTGAGATATATATATATATATATATATATATATATATTTACACAAGTTAACCCATGCATGATACTCATGCATTCTAGTCAAATCAAGCTACTTAAGGTGTTAAAAAGGTTCTTGTCATGCATTTGGGGCTAGGCCAGGCCTCCTCAGGGGAAGAGCGTTACTTCCCGAGGCAAGCGCCCTTTTTTAACGTGGTTTTGTCCACATGTCACCACCTCATCATTTTTCTCCATCCCCTCATCCTTCATCTTTATCGCCACATCTATCCAGATGTCTATCCAGACACAGGGATCTCTCTTAGCGGTCCTGAGTATCACACTACTCTCGCTCTGTCACCCCCGGCAACCACCAACCACTGAGGGAAGAATGCCTCTGTGCCAACTCTGCAGTCTGTCCGTGACAAAATATTAATATAGGGGGAGATTCAGTTAGCAGCAATGTTCCAGGTTAAGGAAAAATGAGCAGAGATTTCTTGTAAAAGTCCCCCGGATGCAGTGTTCTGAGGAATTGAATCTACCCCATAGACTTGGGTTCACTAAAAAATAAGTTACTAGCATGAAGTAATCCTCACATGAATGCATGTTTTGCTTTCACTAACAGTTGCGGCTTTCATCATGGCATACTTCCAAAATAAATTGCATGACACAAATATGTGAGGCCTGTTTCTTATTTTTGGCACCTAAAAAAAATGGCATCCCCCCACAATTTGAAGTGCTGCACGAACATATGACAATGGTATAATTATTTTAATTGTTTGCCTGGCTGTTAACTTACTGCTTATTATGTTCCTAGACACTAGCAAAATTTGTTTACAAAAGAGCTAATATTCTCACTTTATTTTTTTTCTGGGGTAGGGGGTTCAGAATTTAACATGGCAATGATACCCCAATCACTAACACTAATGCTAGACCTTCTGTAGAATACCCCCAGCCTTACAATTTACTTAGACTAGAGGAGTATGCATGTATTATTAATGAGTCATATTCATCGCTTATTATATTTATAGATGTCAATGTTCAAGTAGAAAACAAAATCATTAGTAACTAGTAACTATTACTTTTGGGATATGTTTCTCGTTGAAGATGCCTTTCATATTTTAAAATACTTTAATAAAGTGCTAAATAAAAAAACAGAGAGATCTTTAAAAAGTTATTTATAATTTAAATCGCAACATTACAAAAACCTGAAAATTGATCTGGTCCACAAAGGAGGAAAATATCCTTGCTATGTTTTACTCATTTTTTCTGTAACGCTTCTTAGAAAATGCAGCTAAGTGGTTTTATGCAAGTTTATATTAGTTGAAACATCCATTTTCTATCTTTTGTCTAGAGGTATGTTTTTCTTCAAAGCGATCATATCTCTCACTAACAGTGCATACAGTACTACTACAAGACACTACTACATTATCCAGACAGGCCAGGTAACCACATATAGAAAACACATGACCACACATGATCTTATTCATAAACCTGGAAAAGTGTTCTTTTTCATGAAAATATGTCTACACGGATCTGAAATGGCATAAATTCTCACATATGAACCAGACAACAAGAAATACATTCTTACTATAGTGTGCACTTTCTTCAAAATCCACAGCTTCACCTTGCCAAGTAATCAAGGAATACAAATTGTGCTAAATAGAACTCTTTATTTGAAAAGTATATAAAAAAATTATTATTTTTGTAATGATCTTTCTGCAGAGATAATTAAATGTTTAGGTGACTTTACATGGCACAACCTGCAGTTTAATAAAAGGACCCTATTGAGTCCAGACCTCCTTATTTACTATGCAATTGGGGCTAAGAAGCACTAGATCTGCATTAGCAAATCTCTTTCTTGGCAACAAGAGCAACTGTATTATTTTTGGCAAACATTCTTGGAAAATGTTCCAATTCAGTTAATTTATGGCGTGCTACCTTTTACATCTCTCAGTCAAAACGTAATGTTAAAAATTATAGAGAATTGTACAGCATGAAGAAGTACAATGTAATGGGTGTCTGCAAACTAAAGCTGCCACCATTAATACTAACTGAAATTCTCGGAAAAGTCAGAAACAGCAATGTTCTGTGTACTCAAGACTGAAACATATATATATATATATATATATATATATATATGTGTGTGTGTGTGTGTGTGTGTGTGTAGATAGATAGATAGATGTATATAGATATCTATCTATATATATTTATATATACTGTATGAGTCAGACTTTTTAGTACAGATCAAGCTGATCAGTTGAAGCGAGGATATTAGCAATGTGTCTGCCATTATGAGTCAAGACCACAAGGGACATTTGAAACAGGAGTCAATAATTCCTGGAATTTGCCTTGTGGCATATCAGAAGAAAATGTGTATGGATTAAATTGATTAGTCATTTGAAAATGAATTGCAGAAATACTGTAGATGAAGTTGATTCTCACAGATAACATTATTTAACTTGCTTCAAGGTAAATAATGTATTTTCCACATTAACTATGAACTGTACTGTCTCCTCCCTTCCCAATAACAGTAATTTGATGAAGGTTTCTCCCCTCATCCACCATTCACTGTACTTGCAGAATCCTGGCACTGACATATAGCCACATCTGCTGACCACCTCAGCCTCTGCTTACTCACCTTTAAGCTCCAAGGTTTTAATTTAGAAATGTTGTGTCACATCTCTCCCGCTGAGGAAAGAGTTGAGCAGCACTGAAGGAGATCATCAGAAGTCCAGACTATGTAGGAGTGCAGGAATCCTGCTAAATACAGTAAATCATTGGGAAGGGAGGAGATTTAATACAATTCAAATTAAAGTTGGAATAATCATTTAAGGTTTACCGAGCTACAAAGAAAGCTTGTGATCTTGGACAGTCTGCAAGTCAGTGAGTAACATTGTAAACTTTTAAATAAGAGCTATCATTAAATGAAAATGGCGCCGCAAAATTGCATAATTTTCTCTTGACTCCCAATGTTGCAGTTGTCATTCGCAGTGAATCGTGTCAATAAGACCCGTGTCTCGCTCACTTCACTAGGAAGTGGCCGGGATCCAGGAAAAAGACCTGCTTTCCCAGGGATCCAGAAGGTCTATCTGAAATTCTGGAGTCTCCTGGACATTCATGGGCAGAAGACAAGTATGATAATAATAATAATTGTGAAATTGTAAAAAAAAAAGGTAATGCCTGCACAGTGATAATGGCATACCCACAGTCAGGGCCTCCTACAGTCAAATGTAATTTAGTATGTTCTAGGCATAAAGAGTACTCCAGAATGCTACAGAGTACAGGAAAACTCTTATCTTGTCATAGTCCTTGTTATTATGACATATTGTATATATATACATTATATATATATATATATATATATATATATATATATATATATATAAAATGTATTTTTTTAACATATAAAAGCTTAACTACCAATTACCAAATTATCTAATCCTTAGAAAGCCAAAATTTGAAAAAGATATTGCCTCGTGTGACAAATAATCCAACATACAGGAGGCACACTCACATCAGTCCCTGCCCCATTGGAACTTACAGTCTAAATCCTCTAACATTACCATGCTAATGCTATGTTTCAAATGTGTTGCTGTGAAGAGACAAACCTTTAAACTGGGAACTGATTAGACTGATTAGCAGCTGTTTTGGTTGCAGAAGAAAGCAGAAGTTAAACACTGCTGGTCATTGTAGTGCCACACTTATTAAAGGTCCAAACTGTGAGTTGGGTGTGGTCCAAAAAAATTTGTTTTCCTGGTTTGTTTGCTATTTGCCAGTGAAGGTATTAAAGCACATGTCAGCTGATAAAGGGGGTTAAAAACAAACAAAAATTTATTTTTCTGGTAGTTGTAGTACCACACATTGTGGGTCACTCAGTTGTGAATTGGGTGTGGTCCAGAAAGTTTTTACCTGAATGCTGAGAGAAGCTAGATTTCATTTCCCAGCACAAACTCCTGAGGGAATGAAAGACATTTTAAAAACCCTAGTGAATGTGGCATCAGTGCAGGAGGAAAATACACGACTTCTCCGTGAGGAGATCGCTCAGGGGAGACGGGGAAGAGGGGCTCCAGCTACCGCCACGCTACAGAAATTAACTTCTGATGATGGCGTGGAGGCATATCTAGTAGCCTTTGTACACTGCGGGTTGAATGATTGAAATTATAGCCATTGACCACTGCATCTGGGATATGGACCGAGGGCTCCAAAGGTGGGCACTGCAGGCGGATCCTCAGTCGTATGAGGAATTGACTGCTGTAGTCGGTAGTAGTCTCTTTGCCGATGCTGATAAATCCGACACTGAGAACACCTACAAAAGAAAACTGATTTAAGAAGAAAACGACAAGAATATACACAGACTTACCTGATCAGCGACTGTCCACACTCTTCCAGGCTATTTGCACTCGAAGCAGTCCAAACAGATTGGGCAGGATTGTATAACTTGTTCCCACTAAGAGACTTTGGCCGAGACCAACTTGGAGATGTTGCCTTAGCTAATGTCTATAAGAATGTAGTTGAGATTAACGGGGTAGAGAAGGCTGACAAGCCTGCAGAAGGTATTCCCTATTATATGGTAAAGAATGATCTGTTGAATAGAGTTGCTAATGTACAGGGTAGAACTGTAGAGCAATTGTTAGTGCCACAAATACATACATCGCTTGTTCTCAAAGCTGCACATACAATTCTGTGTCTGGGGCACTTGGAGGAAGATAAAATACGGGAGCGGTTATTGCTCAGGTTCTATTGACCGGGAGTGTACGAGGAAATAAAAAGGTTTTGCTGGAAGTGTCCAGTATGTCAGAGAACATGTCTAAAGCCAGACTATCGGGCCCTGCTAGTTCCCATCCCTGTGGTGCAGACCCTGTTTGAGCATATTGGTATGGATTTTGCAGGCCCATTATAGAAGACGGTCCGTGGCCATCAGTATGTATTGGTCATAGTGGACTATCACACCAGGTATCCCGAGGTTATACCTTTGCACAATATAAAGTCAAGTACAATAGCAAAATACCTCCTTCTGTATTGTACAAGGTTGGGTATCCCCAAAGAAATCTTGACTGATCAGGGTACTCCCTTTATGTCCTGTCTAACGAAAGAGCTATGCCGGTTGTTAAAAGTAGAAACGTTTACACATCAGTATATAACCCGCAGACTGACGGGTTAGTGAAGTGTTTTAACAGGACACTCAAACATATGGTGAGGAAAGCAGTGGCGCAGGAAAAATGGGACTGGGATGTGCTATTACCCTATTTTATGTTCGCAGTGAGGGAGGTGCCTCAAGCATCTGCCGGGTTCAGCCCCTTCAAATTGTTGTGTAGCAGGCAGCCAGGGGCATTTTGGATATTCTCAAAGAGGGCTGGGAGCTACAGAGTTCAAAAGAACCCAATATGATCCAGTTTGTGTCCCAGTTGTATGACAGGTTGGGGAAGATCACCCCTTTGGTACAACAACATATGCATGAGGCACAGGAGAGACAAAAAAGAAACTATGATAAGTCAGCTGCAGTTAGGGCTTTCCAAACAGGGGACAAAGTTCTGGTCCTGGTACCGACACAAGAGAGTAAGCTCTTCACCCATTGGCATGGGCCATATGAGTGTCATGACTTGCATCCTGCAGCTCCTATCTGCAGGTACTTTGTTGGACCTTTGTATATATTTGTATCCTGCCTGTAGTACCACTGTCCACCAAAGGGGCCACTGTGGTACTTAGACTGCTCTTACCTGCCTCGTTATTGTTGGAACCTTAAACACCTGCTTCTGGCCTCTATAGACTGCCTGCCCCAAGCATCATTTGCCAGATCATAAAGTTACTCAACCTGATAGGAAGCATCCTTTGACTCCTGTTCCTGTTTATTCTTTCCTGTGTACCTGACCTTGTGTTTTTGCTGTTCCTTCCACTGCTGCAGACACAGCTCATCATTTATCTGATTCCTGAATTATACACCTGTGTGGATCTCTGTGCTTCTGCTTTTTACAACTCATTGATTCTCAGTGTAGCCTGTTCTTTGTCTACCCTGACTATGTTATTAAAGTAATTCTATCGTTTTAAAATAAGCATTGCCCAATCAATTGAATGTGTGTCCAAAGCACAAAGTGATTTATTTTTAACAGATGTAAATAGTCAATAATTCAATACATTATTATATCATGATAAAGTACAGTACAGCACAGCCAATACCAAAAGATAAGTACATACCAATGCAATCGCTTGCGCACCCACGGGACCCGATGGACAATATTCTGTATAGAATATTGTGTCAGAGTTGACTGAGGCCCCAGTGAGATGCAACTAATATATATACAGTCAGTGTTTCATTGTGAACAATAGAGATGACGTAGATTGTTTCTATAGGTCCAGACGTTGGGTGGGTCCAGGCCAGACAGGTAATAGGTTGATTCAATCTAAGGAATCCAAAGGTGGGGGTCTTCTCTCCAGGGGGTCTGCTCCTTTTCATAGCCAGTATCATACAAAGGTTTTACTCTCTAATATCAATAACTAAAGTATGCAATGTGCGATCTCTTCGCCGACTGCACCGGACAGCTGCTGATGATTAGGGCTTCAATATGATATCAGGCATGACACCTTTCCTATTACCTAAACCTTTAATAACACTACAATGTACATACAATCAACATATACATATATATACATATATATATATATATATATATATATATATATAGACTAATAATAAACCAAATACTATCTGCTCCTGAATTACAGTGTAACAGAACCAATATGAAATTATATAAATAACTAACTGTTGTAATGCGAGTGTGTGCGTGCGTATTTTACCGTGCGAACGCACCACATCACGTAACACGTGGCGTACGCTTCGCAATATGCACGGCAAACCAATATTAAACCAATATACTTTCGTTCATCCAATTATACGACTTCAACAATGTGAAGACTTGACTCCCTGGCTCTAGCTTACCTGTTCCTGTATTTCTGCATGTCTGACTCAGCTCTGTTTATTCTTGGATATAAACTCAAAGTTACCATCATTTCCAGCAGCTCAACTCAGCTGCACCTGTGTGTCTAATCTACAGTTCTCAGCTCATAGAGCTCCCCTACCTCTTCCTGTATTTCTGCATGCCTGACTCAGCTTATTCCTGGATATCAGCTCACAGACTTTACCACCCTTTTCCAACATCTCATCTCTGCTGTTCAGTGTGTCTAACCTACAGATCTCAGCTCACAGAGCTCTCCTGTCGGTTCCTGTATTTCTGAACATCTGTCTCAGCTCTACTCAGGCCTGGAAATCAGCTCACAGAGCCTACCATCCTTCCCAGCATCTCAGCCTGCTGTTCAGTGTGACTTTTGACAAGATCTCTGCTCACTGAGTCCCCCTATCTGTACCTGTATTCTGCATGACAAACCCAGGAACCATATTCCCTGCCGTGAATCGTGACAAACAGGCCAATCATCTCACCACCTCTTCCAGAGGTATCCAATCCTGCAATCCGCAAGCTACTCATCTCACCTCCTCTTCCAGAAGTATCCAACCTTGCAATCCGCAGGCTACTTATCTCACCACCTCTTCCAGAGGTATCCAATCCTGCAATCCGCAAGCTACTCATCTCACCTCCTCTTCCAGAAGTATCCAACCCTGCAATCCGCAGGCTACTCATCTCACCACCTTTCCAGAGGTATCCAACCCTGCAATTCGCAGGCTACTCATCTCACCACCTCTTCCAGAGGTATCAAACCCTGCAACCCGCTGACTACGGCATCTCTACATCGCCTTACAGTATTGCCTATTGTGCTATTAAGAACTGTGGTTATTTTACTGCCTTACCAGTTATTGCATCCTGAACCTGTATTACCTGTGCTTCTAATAAACCACTTCATTCACCTGCTTTCTCTCCATGGTCTTGCCTTGGGAAGCCTGACAATGAGGTGATTGAGGCTGTGGGGCCTGTTAATTATAAAGTCAGGCAGGAAGGCAGGAGAAAGCCTATTCAGACATATCATATCAACTTGCTGAAACCTTGGCATGATAGGTAGGAGCCACAAGCCGTGTTGGTAAACGCAGTTGTGCAGGAAAACAAAGTTCCCATGAGGGGCGATCTGTCCCCAGGGTGGAGACAACAGATTGAGGAAATGGTTCAGAGGAACTTTGACGTGTTTTCTGAGGAGCCAGGCTGTACCACGCACATAGAACACAACATAGATAGACCTCCAGGGGTGGTGGTGAGAGTAAGATCATAACGCATTCCTGAAGCTAGACGTGTGGCTGTGAAACAGGAGATTAGAATTAAGGTTGGACCTTGATGTCACTGAGGAATCCAATAGCAACTGGAATAGCCCCATTGTGTTAGTGGCTAAGCCAAACGGGAGTATTCGTTTTTGCAACGACTTTAGGTAGTTAAACGAAGTCTCCCATTTTGACACATATCCGATGCCTTGCATTGATGAATTAGTGGAAACATTAGCCAATAGTCGGTACCTCCCGAAATTAGATCTAACCAAAGGCTACTGGCAAATTCCCTAACACCATCTGCAAAGGCTAAGACAGCCTTTTCAACCCCAGATGGGTTATTCTAATACAAGGTTCTACCTTTCGGGCTACATGGGGCTCCCGCCACCTTCCAAAGAGCCATGAATCATGTCTTAAAACCACACCAGGAGTATGCAGTTGCATACTTAGATGATATAGTCATCCACTCCCAGGACTGAGAGACACTTCTACCGAAAGTGGAGGCAGTTTTATCCTCACTTAGGGAGGCGGGTCTAACCACCAATCTGGAAAAATGCGCATTGGCTATGCGTGAGGCCAAATACTTGGGGTATGTGGTGGGACAAGGCCAGGTCAAACCCCTAGTTGATAAGGTAAAAGCTGTCAGAGATTGGCCCAAGCCTGTGTAGAAGACCCAGTTGAGAACCTTTCTGGGCCTATTGGGCTACTATCGCCAGTTTATGGCTAATTTTGCCACTATGGCTGCTCCTCTTACGGAACTCCTAAAGAAAGCTTGTCCAGACAAGTTGGTCTGGTCGGAAGTGTTCGGCACCAATACTCCAAGCCCCAGATTTCAGCAGGAGGTTGTATATCCAAACGAATACCTCTGGAGTAGGTTTGGGTGCCGTGCTGTTGCAGAGATTTGATGGGACAGAGAAACCCATCCTTTATCTAAGCCGCAAACTTCTGCCAAGGGAGAAGAAATACTGCACGGTGGAACAGGAGTCCCTAGCAATCAAATGGGCTACCGTGGCTCTCAGGTAATACCTCCTGGGCAGGGAATTCACCTTGGTCATTGACCATGCACCACTGAAGTGGATGCACAAGAACAAGGAGGTGAATGCCCGGGTAACTACGTGGTTCCTAGCACTGCAGCCCTACCACTTCACAGTGGAGCATCGGCCAGGGTGTCTGCACACAAATGCAGACACCCTTTCCTGCCTGTATACGCTCTCCGCAGTGTCAGCATCACCAAGGTTTGGCGACGCTATGGGGAGGGGTATGTGGCAAATATGCCTCTTTGCCACAGTTTCCCTATAAGGGAACTGATAAAAACACAGCTAGTCTGCAGCAGCAGGGTTAAAGGTTCCCTGGGATCCTCTTTTAGCACACACACAGGTGTTCCACATGGGTGTGATTGGTTTGCTGTGATTTGTTGAAGTGCTTGGGGTGGAGAATAAAAACACTGTCTGTATGTGTGGGTGGGACCACCGATGCCAGTAAGTGACCGGCTTGCAGAAAGGAAGGTAATGTAAAGCCAGATGTAGGTGGTGGGGATTTTTTGTGTACTGTTCCTGATATGATTATTGAACCAGCGTTGGAACTGTTTTACCATTCTGACAACTGGCAATAAACAGTTAAATGGTTCAGATATATAGATAGATATAGATTACAGATATATATGGTGTTTTATGTGTATATATATATAGATATATAGATATATATATATATATATATATATATATAGAGAGAGAGAGAGAGAGAGAGAGAGAGAGAGAGAGAGAGAGAGAGATATAGATATAGATATATATACATGCACAGAGTATATATTAGAAGGGCTATGCCATGCCAAAATAACTTGGCTTCTAGGAAGGGGTGTATAGAAATGTTCATTAAGGAAATACAAGTCATTTATTTAGATTTGTAACTGCAATGAAAACTGTGGAACACATGAAATGGTTTATAGAAGAGGGAATCCAGCATATGTTAAAACAATAGATAATTGATTGAGAGTTAAGTTAAAAAGTGCAGGAATTTCTGAGCTGTAGTAGCTGTGAGCCATAACCACAAGAGGACCAATTGTAGTTTCAATATGTTTTACGGTAACATGCTGAAATATTTCTACTTGTAAGAGTTAAAAGAATATCCTAGCTCAATACTAGCCATTTATTTCATGAAACATTCCACATAGAAAGCTGTAGGACTACATAGAGTGCCTGGTTCATCAAGGCACGAACAGTATCTGCCAATTTTGAGCGGATCGTACACAAAATCACTCAGCACATGCCCAGAACCTGGATATATACCAATAAATGCAGCCATATCTGCTCCGTCTTCAAATGCAAATGACACTTGCTATATCCTATGATTTTGGGGAGTGAATGGGACGGGGAAGGGGTGTTTGGCCATAGTCAAGTTTGGCACGTAAGTAAATTACATTTGGCATGTAGGTGCGTTCTTTTGTGAATTTATAATCCTCATAAACTTCAGATATATTGTGCAGTGTCTTGTATAGTAGAGCCCAGTAGACCTACACCCAAATTCAACAAAGCGCGTATCTTGAGTTCTGTGCTTTGATGAATTTGAGAGTGTGCGGAGCCTATTTACGTACATTGCTTTCAGTATGCATGACTTGATGAATCAGGACCCGTATGTTTAATACTTGTAAAGAGCAAAACAGAGGCTTAAGAGGATTCAAGTGTCTGAACTCTGGATAAATAGTGAATTAAATATATGAACATTTACATTTGATTGGTAATAAGCCATTTTCAATTGTTACTCTGTGGGATGTTTCAGCTTGTAATACTGAAACTCGCATTCCCAACTATGACCTTGGAGCAATTTTTTCTGCCTATAACAAACCCTTGCGCTAAAGAACATGTAAAATTTAGAGGCACAAATACGCAACATAGTCAGAAACTAACAGTGAAATACCAGGAGAGAAAAAATAAATGCTTAAGCCAGAAATAGAACTCCCAATCTGAGCCTTGATATCTTTCCATTAGGTTTAAATAGTTGCTCATATTGCTTGATTAGCTTATCTAAAGGCACTGGTGGTGCCGGTATAGCATAAAGCAGAGTAGACCTGTACATAGGAGTAGTAGAGGCTGAGAGGTGACTCTTTCCTCAAAAGTATGTATGGAAAACATTTTTTTTCTCCATTGGCAAAGAAAAATTAACTGAATAAATAAGAAACCACTATCTAATTTAAGTTTGTGAAGGGGATGAGTTGCATTGAACTATAATACTGCTGTTAAGAAATAGGATCTCTCCTGTTTGTTGGAGCTGTCAGCTGTGCATTACTGCTGCAACCATGTGTAGGATCAATCATGCAGTTCAGATGGTTGCTAGGTAAATAGCAACAACCTTGCCTTCAGCTCCCAGTTTGGCAGCTATGCTCAGCCTCGGACTGGCCTGCCGGCCAGCCGGACTATACACCGGTAGGCCCGGACACTATTAAGCCCCGACCCCTCCGACGCTGGGGCAGAGCTTGTAGGGAGCACCTCAATGACTCCTGGACGTCTGCGGCGGCAGTGTATCAAACACACTACCGCACAGGTGCAGAGAGCCGTGTCTGGGCTCTCTGCACCTGCGCGGTAGTGTGTTTTTACACTTCAGCAGGGGAGGAGGAGTTGTCTGCCTGTCGCGGCCGCCCAGAGGAGCAGTATGCCAGAACATTTTACAGGTAAGAGACTCATTGCCAGACAGCCTGTTTTTTTTTGTTTTTTTAAACACAAAACGGCAGAGAAGTCCTAGGCTGAGGGAAACAGGGGATACAAACATACAGCAGACCCCATCTAAATGGCCCCTGAATGTAGCAAACTAAGTATTTGATAAAGGATGCATGTGTATATATATATATATATATATATATGTATATAATATATATATATATATATATATATATATATATATACAAGTTAACCCGTGCATGATACTCATGCATTCTAGTCAAATCAAGCTACTTAAGGTGTTAAAAAGGTTCATGCATTTGGGCCTAGCCCAGGCCTCCTCAGGGGAAGAGCGTTACTTCCTGACGCAAGCGCCCTTTTTTAACGTGGTTTTGTCCACATGTCACCACCTCATCATTTTTCTCCATCACCTCATCCTTCATTTTCATCGCCACATCCTTCATCAAGCTACTTAAGGTGTTAAAAACTCCCCACTGTCGACCCCGGCAACCACCAACCACTCCCAACTGTCACTTATCCTTCAAGAAATATATAGGTCAGTGTATAACTCTGCCCAGCAAGTGGCGCTGCAGCTTGGTTTTTATTTATATATATATATATATATATATATATATATATATATATAATGTGTGTGTGTGAATAGGGGACACTTGCGTGGCATACCATTGCGGCACTACTGTGTGGCATAATATTGGGGCACTACTGTGTGGCATAACATTTGGGGCATTACTGTGTGGCATAACATTTGGGGCACTACTGTGTGGCATAACATTGTTTTGTGGGCACTACTATGTGGCATAGGGGGGCTGCTTATCTTTACTAAACTATAGGGGGGCTGACTATACTAAACTATAGCGAGGGGGGCTGCACAGAGAACACTATAGGGAGGGGGTGATGGGACTTTAATGCTGAGGTGGTTTGGGTCTATAATTGAATGTGGGGCTGAGTGTGGGGAGGAGGGCTATCTATTAAATGTGAATATTAATTATTTAATGCTATTAATGGTCATGGGAAATGGATGTTTTAAACTTAAATGCTATTAATTTATTGCTGGGGCTGTTTTGAGGGAGGGTAATAGGTTTATTTATTAAATGTGAATACTATTAATTTAATGTTGGGGTTGGTTGGAGGGAAATAGATCTATTTATCACATGTGAGCACTATTACTTTAATGTTGAGGCTGGAGAGAGGCCTAATTATTAAATGTGGGTGCTGTTGATTTAATGGCAGGGATGGTTGGCGTTAATGTACCCATTATTTTTTCCAAATAGAGCCCTCAACATCACAGGATCCAGACAAGCCGCAACTAAAGAAACCAGCAGCCACAGGTGGTAAAAGTGACAACAACAGGTAGGACAGTCTGTCAAATGTTCTGAGTCTAGTGCAGGTCTGGCTAACCTGTGGTACTCCAGGTGTTGTGAAACTACAAGTCCCAGAATACCCTTACAGCAAAAAGCTGCCATATATTGGCAAAGCATGCTGGGGCTTGTAGTTTCACAACACCTGGAGTGTCATAGGTTAGCCAACCCTGATCGAGTGGGACAATCCTGATTTTTGGTGACTGTTCTGCCCAATCTAAGGGGCAGGTCAACACTGTGTATTCTTTATACACACACTGCATTCTTTATATACTACACTAAGGTGCTAGCTGTCCTTCGTGGACTGACCACTCCCCCTCTAGTGTCTGGTCCCGCCTCTATGATGACTGACCACACACCCCTCTGGTGGGCCCCTAGTGTTGCAGTCCCCCGGTGGGCCCTTCATGCCCCAGTCCAACACTGGCTGTGCTATTACTTACCACGACCATGCAGCTAACTATCCTGCCGTTTTTAATTGATGCTGCTGCATTTATAAACCTCTTCGGGACAGCACACCAATGCTGGTGATAGTTCCTGCTTGGCCTAGTGCGCCTTGTATCCTGACCTGTTCTGTTCTCTGTTTTTGACCCAGATTATTCTAAGGCTTTGCTGTCATTTTCACTCCTGACTCTTGGATTTGTTAAATGGATTTGCTTTCATATCTCTACCTGCCTTATCCCTTGGCTTGTTTAAAGAATTATACTGTCTTATCTGCGCCTGATCCCTGCCTGTCTGAGTTCTGCCAAATACATTCTGGTTGCCCAATTCCTGCTGCTGTGATCTGTCCACTCCATCATACAAATGCCAGATAACTGTACATTAACCTCTGTCTTTCTGACTCTGAGTTCTGCCAAATACATATTAGTTGCTCACTATCTGCTACTCTGAGCTGTCCATTCCATCAGACAAGTGCCAGACTGCTCTGTATTAACCCATGCCTGTCTGCCTCTGAGTTCTGCCAACAATATTATGGTTGTTCACTACCTTCTTCTGTGTTCCGTCCACTCCACGGGCAAGTGCTGGATCAACAACTACTACAACCTGAGCTTAAGTCCTGGGGGCAACCGAGTACTGTGGAACATAACTTGGTCCTTGGAAAGGGGGCTGCTAAAGGTGACCATCTGGTGAGAAGGTACTAGCAGTGGAGGATATCATGCTACTATGTCCTATAATGTGTTATTAATGCCAGTAATCTTGTATGATGAATTTTGACTAAATGTCTAACACTCTCAAAATGTATCTACATTGTCCATCAGTAACAGTTCAAGTGGATTTCATAGTTTTCAAAACTGAAAAAAACCCAAACAAAGATTGTAAGTCTACAGGCGTAAGACTGTAAAAAAGGATAAGAAACTGAAACAGATTTATATTCAGAGAAACACAAATTAACCCCACTAGCTCAAGTAATGAGAACAGATAAAACTTCACTACAATTAACCGGTGCTCAATCCTACTAATGACACAAAAATTCTACCACAACAACATTAAACATAAAAGTGAAAATAGATCATCTATAGAGTGTATAAAGAAGAGACTGCTTAAACATATTCTTGAAACAGATTTTGAATGAACTTCAAGTGTATTTCACAGTCAAGAACTGTAATTTACAAATCTGTGGACCGACATCACAAATGTCATTCCTAGATAAGCCAAGTTTCCATAATGGCAAGGAGGTGGAGGTATTTTGAATTTAATATATCCTTTGACCTGTCATCTCGAATATTAGATGATTTCAGTATTGCGAGTGACAATCCCATTGTCTCTGCTGCCACAAAACTTCTTCTCACTTACTTTTTCCTTTGGTCTCTCGCAATGGACTTCAACTCCAACCCTCTTTGATGTCCTTTTACCTTGTCTTCAACTGCTTCTGCTTCATCGCCAACTTGGCATTCCAAGTCTCCAACCACAACCTTCTTTCCTACAGCCTTACCACATGCCTCCCCCCCTCACCCAAATGCACATACACACAGCAACAACTAAATACTCAACCCCATCCACTTCTTATTTTACACTAAAACAACTACCCTGTCCTGCCTTATTCTGGCTGCCTCTATCTACAATAAAACACTCACAGCACTAGACGATGCATCTCCAGCTACCACATGTAGTCTCCCTCAGATGGTCCAAAACCCAAACTTTGCACACCAAACAAACTCACTATCTGCAAATGTGCTCTTGCACTGCTGTGTGCCACTGGTGGAACTCTTGCTCCTTGTCGACTTCCTCCAGTATAAATTCATACTTTCATCTTACAAAACTACCCTTTCACTTGCCATGCAAATGTACTTGCCTTCTCCAATATCCACCCGGTTTTCTAACCCCTGTTGCCTCTTTGCTACCTCCAACTTGTCCTGCAATCTTCTTAAATGCCACAGAAAGACTAAGCTTCCTCTCTCTCTCCACTCCACATCTGCAGAATCAAATGCCTATATTGACGCCGGGTAGTGTATAAATGTATATTTTAAGTGTTTTACAGGAGTAAATTATTATGTTTAATATACAGGCGCAGTGGCACCGAAAGGGTTAACTCCCAGCGCTAGGTGCTGGGAGTGTAACTATGTGGATGTAAAATGTATATTTAAATTATTTCACGCAAGCTATGGCACACAAAGGGACTTATGTCTAAGCATGAATCAGGCCCAATCAAAAATAACATAGACTGTTACAGGAATCAAAGAGTAGCATAATAATTAAGTAATCCTTAGTCCCCTACACCATTGTTTATCATTCCAAGTCACCCGATTATCGTACAAAGTGGACAAAGTTAGCTCTATAAATGGTGTCATACCTTTGGTTAAGTACATATATTTGCAAATCAGTATACTAGAAATAGCCAGTTGCATTTTTAATTATAGGAAGATTTATGGGAAAGTATATTATTTATATTCTTATTCAGAAATGCTTTCAAAATAAAACAACTAACCTACCAAAAGACCTTTATGTTCTTGAAAAAAAAATGTGAAATTCACAATGGAACACAGATATAAAAACTGCTCTTGGATTAATCAATGCATTGGAAGACCAAGTTGTCATCTAGTCAGAAAGGTACAAAATAGCCCTGGCTGCACAGGAGTTATGTAGTATATAGGGTGATAGGATAGTATAAACAGCAGATAGTATTTATGAGTGTATAGTTACAAATGCATAATTGTTTTTACTAAATCTCTTTCATTAATAAATGCTAACTTCTCTGTGGCTACTGTAAGAACCCCTGTTGATGATGGTAGCTTTATCATACCGTAAATTAAAACATTACAGTACAGGATTTCTAGACACATAATCATCCATCTCAGTTGGTTTCGAGGCAGAAAAAAAATGTAATGCTGTAGATTTATTCACCTTGACATTAATACTGGCAGCACATCAGAGGTTAAGTTAATCTTCACACTACTTTTACCTATTGTCATTTCTTATACTGTGTAGATGTTTTCATGAGAAGGTGATATTAGCCATTACCACAGCTTGATGTAAAATCTTTAACCACTAATGTGAACATACTTGGAGACAGAAAATAATGACTAAAGCTGTTTAAAGAACTATTGTCCAACTGCTGGTTGATTTATCCGCTAAGTCATGAGCAAAGCTTCATGTGCAACAGTAATTGGTCTGTTGAGGATGCAGACTTGAATTACCCAGGTTCGGTGTAAGATGATTGGAATGCAGTATTCCATAAGATGAAGCTGTGTTCTGGCAGGAAAATCTAGGGATATATGGGTATAATAGTTTCTGGTATGAACCAGGCTGTATAACAACAAGCCAGCTTGGATGAAAAAAATGTTTTTTGACAGCCTGGATTATCTATCAGCATTACCTGATAATAACTGATGGGAGGGTGACTTTTAGCAATTTTTTTGCACAGTGAGCATTGTTCTCCACTATGTGATGAACAAATGGCGCATTAGTAAATACAGCCTATAAAACAAGCCTCAAGGAGCAGGAGAGATTCAATGCTTGGATATCTTCCATATGAGTAAGGGATTACAGGGAAAATTGCTTGTCATGTTTGTTCGCAGTCAGTTACATTATGTTCAGGGCGAAAGGATATGAGTAACAAGAAATATTTACATCAGCCAGAAAGGCACGATATACTGTACTGTGTAATATTCTCAACATCGCTCACACATCAGGTAAAAAATAAATAGATGAAAAGTGATTTAAAGCACATATAGCTACTGGGTACAAAATTTGTACCTGAAAAATTCGACCATTCTATGCTCCAGCCATTGAGGGAAAAATGTAAAATGCACAATGTGATTTAAGATTGTTAGAGTTAAGGTCTAGCCCAAATCTAGAATGTGGTGTAAATTAGAGCTGGTTGATATGTGTATGCACCAAACAAGATCATTCAGTATTTGTCCTGCATGCAAAGAAAAATTTGAATTTGCACCCCTTGCAGTGCGACATTGCTTTTCAGGGTGTAATTTGCTTGCAAGTCAGACAAAACAACTAATAGAAGGTCTATTAGAGCCTGAAGGTTTGTTAAAATAAGCCTGTTTATTTCCTTATTGTCAGCAACCAGAACACAAAATGTCAGGTCTGCTTCAGCAATATAAATGAAAGCTTATCATCTAGCCAAATATTTTCCTAAGTGGGCCCTCTCTGTATCCAGAGCTCTCGGGCTGTACCATGCTGCCATTTTTTCCAGGGCTCCTGTGTTTTTCTTTGACAGAGAATTTAGTTGCTGATTGGTCCACCTGCTTACAACTCCCTCTGCCACAACTTAAGGATGTGTTCTCTATTTATTTATCCGTTTTCTATCATAGAACCAGCAGAGCCCAGGAAAAAAAAAGGCTGCATGTAGCAGCCCCCGGGACTCCAGCTAGGAGGAGGGGCCACCTTAGAAAAAATGTTTTGTAGGTGCAGTGGTGGAACTACAGCCGCTCAACAAGGGCCTGAGGTGGGCAGGGCCCAGCAACGCTCCCCCCCCTCCCCCTTCCCTAAAGGGCCCCAGCTCTGCTCTGGGAAGAACAGAGCAGAGGCTTCTCCCTAGCAGCACATGAGAGGCATCAATTGTATTATGCTTCTGCAGTTCCCCCTGGTCTGAAGCTTGTCTCTTGAATATTTAAGCTCCTTTCTGTGGCAGCCAGTCCTGCATATATAGGGAACTGTGATTAGCTAAGAGGAGTCTGCTGAGGAGTTCACACAGCTCTCAGAAACAGATTCAAGACCTGAGGAGGTATGACAGGAGTGCAGCTACACTCTGGAATATGTACACACAAACTAAAATGGAGCAAAAAGTCAACGAAGCAGGAATCTTTCTGCTACACAAAACTCTAATAGTGATTTGAGTCTGAGGAGCAGAAAGGATTCCATTACAACAACAAAAAAGCAAGTATACTTAACAGCATAATAAATTGGCATCACTAATTCGACCAACTATGAGAGTATGCCCCGATGAGGTGCCCGTGAAGAGTGTGAAGATGGAGGAGAAGAGCAGAAGAGAAGACAAGAAGAAAGGAGGTCTGGACCTACCCATCCTAGGATGCAGCGCAGGTAGGTTCATCGCATTTTTCCTTACAGGTAACAGCACCGACAACGGTGGGCGGGTAAGCCAATCAGAGCTCACTTACCCCTGTCGTCCAATCCGCTACCCTCTGCCAATCCAGGCTCACCTCTAGCTGTTTGAATTGCTTGTGCCGCGGCAACATCATTAGCGCTGCATGACATCTGTCACACACCGCTCCTATAACTAGATATTGTTGTGTGACTTGCCCTTTAAGGAACGTTGTTGGTGCTTATCTCCTGCTTCAGAGTCTCTACCTTTGCATGGCTGTTTTCCATCACCTTAATTGGAACCTCCCTCTGAAGCTAATTGGTTGCCACATACTATTTCAACCTCCTGTGATCAGGGATTCATTGCCTGATCTTCATGTTACTCACCTTGCCGTGGTTCTGGCTGTATACCTGATTCTCTGAGTGTTCCCTGGAGTACCGGTTACCGTGATTGCCTGACATCGCTGATCACCATTTGGCTCCGTGATATTTCATCTCGTTGGTTATCTACAAGCTGTAACTATTCTTTGAACTTTGATCAGCACATTGAACTATTCTGTGAGCTGCCTGTTACAACTGTGCTCATACTGATTGCTCAGCTACTCCCTTATCAACTATCTGCATTTCTTATTTGAACTACAATCAAACTCTTGTCATCTGTGGTTCTAAGACCAGCCGGCCGTTTCTACTACTGCTGTTATTATTGCTGGACTATTTATAAGAAGTGTCTCCGAATTTGGAGTGAGCTCTGTCAATTAAGTTCTGTGCTTTGCAGCTGTATCATTATCAACCGATGAACTTTTAATGCTATTTGGATTTCCACGATTACTCATCATCTGATTATTATTGTCACGCTGTACTTCCAAGCAACCTTCTGCTGCATGCTCCTGTGTTAGCGTTATATCTGGACTGCATATAACATCTATTGTTCCGCTGTTATAAACTATGATTTGCCTATAACCATTCGCTACTGAATCACATTCTATCTGGATCAGCAAGTCTACATACATCTCATATTGACTTTCAGCTGTGTCTGTGATTTTTCCTATTTGCTGTTTGTATATTAAGGCTAATGAGTTCGGATTCCATCTCAGCGTTTTGAACTGTATTTGCTTGTCCTCATGCCGTTGCTACTGGTTACCAACTGAAGTACTATTGTGTGATATTATTATTTATGAACTGCCATGTGTTCAGCATAGCTGAATTGTACCAACTTATCAACTGCTGTTGCACTACTAAAGTAATATACTACATTTGCAACGTTACTTCATTGTGTCTGTCCTTATTTGCTGTGTATCCATTATCTGGACTATACCCCAGTGTGGTCTGTCTCCGCTACCCTCTGCTTAATCCATCTAAAGTAGAGGTTGGGGATCCACAAAATTCCTAAGCCTTGACAACATCAATGCGCTAGCAATTATTTAAGCTGCCGTGCACAGCGCCATGTCAGAAGTCCGGCAGCGGTGAGAGGAGACAGACGTCGCTGGATGCCCGGTACCCAGAGAGAGGCAAGTTTAGGAACTCGCTGAAGAAGTGCCACCGAATCAAGACCACGATAGTGACCTCGCCTAAAAGACTTTGATAAGAAGTCCGGGGCAGCAGGGAGCCCTAGTAAGGGCTAGGAGCAACCCTGTCAAGAAGAGCTGAAGAGCCTGGAAGCGGCAGTGGAGGAAAGCTGGTGTCATACGCAAAGCAGTAAAGTGTAATTCCTGCTACTAAGTCGAGCACAAGGCTCGTAGCACAATTCGGGCACTAGGCATGTGGGCAAATAGGGAGCACAAGGCCCGGCACAGTTAGGCTTTGGTTTAGGAGATTCAAGCATATTGCCATTTGGCGCAAGGCCTTAGTTTAGCAGGGCACAAAGCTCTTAGTTTAGCAGGGCACAATCTTAGCACCATCAGTAAGGAAGCAATGTTCCTTGGCAGCATTAGGAAGGGTACAAGGCCCTTGCCTGTGGTGGGAGCCCTCAGTCAGGCACAGGGCCTGATCAACCACTAGGCTGACCAGGCTGCAGCCTGGGGCGCTGGGTCCCGGGGGGCGCTGCACTGTGGGTATTTTTAAAAAAAAAATTAAATTTTTTTTTTTCTTTTAATTTTTTTTTTTACATTTTTTTTTTCTCTTCATTCATTTTTTTTTCGGGGTGGGGGAGGGGGGGTCGCCGCTGGGGATCGCCGCGGGGGGGTGGAGGGCTCGACGATCAAAAGCATTGGTGGTCAGTGGTTAGCAACACACAGCCAATCGCCAGGCTGCCTGTTGCTGTGCAGCAGACAGGAAGCAGGACGTCTTCACTTCCTATCTGCTGATCTGAGGAGAGGAGCGACGCTGGCACAACTTCAGGTAAGTGAAGGGGGAACTGCCCTGCATATCTATAGGGAGGGGGGGGGAACTGCCCTGCATATCTATAGGGAGGGGGGGGAACTGCCCTGCATATCTATAGGGAGGGGGAGAACTGCCCTGCATATCTATAGGGAGGGGGAACTGCCCTGCATATCTATAGGAAGGGGGGGAACTACACTGCATATCTATAGGGAGGGGGGGAACTACCCTGCATATCTATAGGGAGGGGGGGGACTACCCTGCATATCTATAGGGTGGGAGGGGGGGGCTGCCATGAAAATCTATAGGGAGGTAGAGAGGTTGATATGTATGAAGGAGGGCAGAGGAGGGGGGCTGATATATGTGACTGGGGGAGTTTTGATGTGACGGGGGGGATAGCTAGCTAGCAGAGTGGAGGTAAGGAAAATAGCTGCAAGGGGGATGGATGCAGGGTGGGAGGTAAAGAAAATGGCTGCAGCAGGGGTTAAGGAAAATGGCTGTGCGGGGGGGTTGTGGTTAAGGAAAATGGCTGCAGGGGGTATTTAAAAAATAGAACGGCTTTGGGGGCAGAATCTCATGATTGTGTAGTGGTCACATTGGTGGTCTCAGCAATCACTAGAATACTAAATATTAGTGAGATGGGGCTGGTAGAGGTTTGTATTTGATTGACAACAAATATTCAGATATTGCTTATATATGCCTGTCCAATGGGGTACTTTTAGCTGGCCATAATGGAGTGTTTTGTTTTAACTAAAGGGCCTAATCATTTAGGGTTTGCATTATAATACATTTTTGCATTTTCAAAAAAGGACGCCAACTTTCCAGAAGCCAGCGAGAGGATAACAAAGTTGCAAGAGAGAAGAGCAAGGACAGATAAGAGACCAAGGCACAATCTGTCTAAATTTGAATGCTGGAGAATACACCTGAACATTCATATTCGGGAGTGTTCCTATACACCTATATATTCGGAGGAGGGGGGGGCGCTGCGGCCGTATTAGCCTAGGGCGGCCAGAACCCTTAATCAGGCCCTGGTCAGGCATATAGCCTGAGAGAGCAGACTGATAGAGAGAGGCCTGAGGCACCAAAGAGAGCAGGCTGATAGAGCAAGGCCCAAAGGGGCGCAGCAGGCACCAAGGCCTAAGAGGGCACAATACCAGGCTATAGGCCTGTGGGCAGGTTCAGGCATGAGACCTGTGAGTTGAAAGTGACTCTGCCCTGTCTGTCCCCATTGTATGTGTGGGAAGCTATTTCGTGGTGTACTTGTATTGTAAAGTCTAGTAGATGCAACCATTTGTGAGGTGGTCCGGTTAGGTAATATACTGTGTTGTATGTTATTATCTTGTATGTAACCTGTGTATCTCTCTTATTATATTTCCCTGTTGGATCCAGAAGTCAAGTCCCAATTAAAGGTAGGCTTTTGGTATCCTTTAACATTTGCATTCTGGGACTTGTGTGCCTTGAAACTGTGAAGTAGTGCATCACATCCAGTAGAAGTTCAGTATTAGAGTTAGACAGCGGACTATCACTTAGACAGTTGATAGGATCAGGCGCTGTACATTACTCTTTTACTACATTGTAAGATAATCCTTGTGCTGACTAATGCAGATTTATGGTGAAAATAAATGTATGAATGATTTTTGATGTGAAACCACTTTGGCAGCATCTAGTGAAAGCTTTTGTGGAGATGAAAATGTATAATGGAAGTGATGCCATACACTTCCCATGCGCACTCTGTTTGAATCCTCAGAATCCTGTGATCTGTGTCATACTATAATCTGCCGTCCTAAAGGTCTTTCATGCAAGCCAAATCAAAATACATTTTCCATGACATAAGGCAAGAAGTTTCACTTAAAATCCATGTGCTTGGCACACACTCATTTATTATTATTATTATTATTATTATTATTATTATTATTATTATTATTATTATTATTATTATTATATTCATATTCTATTGTTTCATTTAATTCAATTGTTTATCACTCTACATTCCTTTATAATGTATTTCTTGGACTGCACATCTACTGCATTTTCTTTTATACAATTCTAGCAGTTATATGCAGACTATTTGTTACTTTCCAGGAACTGCCCATTTGGAACACCTACAAACATTTTTTTACACAAAATATAAAGACACATTTATTCTACTTTAACTTTTTTTGTGACAATAATATACATATTTGGTCCTAAGTGACATTATTGAAAGTAACTTTTGCACCCTCCATCTACCCTGGGATCCCCATCCACAAGATTTGCTCACCTTTTTCCATAAAATCCATGCAGTGTACCAAAATAGTAAAATTGACCTCAAATACAATGTTGTGATGTGATAGGCATTTTTAGGACTTTTACACCATGCCTCCAGTTCATAATTGATCACCAGTGACACTCATTTCATAATAAAAAAAAACGTGATTTCCATGTGATATATTTTTTTAAAAAAGAGTGATGTAATGAACTGAGCAGGGTGTAGTTCATGAGCACATATTGACAAACAGATGGCTCGGGCAAGCATGCTAAGTTTGTCAGGCCTTTCTCAAAACATTCCCAAGGAAAAATATAGACACTTCAGCACTCTTTCAAATCCTTCAGCAGGGATATTAAGTCACAAAACATAAAAAAATACAGTAAACAAACAAAAAAGTTGCTAAACATAAATATGCAATTTGCAAATTCTAGACACCTTCCCGCATTTTCTCTTCATCAGTGATTAGTAAAACATTTATATAGCGAACAAGAAAATGGATAGTGTCCAAATAATGTCACTTATTAAGTACAAAAACATTGATCTACATGAAATTGATGTTGATTTGCATAACAATCTAACTTGTCAAGAAATATTTCATGTTTCATTTGCAGAACAGCACCAAGTATAAACCAAACTGACAGCTCATTTTTCAAAGAAACTATAATTGACCTACCACATTACATTTTCTAAATATTTTATGTTAATGGAGTTTCTACGCTAGTAATCTGTATTTTACTTTTGAGCAATGCTGGCCACGATGACTAACAATCAATTCCAGCAATAAGACACAAAATGTATAACATCCACTATTTAAATAAGTATTGTAACATATTTGCTTTTTAGGCTATGGGTAAATTTCATGCTCCCATATCTAGGACAACCATAATTTGGAGATAAAAAACTGGGACACCTACAGGTACACTACATGTGACCAGTACAGCTTGTTTGCTCCATTGCAGTGAGTCTAGCAATGTACTGTCTCAAGCATCATTCCAAAATATCCAATAAATGCTTCATTGGGTTCAGATCTGGTGACTTAGAAGGCCATTACATTTGGTTACCATTTGTGCTCATTAAACCATTGCTCTGTGGATGAAGGTATTGGCATACTGAAGTACACTCCTACTATTTGGAAAGAAATGCTGCAACATGGGGTGAAGATGATCACTTAGTACCATTAAGTAGCAATTAGCGTTGACATTGCCTTCTAAGACTCCAATACATGCCAGGAAAATTAACCCCACAGCTTTATGAAACCCCTCACTGTTTGAAGCAAGCACTCAATGCTGTGAAGTTCTTGAGGTTTGCATCAGACGTGCATAGAGCACAGGCAATGGACTACCAAGAAATGGAGCAGTTGCGCAATTGTTCGTTTGTCAATAACATAAAGAAGGATGATTTATCTGACTATATCACTTTCTCCACTGCTTGGTAGTCCACTGCCTGTTGTCTTTGCACTACTGATGCATATATGCATCGCTTGGTGTGATGGGCGGTTTATGAACTGCAACCCAACCATAATATACTGGTCTGCGGAGTTTTGACTAAAGTTTGTACTCATGCCACATGTTGAAATTTGCAATGGCGTTTCTGTTTTATCTTGCACTTCTATTTAATGTACAGATTTCACCATTCTGGAGTATGTACTTCTGCCCACTTTTGCCCTTTGCTGATAATACTTTCCCTTAACAGTTTCCTACTGACAATACCTCAGACACCATTGTTCATGAAATATTAACAAATTAAGCTGTCATGGTCTCCTACCAAATGCACCTCAAAATGCGCCCCTCTTTCAAAGTCACTCAGATTTCTTCAAACAAGTGACTCCTTTTTGAAGCAAGGGTGCCCCTGAGTCTCTAGGTTCCAGTATTGGGGAGATATGGACATTAATACCCATTCTGGGCTCCTAAATGTTTTCTGTAGTGCAGGGTGTTATGGTCTCATGATTACGTATGATCACCAAGCAATAACTGTGACAGTTTAGTGCCCTGTCCCCCATCCCTTGGGTCTTCATTATTTTTCTGTAAACAGTGGGTGAGGAGATGGGGCTTCATGATCATCATCATCATCATTTATTTATATAGCGCCACTGATTCCGCAGCGCTGTACAGAGAACTCATTCACATCAGTCCCTGCCCCATTAAAGCTTACAGTCTAAATTCCCTAACATACACACACAGACAGACAGAGAGACTAGGGTCATTTTTTAATAGCAGCCAATTAACCTACAAGTATGTTTTTAAAGATGGGGCTTCATGATATCATCACATGTCGGCATAATGATGTAATTAAGTCCTGTCCCTGTCCATCACCAAAAAGAAATAGCTGTGGGGGACAGGTAAATATAATAAGTAGAAATGCACCTTAGAAGAATGAAGAATGTATTCCAAACACAGAAACATTTGTGTGAACACAAGATGAACTATGGATGTAAGAAATTACATCATGTATGTATTGTCTATTAAGTGTTCACCTTAAGGCATATATGTCCATTTTCATTGAGGATGGATGATGATTATTTTGAGGTACAGTCAATTGCAATTGATCCTATCATGCAGACTACAGGTGCATAAAAATGAGCCCTTTTTGTTCATTTATTTAAGGTTACAAGCATAATTACATATAATTAAAATATTGCTTTAACATTACCTATATCCCATATTTATTTATTTTTACTTAATGGATAAATATTGTCAAAGCATTGGTAATAAGTGGGCACCCCTATTCAGACCTTTCTTATTGGAGTATGTAAACGCACACGGTACAACCGTTGGGACACTCAATAATCTCCATAAGTACACAATAAAAACACTGGTTAGAGGAACACTCACAGAAAACACATATGGCAAATGTTGTACATATCACAATGACTTTCTAAAGAATTCTGGCAAGGGCACTCACTGTTTGGGCATTTGAATATTTCCTGCAGTTCCTTGTGATCTGATGTTCCATAGTGATCTGTACCTGGCCTGCAGTGCTGTCTTCTGCTAGTTCACTGACATGTTTATTTATGACCTTCTGCTGTCTTTACTGAACTTCTGGCCTGTCCACTTGCTTATGACTGATGTGTACTACAAGTGCCGACTTCTGAACTAGTCAAGCTTCTCTTTCTGTGTCTCCCTAGGGCTTGATATTTTGTTTTCTAGCAGTACTGGTATTTAACAACTTCGATGGCATCTTATCACTCCTTTGTATTCTGTTAGGGAGGGAGTAGGTCCCCAAGTTAGGAGAGGGAGGAAAACAGATTCAAAACAGTCACTAGCAAACCAAAGACACAAAACAGCGTAAGATAACAGTGAGTAAAGGGAGTGTAGTTGCTGGTTAATCAATGGTCCAATATTGGCCCAATATTTCACTAAACCAGGCACATGGTTGAATTTTTTTTTCTTGTCTAATCCAAGTAATTGTTATGAGTAATGCCAAATGTTATAACCGATTAATTATATTAACTTATGGAAGACATATACAGATGCAGTACACTTCAATGTAAGAAATGATGGGCGCCGTTAAGTACCAACAGCATCATCTATGCACCATACACCATGAAACTGTTGCCTGATTGGACCATTCTTCTCATCACAACATATTTATCTTTATATGACAGTTCTATCCCTGTGAATATATTCAATACTGCACATTATGAATTAACATTTGCATTTCTATTATGAACAAAGGCAGTTTCTGATTTAAATCATGACATAAATATATATGTGTATTGACAATGGCTTCTTACTGCGTGAATTATGTATTTCATTTTATTTTCATATAAACATTTTTCATTTTTATTTGTTTTAACTTTTGCTTTTAAAATAAAAAAATATTTAAAGCAGATACGAGACTTAAAAAAGTTTATCAGGTAATTGGTTTTTTTTTTAGACAACATTTTAAACCCTTTAAGAGTGGGTCCATTTTCATGGTTTCAAGAGCAGTAACATTTATTTCGCAAGCTACTAAAAGTGTATTAGATATTTTTAGGATAGGGATTTCTTTTGGCGACATAGTGAAAGGGATTGCTCTCTAACTATAGCAATCACAAGAAAATGACATATATTATGGGGTAGATTCAATTCCCTAAATATCTGCGCTATGTGCGTCCAGAACGGCACCTTGCTCGAATATTTTTTTACTGAAGTAACACTGATTTCTGCTAATGCCCCAAAGAGGTTCAAGCAAAAATCTGTGTTTCTTTTTATTGAAACTATGGTAAAATGAGCGTCGTGATGTTCTTAGGAACATCACGGACAATTGAATTTGCCCCTAGGTCTTGTCACTTAATGGTTAACTAGGATGTCACTAAGCATTGTTTCAGCACAGAAAAAAATAAAACTAATATTATCTGTGACTGACAATTGCTATTGTAGTGGATAAGGATTGCGGAAGAATGCGAGAGCCCAGCTTTCTATCCTAACTTAATAAATCTTGACTAAACCTCCAGTGCACAATTAGCTAGAAACAACTGCAATATATGCTTAGGAAAAATTAAAATGTCTGAATCATTTTATTATCAACTGGGGCATAGGAATTGCATGTGTCAAATTCCCTTTTAAAAGAAAGAAAACATGTAGGATGTAAACACTGACGAGTGCAATAATGTTTGCTAATAGACTGGGCTAAGTCAGAAAATACTAGGTCTCTGCAGTCATCTCACCCAAAAACTTTCCCCCCTCGATTTCCTCATAACTTTTCTGCTCCCTCTCTTCCACTGCATGTCAACCTATAACTCATCTCTTAAATGAGTCTTTCCCAACTGACACATTTCCATTTTCTTTAAAGTATGTGCTCATCTAACTTATCATAAAGAAACCATAATCATCATTTATTTATAGCGCCAGCAAATTATGTAGCTCTTTACAATTGGAACAAACACAGCATAAAACAATGCTGGATAATACAAACAGAGAGAGATGTGAGAGGGCCCTGCTTGCAAGCTTACAATCTATGGGAAACCATCTCTTGACTTCAACTACCACCCTATGAGACCTCCATCTCTCCTCTAAAGTACCTGAGCAACTTGTGTACCACCCATATCTCACTTTTTACCCTCTCACTCTGATCCCATATCTCTGCACGCACCAAAGTAATCAATGATACATGCAGCAAAGTCTAAAAGTCACTTCTCCATACTCATCCTCCTGGATCTCTCTACTGCTTTCGACACTGTTGATTACCCACTTCTCTCGCAATCATCTTTACTCCATTGTCATTCATTGCACAGTTTTTTCTTCGTTCTGTTCCAATCTATCAAATTGCTTCTTCATTGCGTCTACATCTGGCACTTTCTCCCTTCCACTTCTACTATCTCTTGGGGTCTCACAAGAAATAGTAGAAGTCTGCTTTCTGCAACTAATCTGCTTTAGTCTGCTTTCCGCAACTAGTTTACTCATTCAGCCTATAGTACCACCTCTATTCCGATGACACTCAAATCTACCTCTCCTTGTCTATCTTCTTCTTCTGTCCTATCTTGTGTTACCAGCTGTCTCTCTGCTATGTCGGAACAGTACCTAAAGCTCAATATGTCCCAAAACAGATCTTATAATCTTCCCTCCTCCCAGAGTCACTATCTCCCCTCAAATCTCCCTCACTGTCAACAGCATCACAATGTCCTTCATTTCCAAACCCACTTGGTGTCACATATGAGTATTCCCTCTCTTTTATTTCTCACATCCAGTCTCTCTCCCAGACTATCACTTTCACCTTCAAAATACTGCCAGAAAATGCCCCTTTACTTACCCAAGTTGCAGCAAAAGCTCTTATACACACTCTCATTTCCACTACTGCAACTTCTTCCTATCTGGCATTCCCCTCCCCATCTACTGTATACCCAATTCAATCCATCCTAAATGCCCCAACAAGACTGATTATATCTCTTGCTGCTTCATATCTGTCGCACCACTTTGCAAGTCCTAGTGATGAATCTCTGTGCCCTCCAGAATGAAATTCAAATTACTAACCTTCTCCTAAAAAGCCCTCAACAACACCACTCCTTAAAACATATCAAATTAAATTTTTAAATATTCTCCTTTGTCATCAACATTCATCATCAACATTTATTTATATAGTGCCAGCAAATTCCGTAGATTGAACTTGGACCTGCATCTTGCCCCATCTCTGGTAACCACCTCTGATCTCCAGCTACTAGATTGCTCTTGGGCCGCTACCAAGTTATGGAACTCCCTACCATGCCCAATCAGATTAAAGGATCAAACAGAGTTTGAGGTTACTATAGATTAAAAAATAGGCAGATTAGATTGGCCAAGTGGTTCTTATCTGTCATCAAATTCTATGTTTCTAATCTAGTTCAAATTACCTACCCTCACCTAAGAAGGCCTCTACAACACGACCACACCTTTAGACATGTAAATCGTCATCTCAAAATGTTATCTTGGATCTACCTCTGACCTGAGCCTCTCCTCATCTGTGAAAACCACGTCTCACTAATGTCCACAAGAATCAGACCAACTCAGATTCTCCCACAGCCTTCAAATTTTTAAATGCTCTCTGAAATTCCATGTCTGTATTAGCGCTTATCCTTTCAAACTACAACAGTAGACCCACAGTAAGTGGTTTCACTGTCATAATGTGTATTAGATCCAGCCTAGTCAGAAATTGAGTCCACAAAAAATCTTTTGCACATTCAAGGTTGTGCTCATTGACTCATTCAAGGTTTCAAGCGCCCCCTAAACATTGGCACCCTAAGCAACGCCTAGGTTCCCCTAATGGTAAGTACAGTCCAGCTGTCACCCCGAGTGTCAATGTTCCACTGTTCTGGGGCTCCAAAAGAGCTGGTTCCCAACTGAATGTTCTGAGATATATTATATCTCTGACACTCAAAGGAGTCAAAAAACATATTCAAAGACCCACAGGCAGAGTACCTGAGCCCTAGATAATACACAGTAATTATATTTAATGAACACTTTATATTTCAATATAAAATCAAATACTACTTTTAATATGTTGATCTATATATTTTAAGGAGCTATTATTGATGTTCTCAAGTTCAACTATTTGATATATGATGATATGATGAAGTAAATGTAAAACTGCTAATTTAATATCCCACAGTGAAAAGGTTAATTAACACAAAATGGACAAAAATAGGGCATTGCCATTTTATATAAAAACAATTACATTATAAATGCCCTGAATAACATTCAGATAAGAACACTATTAATTCAGTCAAGTGCTGCATCAATTGACATTCAAGTACAAAATTGTTGTATCTATAATGAATATATACAATAACTGGGAATACGCATACTCCAGTCTTCATGAACATGAATGATGTTAAAGATTGATCAGCTTTGCAATCATCTGTATCCTTTTAGCCACTCTTGTGAGAATCATTATGTTTGCATTGTTTCTAAAGGAATTTGGACTGCATAAATATTAAACAAAATAATATAAGTCACAATATGAAACTTTAGTCTCTATCATTTATCTAAAGTGAAATAGAGGGTGCTCAGCTAAGTGGTTACTATCCCGTGGGCAATACTGGATGAAGTGAAGTGCACTTATGAATAAAAGATGTAGATTGCATCTGCTCAGTGACTGATTTCTATAGTGCACGCAACTGTACCAACTACAGTTTATCTTGCAGTCAGTGTTATATCATTTGTCCACATGAGACTAAAACTCAAACTTTTTAATAGTTTCTTCCCTATTGCTTTCCTAAACACGTTCTTCGGAATCCTTTTCAGTAAAGCATTTTGTATAGTTAATTCATAAAATTTCTTTACAACATAAAGTACAAACATACTAGACCTATGTATTTTCTGGAGCAAGGAAGATCAATTCATCATCATCATCATCATCAGCAGCTATTTATATAGCACCACTAATTCCGCAGCGCTGTACAGAGAACTCACTCACATCAATCCCTGAACCTATTGGAGCTTACAGTTTAAATTCCCTAATATACACAGACACAGACCAAGAGAGACTAAGGTCAATTTAATAGCAGCCAATTATTATATGCCTGTTAGGATGCGTATCTTTTGCACCTGTTACAGTGCAGGTGCACGTTCATGAAGATGATTTGTCTTAAACCAGGTGTATATGCTGCCAATGCAGGGCCGGATCCTTAGCGAGATGTGTACAGCTCTGCATATGGGTGGAAATATTCTATTTTTCCGTGCTCCCTAGAGTAATTTTGCCAAGAACTCAGTTCCAAGGAAGATGTGCTGATTTAATTGAAATAATTTATGGTAAAATAAAGCATAGTATATATGGCTTGAAGTACTATGTACAGTACTTTATTGCATTACTTAAATGGGGCTAGGTACCACCCATAACAAAATACATTGTCTTATCTTTGAGAAGGGTTGACCTTGGGCCTTGAACCCCTAGGCCTTTGTAAGTGCTACTTTTGGACCTATTCCTGTGTTGGACTGTACCAATCTTCAAGGTTGAGTTAAGGTCTGTTAGGTAAAATAATATATAGTTCATAACGGTTTCTGTCTACTACTCCTACAGCTAAAGATAAAGCGATGATGTCACTGCACAGTGCTCCAGCAAGCCTTCAAGCTAGAAAGTCTTAATTGAGTAGATGAGGTAGGTGTCTGTGAGGTTTGAGCATGGAAGTCTTTATTATTGAGGAAGGGGGAGGTGCTACAGCCTTTAGATACACCAATGACCAAAGTCACCATTCTAATAAAAAATATTACAGTGCCAAAAAAAACCATTATTGACTATAATAAAATTGGTTCACTTTTAGAGCCATATAAATAGAAATAACTGATGCCAGATAACTGTAGCTCTCAAGTTGGAGAAATTTACTAATTGCTTCTAGATATCTTAATGTAAAAAGGCTAGAACATTCCCATCATTATTGGTCATCCTTGCCAATTCATTGAGCCCCAAACCCAGTTAATTATACATTTAACTGCACCATTAAACTATTGCTTTCATCTCGGGATCATTATGATGGCAGAATGGAAACCTGGGAGGCATTTAATAAAACTGGTGCACAGGAGAGATATGCTATAATCCATAGTCAGATATTTTGCTATCTTTTTCACAAATATACTAGAAAAAAAGACAATATTGGGTGGCTTTGGGTGTTTTCTTAGATGGCCCTTAAGTTGGAAAATGTAAAATAATAAAGGATTTACAGCCCCGTATTTTTTTTTTTTTGGCATACATAAATGCAAATATCAGGACCACACATTTGGAGCTGTAAATTTTATTCTCTTTGTAGAACAGGATTGGAGGAAATATTTAGGAATCAATGAACCCTGCAAGGCATGTCGGATTAGTTTTTCTAAATATATTGTTATTAATCTTTTGCAAAAATGCTATCTGAATATATATCTCTTGCCTGTATTATGTCCTTAAACTTTGGAAACGGTCCAATTAGCGGGAATATGTTTAGCTCAGATGAATAGCTGCTTTAAGCACATCTAATTTATATATTATTAAAAAGGATTGTTTCTAAGAACCCAAGAGGAACATTTAGTTTTCATTATTAATGCCTATGTGCTGGTGCTCATTTGTAGTCACTGAGCTTTTCACAGATTCTGGGACTAAACCAGCTTGTCATGAATATTCACCCATTTTAGTTCATCAGCTCTTTTTAAACTATTCTTTATCCTACCTAAATTGAGAGCAAGCACTTTCTTTTGTGTTAAAATGACACACACTAGTTTTATTCTTTACAGTTGTTTTGATGATGCTAAAAAAAAATACAGTTTTTTCACTAGATGCAATGCAAAAAGTCCTGTTCTTAGTGTATACAGTAACAAACTATTTGGCAATGGCTTAATAATACAACATGAGTATTGTAATATACATGCTGGTGAGCTGGATTCACAGTAGTCTAAGAAAAAGATTTTAAAGATTCAAAGACCACCAATTGGAAAGCCTAGATCTGAAAAATAAGGTTTAATGTAAAACAATGCAGTGATTCTATATTATGTGGAAGTGACTGTAAACTATATGAAGATGACTAAGCATAGTGGTTATGTTCACTATGGGCCTGATTCATTAAGGATCTTAACTTAAGAAACTTCTTATTTCAGTCTCCTGGACAAAACCATACAATGCAAGGGGTGCAAACTAGTTTTCTGTTTTGCGCATAAGTTAAATACTGACTGTTTTTTCATGTAGCACACAAATACTTTATAGCTTATTTGTACACTGAAATTTAAAGTTGATATTTGTGTGCTACATGAAAAAAACAGTCAGTATTTAACTTATGTGCAAAACAGAATACTAGTTTGCACCCCTTGCATTGTAACATGGTTTTGTTCAGGAGACTGAAATAAGATACCTCTTCATTTAAGATCCTTAATGAATCAGGCCCTATATCATTAAGTAGCAAAATAAAATAATTTATATAACACAAAACACAGTGACCACATATGCAAAAGGTAAATATTATAGCCATTCCTAATTGGTATATGTACACGATTCACTGCAGCTGTTTGAAAGCTTTTGTAATTGGCCATATTTTTAGAGTTTTAGGTATTTTAAAATATTTAGAAATTTTTTGGTGGTTTAGACCATTGGTCAGTGGAATTTCCCTGATAGGGCAGCAATCATTAAGGAAAAAGTAGGTGTGTGGTTCCAGGCAATTTGAGTAGAGACCATGAGGTTTCCTGAAGCAACTTGACACATAGGGCCTCGTTTAGAGTTTGACACATTTTGCATCCAAAAACATGCACAAAAAATTCCATCACAATAACTGCAGACTGCATGCGTATGTTGCGCTGCTCATGTCCTACGAAACCTCCAACTCAGAGCACAGCAGTATTTCTATGTTGGGCATATAGGTAAGTATACTTATTCCCAACAATAGAGAGGACAAGCAAAAGGTGCATTACCCTGTTTTTGCACAATATAATGTAATGAGGCATCATATACACAGAATAGTGCCACAGTTTTCAAATGGAAAAGGCAAAAGATAAAATTTGACTAGACTGTAGATTGGCATAATATAGCCGCAACACTAATAAATAAAGTACTGTCAGCTATGGGGATTAATACGCAAACAGCAGATCAGAAGTACCTAGATAGTGCTCATCATCAACACATCATCATCATCATCATGTATTTTTGCACTAGGCATTCAGTACTCACAAAGGATACACCTCCTTAGAAGCATATCTGAATAGCGTCTAAGGGCTAGATTTACTAAAGGGAGGATTGGTGAAACTGACGGTTTTCGACGATTTTTCGAAAACCCAAACCTCCATTAGAACAGCCAGAATTGACATTTTTCAAAACCACCACTTTACAAATCTCCATCCCGATTTTAACAATAATAAACATACAAACCACAGGATTTACTAAGCTAGGGTTTGCAAAACCGCCACAAAACCACCATTCAAATGGCCAAAATAAAATGGGTGGTTGTGAGTGGCGAAATTGCTCAAACTGCTGCTGTTTTAGCTATTTTGCCATTCAGAACATTAGAGAAAGCACCATTGACATTTAAATTATTTGGGCAATCATTATTTATTGATTAAGGGGCACAATTAATTTAATATTCACTTAATTAAATGTCAATGTTGCTCTAATGTTCTAAATGGCAAAATAGCTCAAACAGCATGTTTGAGCTATTTTGCATGGTTTTGATGGACATTTTATCCAACCGCCAGTGGTTTAGATTTTTCAATCCGCCACACATTGCCATCTATTTTCAAGCGCAGCCTCAAACTGCCCTATTGTAATTGCAGCAGTTTGGACCACTAAACTGCTGGCAACGTGTGGCAATGTTTAAAACTGCCACCAAACTCGATTCTTAGTAAATCTAGCCCTAAGTCTCATTTGGTTGCACCTCTGGGGAGTGTGCTATGTCCTTAATTTAGTCACCTAACATTTGCTATCATTCCACCTCTCTAAGAGTAAAGAACCACAAGTCTAAAATGCGCTAATATCTTTCTACAAACATCTTTTGGGGTGTATGCACAATATGAAAAAGTGTATATTTAACAAACTTTCAACTTTAAATGCGCCCATAGTATCCAGGTTTGCGTTTTAGTGGGGTTTGCAAACATAGCATCCCAATGACCCTATGTAGTTTAAATGGCACAGATATTATCATGGTACCGATATTATGATCCATATTTTTGGGAACTGTGCAAGTGCAAACCCAAATATAGTAGTAACCAAAAATATTGGCACCCTTGCAATTTTTTCTAATAATTCACTATTTCTTCCAGTAAATTGTTGAAATGAAAACATATTTTGGTATCCACATATGTATTTCTTTGGTTTCCTATGGAATAGGACATAAAAAAACAGAAAATTAATTAAATCCTTAAACTTTTTAGAATTAGTTACAAATAATTAGATTTCAAGCAGGTGAGGAAGCTTAAGGCAGCAAAAGAAAACTTGTTTGAAGATTGCAGAGCAGGATTGTTAGAATGGTGAAGAAAGTACTTTGATCAACTGTCGGACAGATTCAAGGTGATTTTCAAGGTATGACAGCTTCACCTTGCACCATCCTTCGCCAACTCAATGAAAGGAGCTTATATTGTTGGAGGCCCAGACGAGCCCACTGCTGAGAGATATAATAAAGTCAGACTGAAGGTTGACAAAACACACATGAACGAGCCAAATTCCTCCTGGAAGAATGTCCTGCGGAGAGATGAGACAAATTTTAAGCTTTTTGGTAAAAAAAAAAAAGGAAAGTGAAGCTTTCAAAGAAAACACCTTTTGTAGAGTCAAATATTGAGGGGGTTCTGTGATGTTTTGAAGTTGCTCTGCTGCATTTGGCACTGGGTGTCTTAAATGTGTGAATGGTATGATGACATATGGAGATTGCCAGGCCATTTTGGAATGCTATGTTGAACCCAGTATCAGAAAGCTGGGTCTACATCATGCATCTTTCATCAGGACAATGACCCCAAGCACATGTCAAAAACCACCCAGTGGCATAAATGGGTCCAGACTTAAATCAAATAGAGCACCTGTAGAGACATCTGAAAACAGCAGTTGGGAGAAAACACCTTAAAATCTGGGAGATCTGGAGCAGTTTGCTCAAGAAGAGGCGACCAAACTGCCAGGAGAGATGTGCAGGAAGCTCATCCGTGGCTATAGGAAGGGGATGATTGCACTTATTTTGACCAAAGGCTGTACTATAAAATGTTAAGTCTAAGGTGTCAATAATTTTGTCAATGCCATTTCTTTTCACTTTCTGATTTAAAAATAATCTACAGTATTACAATCAGTATAAAAAAACAAATGTATAGCAGAGAAAGACTTGTGGAGACCAAATACTGTTAATAATTTCAACTTATGTTTAGAGCAATTAAACAGCTGAAAATCTGTTCAAGGCAGCTAGTAGCATTGTTAGTGTGCCTTAATTTTTTACTAGTTCCCCACAGTTGGTGGGGAATCCCTTTAAGAGCCCCTGCTGGAATAAATCTCAAAGAAACTTTGCAAATCACAGCAAACTGCAGTTTGAAACTGCATTTGCAAAAGAGCCAATCAAAAGAAAACCTATCAGGATGGGATGAAACCAAAGTTAGCAAAAATATGCTATGCAAATTAAGCACAATGAACATAGTTAAAATAAGCGAAGACAACATAGGTGTGAACTATACAGCTGCTACAACTGACAATTGCAGTGGCGCACGCAGGGGGGGTTTCTGAGTCTCCAGAAACCCCCCCTGCACTAACTCAGTGCCCACCATATCGGCACTGTCCTATACAGCAGCCGCTGCGCTGTCAAAGAAGCTTCTTTGGCAGCGCCGCGGCTGCTGTATAGGACAGTGCTACCGAAACGGAGCTGCTGCGCATGCGCGGGTGCATGCGCAGCAGCTCTCTCTCGTGTTTTGGGGGTTTTTTTGGTCTAGGGGGGGAAACCCCCCCCCTGACAATCCTGCGTGCGCCCCTGAATTGTGATAGCTGATGTGACAAGGCTTTTGAGATTTGTTACTTCATTTAATTGTGCAATACCCACAAATGTACTTATATATTTCACATAGTGACACAGTTTTTCAGTATCCATGTTTTTATTAAATACATTTTTCTAAACTTTTCTTTCATGTTATTCATGCAATACAATTAACAATGTTGATTTTTCATTTCAAATGTGAGGACCAATGTCATGTCTTTATTACATATATAGCTAGCCATGTATTTTAATATTATATTATTCCCAGATGCAAGATGCAAGCACATATATTTTTCACGGTGGTACCTACTTAGCCTTTCATCAAAATATTCATATGTATATATATGTATTCTCTGTAAAAATGATATATGGAGAAGTCAGCAAATCAATCTGACTGCAATAAGTGTGTTTGTGTAGTGATAGAAATGACAGTACTTTTCACAGTAAATCTGGTCTATAGTAAATCTTTCCTGGATAAGGGACTCTATTTGCTTTTGTAACAATATTTTTATTACAAGATAATGCAAGGAATATGACCAGCATGTACATTTGTCAACAGCATACAAAATAAAGAACATTTTCTTTTGTTCATCAAAACTTATTTATTGGTTTTTACAAGGCATGACGGTGTTAAACAACAATTCAACAGGTACATAGTTGCTAAATTACCAGTTAAACAAGTCAAAGAAAGGATCTCAACAGATGTGGTGAACCTATGCATATTTGGGAGTGACCTTAAGCCATGATTTTGAGGGTAAACATATAATGGGGTGGGGGTAGGGGGAGGCGGCCGAGGATAAAGAACATTTTCAAAAAACATAAAGAAATTTGTATAACTTCTAAAGTATCTTCTTGATTTATGAACTGTATCAAGTTTTTCTAAAGGTACTGAGAAGGGAAAAGTATAGGAATCTAAACATAGACTGAATTATTACAAAGTTCCATGAACTTTTGATAATAATACTAACATCATAAAGGAAATTCAAGTCCAGATCATTATAAGTAGTGAGTGGTTGCAAGAAAACCAAGGTTCCCATACATGATTACATTTATCCTTTGTCATTTTTTCAAATATGATGTGATATGGGTAGGAGGTTGTAAAGGTTGTTTCCAAATTTTTTCTCCTGAACTCCTAGCAGCTGTTACGACCCAAGGCAATCCGCGGCTCGCCTCCTCCATCTGCGTTCCGTCTATCATGGCAACAGTTGGGACGTCAGTTTTGGTTTGCGCTGTCCAGACCATCACCATGGCAACAATCAAGGCACTTTCTAAGCAGTGTCGCATCCCAGCAACGCTGGGCAGCCAGGCGCGTGCGCACATAGTTAAACAGCCTGTGCGCTAATTTATCTAGTCATCAATTAATTAGGCAGTCTCTGGGGATGCTTGTAGGGCAGGGCTCTGAGTGGCTGATTTCTGTATTTAAGGCAGTGAGGGCTTAACCTCCCTGCCGGTTATGACGTTCACAGACTGTGCTGTGGATGACCTGCTGTTTGTCTCCTGACTTCGGCTGATTTTCTGTTGTGACCCTTGCCGTACCTTGGACCTTGCCTGTTTGCATGTTGCCCTGACCTTTTGCTTAAATACCGGACTCCGCTGTTTCTCTTGTGATCCTGACCTCTGCTTGGATACCAATTTGCCTGTCTGCTACGGACCCCTGACCTCAGCCTGCCACTGACCACTCACTCCATTCTGGGCTAGCGCTTCCAGTTCCAGCTGTGCTACAGCCATTATAGATAAGGTTTTACTACACTGAACTTAAGACCTGGGAGCGTCCAAGTACCTGTGAGCACATAAAGTTCTATGGGAAAGGAGGCTGCTAAAGGTGAGGACCTTAAAACTATCCATTCTAATAACTCATCTTGGTGGTTGTGAGCCTTAACAGCAGCCTGCAGTACATAGAATCTAAATACGTTAAGTTGTTTGGCAAGACGTGAAACAGGAAGGCCTAGTAGAGCAGTCCAAAGGCTTAATGTGGCATTTGTTTGTAATCTCTCTTCAAGTAGCTTCTTAATGACCAAAAGATAGCTATCTTTGGACAAGACCACCTGATATGGAAAAAGTCAATTCTTTGACCACAGCCTCCCTAGCAAACAGCAGAAGGGACCCAGGTGATTCCAGGTGTGTCATATTGCCCATCTACAAATAATAAGCAAGCCTTGGGCTACATGGTAGATGTTTCCATTTGTGCGCAACGAAGGACTGGCAAATTTTTTAGCCCAGGGGGCAAGCCTATTAGGAACATGTTAAATGAAAAAAATGCAGGTGGCCAAGTGACGCAGCCCACGATAGCCCGCTAAGGCCCAGGCCTGGAGGGCACATGCCCCCCTTTCCCACAGTCCAGCCTGCACCTTTTTGTGTGTGACAGAATCTGATGCACCTGGAGGAAAATTTATGTTATCCTATTTATAAGTTAAAGGGGAAGGGTTTTAGGTGAGATTAAAATGTTGAATGCAAACTGAATGGGAGAATTTAGTGATCATATAGTCAAGAAGATCTTTCTGTTTTCGCCAAATCAGTGAAGTTAGAATGGGAACAAGGGAAGTAGCCTCAGCTCCATTCATTTCAATTTGTACCCAGTAAAGCATTCCAGATGTAGCAATCTAGGTAAAGTTTGGATTAAGTGTGTGTGGCATAATAATATTTTTTAATACCTGGAATAGCTCCTGATTAAGGTTGAAAATTTTAATCTAGATGGTTTATCCAACCAGACAAATTTGAAAATCAGTTTCTGCATTTGGCAGAATGTCTGACTGGGGATAAGTGCAGTTATCATCTGAATACGGTATAGGTAAAATATTCTTTTTCGTAGGAACCATCCTTCCAAACCTGGACATCTTCTGCTATCTCCAAGTCTGCAACTACAACTTTATTTTAATGAAAATAGGAGAAAAGTTGATTCCACTTGCTCTTGATTTCAGTATACCTTTTGTACTTATACACATCTACGGTGTACAGTGAGTGCAGGTGCGACAGGGGGGGGGGGGGGGGTGGAGTACCAAAGTACTACACTGACAACAAACATTGACTTTTGTAGAGGCTACATGTTCAACGTAGTGGTGATAGCCATAAGAAGCAGCCTCTCCAGTGCCTTGGAATCATCTAGGTTGCCCTGAGTGAGTGTCATGGAATGACTAAAGTATATTAGCTATAATATGTATGTTAGCTACATATTCTATTAACATAAATAAGAGCTGTGGTACATGTGCTATTTTAGTGATTTTAGTGCCTGGTTTAACATGCTGCTAATAAATACACTACAATGTTCATCTATGTATTTAAGTAAAAATGGTACACATGATAATATTTATATGCACAGGAGTTCTAGAATGCCGCAGTTTGTCAACCAGAATTGACAGCGTTCTCTAACAATGACTGATCCTTCAGACTGACAATATATTGTGAGGGAAAGGTAGATTTGCTGTCATACAGGAGTGTTTCATAGCTGACAAAATCCTGTGACATGGATTAAAATATCTTCTACCACAGATCCAGCAAAGCATTGGCTGTAATGTGTCTTCTCTCTACTATTATCTTAAATGGTGGCCAGGCTTGTTAGTGGTAGAAGTGCCAGAGTCTGTCATAACTACAACCACTGCCGCTTCCCTAAAGTGCACAGAGTGGGAGATTACTATCAGGCTCGAGTGCAAGAGGGAGTCCATAAATTGGTGGGTGAGATTGGACTACATTGTTTAGTAGCCCCCAGAGTTTGGGGTTTGCATTGTCTAGCTCAAAAGATTGGGGTTTGTATGGTATAGCCACCAGAGAATGTGGTCTTTGCATTGTAGCAACCAAAGATCGGGATCTGCATTACTTAGTTGTCAACATCGGAGACTGGGATCTAAATTACATACTGTAGTTGTCATCAGAGATTGGGATCTGAATTACATAAAATTCTTTAGAGATTGGAGTTTGCATTGCATAATAGCCACCATCATCATCATCATCACCATATATTTATATAACGCCACTAATTCCGCAGCGCTGTACAGAGAAGTCACTCACATCAGTCCCTGCCCTATTGGGGCTTACAGTCTAAATTCCCTAACACACAGACACACACACTAGGGTCAATTTTGTTAGCAGCCAATTAACCTACTAGTATGTTTTTGGAGTGTGGAAGGAAACTGGAGCACCCGGAGGAAACCCACGCAAACACGGGAAGAACATACAAACTCCTCACAGATAAGGCCACGGTCGGGAATTGAAACCCAGAAATTAGAGGTCTGTATTTTATAGTTACAATGGTCACTATTGGGATGTGTACTGTATAATGGTTGTAACAGGGTTAAGGTTAACTGGACTCCTCTGAAGTTTAAAATAGTTTAAATACTATTAATATAGTTATTAGGAATTGTATGAGTTTATGATATATGGTTATGTTAAGAATTGTTTACATGTTGTGTGTACTGTGCATGTTTTTATGGTGTGTGGTGTGGTGTTACAGACTTTGGGACCACTTTGTGATATGAAGCTGTAGAACATTTCTTTCATGATGTGTAAGAGAAAGCAGCATGAGGGGAATGCGAGAGCGAAGGTTGGGTGGGGGTTTGGTTGTGTGAGAGAGCGTGAAGCAGCAGTCAGCAGGGAATTGGAGCAGAGAAGTTTAACTATTTTATGTGTAAAAAATAGATACAATAGAAAACAAAAGGCAGAATTAGAGATTGTAAGGAAGCACTAATGGAGCTCACAGAACAGATGTTAAATTCTGTGCCTTTGATCATCTATGTAGCCTAGACCTTTACTTCTGGAGGCATATAATGAAGAGATGAAGTGCTCAAGAAAGGTCTAATGAACTAGATACAGAGAAAGAGAGTAAAGACTTTATAGGGCAAGTATTGTGTGCTTGAATATTTGTGTGGTAAAAAGGTAAAAAAAACAGTGCTATTAGGCAATAATAAATCGCCATAGAGCCGTTGGCACAGCCAAGAGATAGAGAGAGCAAGTAAATACCTTATGAGTTAAAGTCTTAAATCCCAGATTTAATTGAAATTTAAAATGAATACCACATCCTCCTTTTAATTGCCCTTTGTTGAAAAAAAAGTAAGAGAACTGGCAGAGTGCAGTGATTTGCAGGGTCTGTGATTCCAAAGCAGTGATGTTTTGTCCATGGTATTGTCCATAGACTCTACAGGTCACTGGAATTCTCTATTGGGTGCATTTACTAAAGGGTGGTTTGATTAAATCATCAATAAATGTGATTAATTTACCATTAAATAGTGGTAAAATACTTAACTTCCACCTTCTGTATCTTGATCCGATGTAATCCACTGATTTTTTAAAAAAACATTATGAGCAGTGCGACTACTCTGTACAAAGTCCAGGCAGAAATGAGTTAAACTTTGGCTAGCCCACCTACTGAATAGACGGCCAGCCAATCAGCTGCAGCACAAATCGATTTTTAGTAAATTTACCCCTATGTGTTGTTCGGTATATCAGACACTAGAATGTTGTGAGAGAATTTTACGAGAGGTCAATAAACCATACTTGGATAATTTGTTTGGTATTTGTTTGTATATTGTATCCTTTGGGATAATATTTTTTCATTAAATGTTCCAATGGCTTGGACAGCCTACAAGCTTTAGCCAATTTTTATTGCAACTGTATTAGTCACAGGGAAATAGAGTTTCCCGTGCAATGTAATGTCACCCTACAGGAGATGGTTTTATGATGACAATCCTGATGTGCCATGGCCCTAAAGCTGTAGGACCCTTTAACTTTTACTGTGTTCTTTTTGAATCCTTGTCCATTACCTTTAAAGGGGACCAATCGGCAAACAATAGTAATGTTTATTATAGAAGGTTTGATAATACAATTTTTATATTGTGTTAACAGTTTTCTATGTTGTAGCTTTTCTGCCAGCTTACTGTGACAGAAGAATGGAAATACAGTACCCAGGCTTCCATGTTAATCACAATGCCTTTCCAAATGATCTGCCCATGGGAAAGACGGTATAAAGGTAATTCCCAGGCATTGAATGATTGGCGGGATGTCATGAAAACTATCAAGCTCTAAAACATCCTTGCTCACTACTACTAGCCTGAGGCACAGTACATTCAACATATGAATTGTATGTACATTTTTGAATAGATAGCATAAAGATAATAGATGTATTCAGTTGTTACATGTGGGTTGTTTATGAAGGTCTATATCTGGTCAGGTTTTTAAACATATATTTATTTAGTTCTTAAAAATAAAATATATCATTAAAACTGGAACGCTATGTTGAAAGCAGCAGAACTCGAAAAGTGTTCACAGTAAACAGGAACAAATAGTGGGAATGGTCAAACAATAAACACATTTATTTAAATATGCAACATCTAACCTTTACTTTATTTACGCTACAAAACTACTAAAATAATATAGGGACTGTCCATTTTGTTTGTTTAGGAACTGTCAAGTAATATTTTGTATTTATCAAGAGAAAATACAATGTATATGCATTATCTCTAAATATGTAGTCTTAAAATCTATGTCACCACAAAATAAAAAGTTGAACTAATGATTTAAATTCGTACATTATTTTAAGAATAAAAGCAAAGCAAAATGGATGATCTCAGATAGATAGATATGAATCTCCTGCAGATTATTTTTAAGTAAGATCAGAAAAATTGAAGCAATTGTTCAAAACCTAATTAGTTGAAAAAAAAGTAAAAAGACATTTTATATAATACAAAATGTAATTTATACTGTACGTTTGTCCAACATATATTTTCACTATTTTTATATATATATATATATATTACAACATATATATATATATATATATATATATATATATATATATATATATATTACAACATATATATAACAACATTTTGAAATACTATTTTGTTCCAAATGTTTTTTCCGTACAACCTTTGTTTGTAAAACAAAGTCTATATGATGACTAATATAATGAAAAAAAATGAGCCCTGAATATCACTTGTCCTAAAACATGTGTTGTGGGTGCCCACTTATTTCCCGAGTTGACTGGTGACAGACAGAAAGATGTCTGTCAGCAATCAACTAGGAAAACATGCAGGCACCCTCCTAGGTTACTGATTATGAGTTGTAAATCTATGGTTCAATCATTGGGTCAGATGCCACATAGACTAATGTTCTTCCTACTGTGAAATAAAGATAATGTAGGTCAACTTGGAGTAAGCTATTTAAAAGTACTCATCTTGCTGCTTTTTGCTTTTATAAGGTTATGGACCGTCTTGGTTACTTTTAATATTCTTCCAGTATATGTTACTGTAGGAGAGTACATTATCACTTGAATGCTTTAGTTCCAAAAATGGCAACATATTCTTGGGAACTTTACATTGGAAGGCATTGATCAAAGAGAACTATAAAATGGAACACTATAACTATTTTAGTATATCCAGAATCCAAAATAATTATATACTGTCTATATAATATAAACACACTTCACTGAAGGCATATGACATTCATATGCTACACATCATTTGCCACAGTTCATGTTAATAAAAAACTTATACCACATTTACACTGCAACCCCCCTCTTAGATTTTTGAACCCAGATTTTTGAACCCGGGAAATTGCCGGGTGGCAGAGCATCCCAGCTCATCAGCACGGTGGCTAACACTTCTGCCTCACAGCGCTGGGGTCATGAGTTCAATTCCCGACAGTGGCCTTATCTGTGTGGAGTTTGTATGTTCTCCCTGTGTTTGCGCGGGTTTCCTCCGGGTGCTCCGATTTCCTCCCACACTTCAAAAACATACTAGTAGGTTAATTGACTGCAAATAAAAAAATTGACCTTAGTCTCTCTCGGTCTGGGTGTGTGTGTGTATGTAATGTAATCTCCAATGGGGCAGGGACTGATGTGAATGAGTTCACTGTACAGCGCTGCGGAATCAGTGGCGCTATATAAATATATAATGATGATGGTGATGACCCCATTCACACTGCACCTTGGACCCCATTCATACTGAATCCAGATATGCCATGCCAATAAGTGTATGTCATCACAAGAGGAGTTTTGATTGGCTGACAAAGATGAGGTCCTTTCTATGAGACCTGGGTTGAAAAACCTGGGTCGCACTGTTTACACTGGCGGCTACCCAAGATGGACCCGGGAATAACCCTGCAAAAGTTCCGGGTCTAATTCCCCGGTCATCAGACCCGGGTAGATGCAGGGATCCCCGTTCACAATGAGCCACGACCCATGGCGTCGAGGCTCGGCCCAGCAATATCCTGGGCTATTACCTATTACCTATGAGAATATATATTGCTAGAAAAGCACTTATAATCAAACTGCAGGAAAATACATTCTTTAATATATTTAGTCTAACAGTCTCATTAAGGCAGCTTTCCTATAATATTAATTTTATGTGTTGTAAAACAACTTCTCTTGGCAGATAATACTGGTCCAGAAGCTCTTGGCATACTGTTAGTCCATCCTGCAAAAGAATGTTGGCACATAAGGGTTCCAAATCCATTACTGCCAAACTGAATTCCTAGTAATATACCTACAGTGTGTAATCCAGCTAGTTTTAGGTCTGTGATGCCTTGCAGACTGCTACAGTGGCTTTAATTTTACATAGATTCAAGTGTACTTAAGGGGTTCACCAAGCTAATGTGCATAAATATAAATCTAATTTACTTATGGTAACAACATACTAAATTACTGTATATAAGAGGTGTCCAAACTCAGTGATCAATGGCTACCAATAATTCATGTTTTCAGGATTTCTGTTTCTAGAAACAGGTGGCATACTTACTGACTCAGTCAAAAAATAAACTTACCTTTATTGTCATCCATGAGACCATCTTTTGTGTCTGGTAACGATAGCCTACACTGGATGCATAAATAAATAAGTGCAAAGTTCTGAGATGCAAACATCAAAATGTGCTTTTCCTTCATCACTCCAAACAATGGCGTTCTGCATTCTCACTGCAAATTTGTGGTTGGGGGTAATCCTCATCAGGTGCTCTGCTTGATTAGTCTCATTGCAGACACACCCTTTCAATTGCTATTAGCTATGGAAAAAGATAACTCCAATCTACCTCAAAATATGTAAGTTAAATCACACTCTATACTATTATTTTGTCACACATATGTCCTCCAGGTTAGGCTGCTAGTGGTCAGAGAACGAACCTGCAGAACAGACTGGCGGAGGTCTTCGGCTATAGCAGCCGCCTTTCCCGTAGAGCTAGACGCGCTCACAGGTACTTGGATGCCCCCAGGACTTAGCTCCAAAGTAGTGTAGGTTTGTTATACTAACCACAGCGCAGGCCTGGAGACAGTACAGATGGTAATGGATGGTCAGACGGAAGCCAAGGTCAGGGGTCACTTGCGGGGTAGAATAGTCAGAAAACACGCCAAGGGTCGGGGTCACGAGCAAATCAGCAGAATACAAGGTTCAGGCCAAAAGGTCAGGGTCACAGGCAGTAAGGCAAATTCCAGTAAACAGGCAAAAGGGTCAAAAAATATGTACATCAGAATATAAAGCAGGTCAACACTAGTATCAAACTAGGACGCTATAACCGGCAGGGAGGCTAAGCCCTCCCTGCCTTAAATGCTGACATTGACCAATCAGGGCTCAGCCCTGCAATGACCAACAGCCTCAGACTTCCTAATAAATTGTAATGGTAAATTAGCCCGCAGGCTATACTTAGCGCATGTGCCCGGCTGCAGCACTTGCCGGAGCGCAGCGCTTAACACACTCTGCATCTGGTCGTTGCCTTGGCAACGGTCGTCCCGAGTAACTGGAAGTGACGCCCCGGTCGTCATGGCGACGGCCTGGGACGTCAGTACAGGAAGGAGGAGAGTCGCGGCGGTGCCCGTGGCTGCCGCGGCTCCTGACACTCCACCTGTATATCTTTAAACTAGATGCACTGCTGTACATATGTGTAATATCTGCATCTTTGCCCTACAGACTATCAGCTGAATATCTAACTCCTCTCTTAGAAGGCTGTGGAAAAACACTTCCTTTGTGCTAATATTTATATAGTGGTCGAAGTGGGGGTGTATATATGGTGGTATGCCATGTTGCCCCTTCACCTACTGCCTTCATTGTAAAACTATCAAATTTCATTCACTTGCATTCCTATTACATTTTTCATACTGCCAATTCTAAATTTTCACACCGTCTATTCTAAATTTCCACTTAAAATGTATGCGCGGAAACTACCCTTAGCTGGGATGGTGGTTATCCTTCGTGAAAATCAATTCAATCAGGCAGACCAGAATATGTCCAAAATAAGGCTTTACTACAGCACAACACCATAAAATGTTCACAAGGTACAGGGTAAATGGTAGAATGTACCCTCCTGTAGCCTCTTGCAGTCAGCCCACCAAGTAACAATCTCAATATTCTTCAGAGTCTTATCTTCCCACAGTATTACCGCTACCAGTGTGCTAGACAGTTTCTATGTTGCTTAGCCTGAGATACTGGCAAACATAGACCCTGCCCTGGTAGGGTAGAGATTTTTCTGGTGGCACTGCAATGTCTGGCCCAGAGCCCTTTGTGCTGGTATTATGTACACCAGGGAACCTTCAAGATTGCATAAATGTATTGACATTCTGCTCGCTCTGCTTATATTCCTGGCTGTTTACAAAGGGAGTAGAGTCAAATGTCTCAATCCTCCCCCTTTTAGCAGGGTCTATCAGAGAACACTTAATTATTTAACTGTTAGACATACTGCCTCTGTTACTTTGACTATGCAATGGAATGGCTTGACTGAATTAGCTATTTGGCTGGATACACTTAACAAAGGGTTACAATATTTCATCAGGGAGTGACACTTCACGCTTGCATGAAATAATTTTGATACAATACATTTATATTGATACATAAAAAATAAGTTTCCCAAAAGTATTTCAGCAAGTAGAGTAATGTGGAGACAGATTGCACATAATCTGGCAGTTCTGACCTAATTACCTCACAGATTACCTGTTGACCTTGGGCTGCCAACTAGGTATTTTAGCAGTCACTCACACATCTTTCTGATTATTAACAAGCCATTTCTAAGCCACACCTCATAACAATGGACATTTGAGACACAATCAAAATTGCTTCTGCTGTCTTGTTATTTTTACACAATATGCCAATACACGTTTCTATTATATTTCTAATGTATACAATATTGCAGGTAATAGCAAGGGCAAAAGTACCTAATAACATGGAATAACATCACCTAATACACCGATGCTCTGGTGTATATACTTAGACTGGGCCAAGGATTAAAAAGTACAATATACTGTGAGAAACGGATGATGAATAAAAAGTCCTCAGTCCACTGAGACTTTTGTTCATCACTGATGCTCTGATGTATATACTTAGACTGGGCCAAGGATTAAACAGTACAATAAACTGTGAGAAACGGATGATGAATAAAAAGACCTCAGTCCAGTAAGACTCCGAAACAAAGTTGCATGAAACCTTTGGACTTGTATGAAACCGCCCGGTTTCATACAAGGATTGAGAAACAACTATTCTCATTTTTCTACTGGTAAAGAGTGTCAAATAATAGGTAAAGCACATTCCTTGTTTTCATAGACATTTATTTAATTCTCATATTTACTGGAAATGCAGGACTGTAGATTTTGTAATATGAAGGCAGGGCCGGACTGGGACTAAAAATCAGCACTGGCATTTAAAGCATACAGTCCCATCTCTGTTGATGAGCAGAAAAAAAGTCCATGTGCCACCCGCACAGTGGTGGCGCCGCCAAGGGCGTGGCCACATTATGTTGGGGGCGTGGTCAACATGGGTTGTTGATACATTATAATAAAACATTACATTTATCACGCTGACCCCATCAACATCACGCTGTCACCCCCCCAGACATATTACGACACCCCCAGTCCACTGTACTTATTTATGCTTCCGATGCTGCTGACATCCATCAGGGTGGGAACTTCCTGTAGAGTGAGCAGGGAACCATTTAGTCGCACAAGATTAATAAATCTCATGAGACTTAGAGTTCTTCGGCTTACTCTGCAGGCTGCGTTCTGACCAGAGACTGGGAGCAACTTTCAGATTCCTCCAGCTAACCAGAGCTGGATTAAGGCCCAGGGCACTTAAGTCAGAGGGGCTCCTATGATGTAATATGGCTATTAGACAAATTTTTGACAAATACACAGGCAATACTGTGTGCACTACTGTTAGGTGCACATAGTTCTGCCTTCACAAGCAGTACAGTGTGAAGTAGGACATACCTCCCAACTGTCCTTGTAGTCAGACCAAATCCTGACTAAGCCGGACAGTCACCCACCAAATTCAGGACAGATGGCAGACTGTCCTGGTCTCTCCTACCTGTCTTGTCATGGTCACCACTTGTGGCTGCTGGTGTCTTTAGATCAGTTGCTGCCTATCTGGATTCTGGAATGTTGGGGGCCCTATTTGGAAAAAAATGGGTACATGAAATTTAGAAAACTCCAACCAGCCCTGGTGTTAAATCAATATATCACCCATGTTTTAAAATTAGGCCTCCCTCTCCAGCCCCAACATTAAAATAATAGTATTTACATTTGAGAAATACATCTATTTCCCTCCAACTAGCCCTGACATTAAATTAATAGCATGCACATTTAATAAATAGACCTATTTCCCTCCAACCAGCCCCAACATTAAATTAATAGTATTCCCATTTAATAAATATACCTATTTCTCTCCATGCAAACAACCGCAACAAGCAATTTAATAACATTTACGTTTTATAAATATAATCACTTCCCACAACCCTTCCAGGCATTAAATAATTCATAATCACATTTAATAAATAGACATTGTTTTCCCCAAACAGTCCACATTCAATTAATAGCTTCCAAACCACACCAGCATTAAATTAAAGATCCAATCATCCCATCTTAAATTGATAGGCCCCACTATTAAATTAAATTGCCCCAACATCACCCCACAAATAAAATAGCACCCAATAATTAGCCCCCACCTGCAATTCACCATTAGATTAATAGATTACTTCCCACATTATATTAAGACCCCCCTTCCCTCGCACGTTATATTCATATACCGTCCCCCTCACACTCTCACACACACATTATATTCATATACTGTCCCCCACACACATAATCATATACTGTTTCCCACACAGATTATAGTCATATTCTGTCCCACACACACATTATAGTCATATTCTATGCCCCACACACATTATAGTCATATACTGCCCCCACACACATTATAATTATATACTGTCCCCCACACACATTATATTCATATACTGGCCCCATCACACATTACAGACACTGTCTCACACACACACACACACACACACACACTATAGTCAGATACTGGCCCCCACACACAAACACACTATAGTAATACACTATCACACACACAAACTAGCAAACTACCCCCCTTATCTTGTTCAATCCATGGCACGCTCTGTAGTCCCTCTTCACACATGGCACAGCACCTGTCACGTGGTGCGCGTCCCATGTGACACTGATAGCCTGAGAGCTACTGCTAGGGGAGGGAGGGGGATGGATTGAAGGATCCGCGACCACCAGGAAGTAAGTCAGTGTAGGCCCAGCCCCATTACTTGGCGCACAGACTGTCATGCCGGAACCCAGCTTGATAGATAGTTTATAACAGAAATCAATGGTCAACACGCCCCTGTTTTTGCCGGTCCCTACACCGGCCCATCTAGCCATCGGCCATTCTGGCATTTGCCAGAACTGCCAGATGGCCAGTCCAGTCCGGCCTTGTATGAATGTGAAAACATGAAGAATAAGAAAGACTAAGGATACAAAAGTTAAGGGAATTAAATGCAAATTTGTCATAAACTAGTCATAACACTAGAATAGTGTGGCCTCTTGATTTTTTATTTAGGCTTGCTAATTACTAAACTGCCACTAATCATACATTTCTAATACTCTCCATTTGCAATTTGCTTAAGGTGCAATTAAAAGTGGGTAATGTGCTATTGAGTTAAGGAAAAATTAACCTTCTCAAGGGGTTGATGAACATTCTGTTATATGTACATTTTAGCAAGTGTGTATAAAAATACCTTTTGTTCCTCTGAAATCTCCATCCTACTATGGTATCTACCATCTCAACCTTTCAGAGTAGAGTATTCAATACCTCTCCATTTGTTGCTATGCATAACTTTCAGCTGCTGTATGACTCACATCATTGAATAAACTGTCTGTAATGAAATTGGCTCACTGTTGTCCATATGAGATCATAGAAATGATACAAAATAAACATATAAATTCTTTTTTTGCTACATAAAACTAGTTTACACCTATTGCCTGGGATGCATTATTTGTAAAATTAGTGCACAAGAGATTGAATTCTTGTGGTTTAGCTACTGTAAATTTTGAAATTATTGTGTCTTGTTTATATCAATAAATGTAATATTAAGGATTGTGATAAAAACAATGTTTCTGGAAATTAATACAGCTAGCATGTGGTAGAACATGTTGTTTATAGCAATTCTCCAAACACACATAATGCTGCACATTTTTATTGGCCTCATTCATTCTGCCCTAGATTTATACTCAGTTAATATAAAAACAAAAAGACAGATAACTGGTGTGGGCTGCATTGTGCAAACAGATAAGTGGGGGCACAGCATTGTTGGGCTGTGTTGTTGTTTTTTTATAATAAACAAATCACCTTTTTGTAGAATGTTGTCATGTCTTGGAATGTTAAAATGTAATACAATTCACGATTTCTCTGCATTTGGCAAATAGTGAAAAAATGAGCTTTCAGATTGGCTCTAGCACGAAATCATGCAGTTTTAAAGTAATGATATAAGTTATTTTAAGAATTTGTATTTTGCTGTTAGGTGGAGCTGTCATAAATAATCACTATTAGAAGAAACTGCCTCGACACAAGAAGCAGATGTGTGCTGTTTTGGTGTGAAGAACTAAGTCTTCTCAATTACTATAATAATACTTTACATAAATCACAGCTTACCTGCAGCATAATGTTTTATTTCCTGTAAAATGTGTAGCAGGTTTCCTTCAATCTGGCTTTTATCAAGCCTGTTTAGAGCTCTAATACTTGCTGCTGTCTGAAAATATGGGATGGTCCTGTAAATCACAAGTCACCTTCAAATCAGGGGTCTTTTCTAAAGGAAAAAGTTCCAAACAACAGCAGATGATGTTCAAGGTAGAAAAAGGAGAAGTTTTACTTATATGTAGTACAATATATATATATATATATATATATATATATATATATATATATATATATATATATATATATAATATAAATATATATATAAGTGCAGTGAGGGTTAAATCTACACACGCACACACAGACACACACCAGGAGGACAACCTGATCTAATCAATTAAGGAGTCAGCCAGAGCAATGCCTGACAGGAAGCTTAAAAAGCTGGGTTTGATCTTGTGTTGAGGGCGGGTTCCGAGGTACCATTCTCTGCCTCTGTTTCCAAGGTGCCAGCATCTACCTCCTAGTTCCGAGTTGCCAGATTCTGCCTCTAGTTTCATGCTGTCAGTCTCTGCCTCCACTCCAGAGACTTTGCCTGCTCCATTGGGGGTGCTGCCCTTACAGTGTGTTCCAAAGGGGACCCTGTCTCTCCGGCCTGTTCCAGAGAGGGCCCTGTTCCTCCAGTCTGCTCCAAAGAGGGCCCTGTTCCTCCAGTCTGCCCCAGAGAGGGCCCTGTTCCTCCAGTCTGCTCTAGAGAGGGCCCTGTTCCCGCAGTATGTTCCAGAAACATTGCTGATGCTTCAGCCCGAATTCCACACAGTTCGGCTCAGCCCGAGTTGCCACACAGTTCGGTCTTGACGAGTTGCCACACAGTTCGAAGTTACCCTAGTTGCCACACAGTTCAGTCTTGACGAGTTACCACACAGTTTGGTCCTGCCCAAGATCCGGTCCGAGGCTGCTCACAGTGCTGTCCGGCCCGAGGCTGCTCACAGTGCTGTCCGGCCCGAGGCTGCTCACAGTGCTGTCCGGCCCGAGGCTGCTCACAGTGCAGTCTGGCCCGAGGCTTCTCACAGTGCTGACCGGGCTGAGGCTTCTCTCAGTGAGGTCCGGTCCAAGGCCTCTCATGTGCTGTCCAGTTTGAGTGATGTGCCCAGTCCGTGTATTTCCATCAGGTATGCCCAGCTTGCCGTCCCAGTCGGGGACTCCTGCTCTGACGTCCCAGTTGGGGACTCCTGCTCTGCCGTCTCAGTCGGGGACTCTCCAGAGACTGCCGTCCCAGTCAACGACTCTCCAGAGTCTGCCATTGAGCCAGAGCGCCCAGAGTCTGCTATTGAGCCAAAGCGCCCGGAGTCTGCTAATGAGCCAGAGCGCCCAGAATCTGCTATTAAACCAGAGCGCCCAGAATCTGCTATTGAGCCAAAGCTCCCAGAAGCCTCTTCTGAATCATCAGATCCTTCTTCAGTCTTCTTTGAGGGTGACCTCAAGGAGTTCCATACTTTAACTTTGTATCACAGTTTCAAGAATGTCCGGATTACTTTGTTGACCAATTTAACCAAGTGGATTCCCTTATCATGTGTTTTAGAGGGGAGCCACAAACTTGGGCCTTCTCATTACTAAATTTCAATGACCCCATGATCCATAATACCATGGACTTTATTAATGCCGTTTGTCAGAAGTACTCTCCATCTACAGTCAAGTCTCCTGGTCATAGTTCTTCTGTTTCCATTCTGGCCTCTGTTTCAGCTCCTACGCTTATTCACAAATCATCTATGCACGTTGCTTGTATTGGTCAACCTATATCTTAAAAAAATTAAAAGAATAATGAGGGAAAACCCCTTTCTAGACTTCATGAATCACAACAAACCTTGGTTACCGGCTTAATGGGCATATCACCATCTTGCGATAAAATAAAAAACTCTACTCCTATTTTTGACTGTGATTCAGACTCTGAAAGTGAATTCCATGACAACGCTAGAGTGTTAGTCAATAAACTTTCCTTTTCTTCTTCTGATTTTGAAGAGCAGGGTCTTGCTTACACTCCATTGTAGAAGGCCGCTATTGTTCCTCCAAGGAGATCCTGTAAGAAAAAAAGGCAGAAGAGGAAGAAAGCCTGAAAGAAACATTTTATGGAGGGTCTGGAATCTGCTTCTGTAAGGGGGGGATAATGTTATGATCTGCCTTGAGTCTCTGTGTTTATATTACCCTGCAGTACCTGTGATCCTCCAGAGGTGCTGCTGTTCTGCCTTTCCTACTACAAGGGGTTAACTAGCACAGCTAGTTAATCATCCACACCTGACTGTGTCTTATATATGCCCGCCTATCCCAGTATCCTTTGCTGGTCATTGATGTTCCTGAGCCTATTTATGTTTGTGCCTTTGATCACTGCCTGCTTTCTCTGTGTCTGTGGTTATCCATGCTTAGCCAATTTCTGTTTCCTTGTAAAGCATATTTAAATCACCTGTATCTCTCCTGAAGGTAACCTGACAATTGCATTACTCCTGCTACCTGCTATTCCTGAAAATCTGATTAAATTCTGACCCGGTATGTATTCATTGCATCCTGGATTGTTATTTTATCTGCAATAAACAGTTCAATGTTTTTCATCATATACCTGGCTCTTGGCTATAATTGCAAGACATAGTTTGTGGAACAGTTTTGTAACAAGATAGAGGTGGACGCACTCAATTATCTACCAAAAATGTAACGAAAAAGTGGTGTGCATAGTCCATATAGTAAATTGCATATCCACAATTGTTCACATAAAATGAACAGACCAGCTACAGCAAGCCAGAGTACAAAGATACAAAATAATTTCAATAGAGAAATAGAAAAATATAAAAAGGTCCAGAAAAAAATAAAAGAAAGATACATTACAAAACATTTTCTGCACAACGATCACTTCATTTCCCTTTGAAATTAAAGGGAAAAGGGAACTGAAACGATTGTTGGGCAGTAAATGTTTTGTAATGTATCTTTTTATTTGATTTTTCTCTGGACCTTTTTGTATTTTCCAATTTCTCTATTAAAATTCTTTTGTATTTTTGTACTCTGGCTAGCTGGTGCTAGCTGGTCTGTTTATTTTATTTGAACAATTGTGGAGATATATATATATATATATATATATATATATATACGCAATATATATACGCAACTCTGTACATTGATGGGGTCATAATACAGAAAAAACACATTTGATGACATGAAATAGCTGGTAAAGATGACCCTGCCCAAATGAGCTTACTATCAAAAGAGATGGGGGGAACAATTCATCATCTTCACCATTTATTTATATAGCGCCACTAATTATGCAGCGCTGTACAGAGAACTCACTCACTTCAGTCCCTGCCCCATTGGGGCTTACAGTTAAAATTCCCTAACACACACAGACAGACAGACTAGGGTCAAATTGTTAGCAGCCAATTAAACTAACAGTATGTTTTTGGAGTGTGGGAAGAAACTGGAGCATCCGGAGGAAACTCACGCAAACAAGGGGAGAACATACAAACTCCTCACAGATAAGGCCATGGTCGGGAATTGAACTCATGACCCCAGTGCTGTAAGGCAGAAGTGCTAATCACTATGCCACCATGCTGCTCCAAAGAGATGGGGGGAACAATTGATCGTCATCATCATTTATTTATATAGCACCACCAATTCCGCAGCACTGTACAGATAATTCACATCAGTCCCTGCCACATTGGAGCTTGCAGTCTAAATTCCCTAAGACACACACAGTCTGGGATTAATTTTGTCAGCAGCCAATTAACCTATGAGTATGTTTTTGGAGTGTGGGAGGAAACTGGAGCACTAGGAGGAAACCTGTGTGAACAATTGATACATATAATACCGGAATAACAATTCTTGCTTCTGGTGTGGAAAGTGGTGTGGCACTGTTGGAATGAGGGAAGTCACTGGATAATGGAGACATGAAAGTCTTTGTAGAAATCTGAAGACAGTTAGCTGCTGGCAACTATAACTTGAGCATCATCATTCACAATAACATTGTTGAGTTCTACAGTTGTTTATTTACAATGTTTGTACTGGAGAGGACCTTAACTTTTGCGCTGCTGTTGGACATCCACCAGCTTCAAGTAACTGTGTGATTGGTATATTTGTTTGGCATCATGACCACTCTGGACACAGGACGTTTATTGGCAACTATAGCTATATATATATATATATATATATATATATATATATATATATATATATATATATATATATATATGAAAGTCTCTAAAACACATATGTGTTTTCTTCTGTCATATGTTATGCAAAAACCTTTTTAGGATAAGTAAAAAATACAGCTTATTAAAATACAAGGGAAAAAAGTTTGGATGGTATGTTCTGGGGTCTTTCAAGAAAAAAAAACACCTTAAAATATACTTAACATTTATTTTTTTTTAAATTTACATTAATGAGTTTTGTTTATTAAATCCACATAAATGGATGTGTTTGACACATTTGTATGTAATAGCAATTGATTTAAGCTGCTATTCACTAAATGACTGGATTAGTGACACCCATCTTTGCTAGTAACCTGAACTTTAAATATTTTGCCTTCTTTTGTTTCTTGTAGTCAGGCAATTCCTTTGTGGAGATAAACATATCCAAAACTATGGCTTGGCTACTGAGTGAAAAAACATAACACAATAGGCAAGGCTTCTCTACTCTTAAAAATATTGTGTTATCTATAAGAAGAAAAAGATCTTCTTTAAGGCTCCTAGTGAAATGTGTTGAGCTTGCCATTGTAATACTATATCCCCAGGTGCATTACGAACCTTTATATAGTAAAGTTATTTTTTTTCATGTTTATTTTTTCAACATTCTTGAAAAGTGTTTTGTGCTGGCTGTGTTATCAGTTACCTCACTGAAACTAATTAAATCAATCTGCTGCAGTGTCTGCAAGGCACAAGTTTCTTAATGTCAATGCCAGTCATTATAAACCTACTGCTGGTATTGTTGTGATACAATTTCAGTTCACTTTCTAGCTAAGATTTGTGAATACGAACATTTTATTTGTCTATCCCACTCCTTCCTAAAATACTGAGATCCAGTAATATTTATAGAAACGTATCTTCTTTTAATGGATTTTAAATGTATCACAGCTGTTGACTACAGCAAAAGAAAACTAAATATATAACACTATTGTATACATTCTGAAAACTATCTAGAGAAAATGTATATAGCTAAATCCTAATTTTATGCTTCTACAATTTTACATTTTCCTGGTGTCGTCATTATCACTGAATCGGGAATAAACAAAATAATATGTAAATGTGATCTTGATTAGATCTAGGATATTAGTACATGTAAAGTCATTGTAAGTAAATCAGGGGTTAATATATCTTAATGTTACTCCTGAGGATTTTGTTGTGTTACCCAGCTTGTTTATAGAGTTGCCTAAATGTCGCAGACAACCATTTAGATATGGTTTGTTGCTCAGTTCCACAAGATTGGAGATTCATTTGTAGTCACCAAAAGGATACTAGCTGTAGTCATTCAGGTGCATAACATACATCAAAATAATGCCTTTCATAAACCATATTTGAGAATACCACTGTACATATTTGTAATCAGTGAAACTTGCTACATGACCTGTCACTAATAGATGTTAGGAATCTGCCTGCAGTAACTCTATGCTACCAGAGTTGATGCAGTTTTGCCATTGGACATTTCCACTTCGCCTGCAGGAGTTAACCTTCCTCCCTGATCATCACCTGCCTTATATACCCACCCCAAACATTGCTCCTTGCAGTTCATCAATTGATTGCTGGTTCTGGTCCATGCAAGTGAATTTTGCCTGTTCTGCCTTTTGTCTGTGCCACTGTTTTGCACCTTTGCCTATAAACCAGAGCTCAGCTTCAGTTGACTCATTTTAATTTGTCTATTCCCTGGTATTATTTGTGGCTCTTCCGGCTTCTTACCCTGGCTTGCCTGACTCTCCTTTTGCCTGATTTTCCCATCTAACAGTTACTAGCACCGTAAGGAAGATATAGAATAACATATCTTCCCAATGAAGTGATCTAACACACTCATGTTCCTATGTATGCATGCAAGACATTATAACATGTTTAGTGGAAGCAATATTATCTCTAGTATTATATATAATGAAAACAAATAATAATAATTCCTGATTTTACACCATTTTTTCAAGGTCCCCTAATAGTGTAAATCAAGCTTTGACTATATTAAATTTTGCAATGTTTATAACAAAGGAAATAAGTTTTGCAACAGCCAAAAGATTTGGACTTATTTCAAGACATTAATGTGAATTCTAGCTAACGTTTACTTGCAGACTAGCTATTTTTCATTTATTTCATAATTAATTACTATTAATTATGATAATACCAATTAATTATTATTGAATAATAAGCTGTTATAAGTTTTAGACAGCCATGTGCATGTACAAGTAATAGATGCTGTAAAACTTGGATTTGCTACTTGAATATGCCATTCCCACTAAATTTCCTGTGCCAGAAATAACATTCTTTATATTGTTTCAGCTTTCATTATATTGTTATCTTCTCCTACTATGAGCTGTTATGAAAAGATGACTTGTTTGAGATTAAATAGATTTCTGTTTCCTAGCTTCCCTCACCCTATAGATGTAGCTTGGCGTCAGTTATACAAACCTGTGTGATATAGTGGAGTAAACTTGACTGTATTTGTATACAATTTTGAATTAATTTTTATTAGATACATGAATCTAAGTCATAGTGCATACTGGGGTACTGCCTGACCCTGGCAAAATAATTGTCTCTTTTTCTATTGTTAAACTATTAAGATAGCATTTATTGTTGCTTTGTTGTCCAAGAGTATGTTGAATTTGTCGCCATTATATTAATAAAACATAACAATTAAATTTAGAGTTAGAAATAAAATGGTACCTGGATATATCATGCAATGTTGGGAAAATACTGATGTTTTTTGCATGTAACTCACAAATACTAGGCAGCTTTATTTTTATACAGCAAGTTAGAGTTGAGTTGGAATATACTACCCTCCCAACATTTTTAAAAAATATTTTACGTTTGCATTTTGTACAGTGCAGCATCGTTCTTGTGATATTTAATATATAACATGGTTAAAAACAATGTGAGTTTTAGGATTTGGCAGTATGTGTTAGAAAAGCTTTTTCCAGAATCTAAGGATCTTGATATCCAGTACAGAACTCCAGGTATGATTGTTCAGATACATTGAGAGACTACAATTTAGTGGGAAATGGGGAAAGATGGGACAAGAGTAGCAATCCACAAGCCACATGGGAGCCTTCAAGTGAGCTCTAACCCTAGTGACAAAAGAAAATGTGTTAGATGTGTTTTCATTCCCGTTTTCACTAGCATTAAAATAAATCACAAACACAATGTCAATCGGTTTTATATCCTTAAAATTGTAGGAGAGCCAATGAAGTAAAGATATTACATAATATTTGTATTTTGTTCAAAGAAAAAAATTCTGGCCTCTGCTATATCCCACTCTCAACATCTCACCCCTTCTTCCACCAGAGCTTGTGATGTGTAACAAACAGTACACATGTGCAGATCCACAAACTGTTTGTTGGTGGCCAAGTCTTGGTAGACTGGTGGTGATCCTTTAAACCTAAGTTACTGTGTCTCTCAGAGTTCTATATATAATATCTCCTGTATCAAGACATTATAAATTCATAATCACAAGGCAGATATATATGTATTAAATAGAATTTTTACTTGTACAACAATGTAATAATATAATTCCAATAATACACACTAACACATGGTACATATATTATAATTTCAACACACCTGACAATCTGTGTGTAGGCACCATATCTTATATTATTAATTTCTTGATAATTGTTTATATCTTAATCGTGCGTGCGTGTGTGTGTGTGTGTGTGTGTGTGTGTGTGTGTGTGATATATAGTGTATATATATATATATATATATATATATTGTGGCATGAGCCCGCTACTGCTGAAGCACACGCGAACAACTTCTTCCTTTTTATGCAGTTTTATTGTCAGGATGGTAAATGTTTTGACACCGTACAGATTTCACAGCAGTTCTTGGAGACCCTAAACGCTAGCTAAACATAGACTAGCTCTCTCAAGACCAGCCAGCTTCCCCAGCGTTGGTCTCCCTGAACAAATGATACAGACAAGCTTTTACAACGGATACTCCTCCCCCAGCCTTAGCTTTATGGGCAGGTGACACACCCACCTTCTCTTTAAGAGGAAACGCCCATCACTGGCTCTGTTTGCACTAACAGACACAACCTGTCTGTTTGCTGAGAGGAAGGAGCTTTCCAAAACATGTAAGTTAACCAAACTTTAAACTACACATAAGTTTTTACCTGGTTTAACCTCAATCTAGGTGCATAACTGCGCCAATGTTATATTCTGCTTGTTTGCTTTCTCTGATCTTGTCAGATAAATGCCTCCCTTTGTTACATATCCCTCCCCCTAGCGTCTCATGTAAGGGGACGCGGACTTCGCGAGGAGCACATATTTTCGTGACAATAAATCTGCATTCTTGTGCAGAATCCCAGGTCTATGTTCTACTGAGAACTTGAAAGGTTGCAGTGCTAAGAACCAGCGGGTTACCTTGGCATTTACCTCCCGACTGTTCTGCATCCATCTCAATGGTGCATGATCTGTTATTAAGGTGAACTCTCTGCCTAGGAGATAATAGTACAGAGCTTCTGTAGCCCATTTTATGGCAAGACATTCTTTCTCCACAGTGGCATATTTTTATTCCCTTGGAAGCAACTTACGACTTAGGTACAGGACAGGATTTTCTACTCCATTCTTCTCCTGTGACAAGACTGCACCTAAGCCAACACCAGAAGCATCAGTTTGGAGGAAGAACCTCCGGGTAAAATCCGGTGCTTGTAGAACTGGGGAGGAACAAAGAGCTAACCGAAGATCAGACCAGGCAGTTTCTGCAGAGTCAGACCAGGTTAATCTATCTGGACAACTTTTTTTTACCATGTCCGTATGTGGAGCAGCTCTAGTGGCGAAGTGGCTTACAAACCGCCTGTAGTAACCTACTAAGCCTAAAAAGGTTCTTAACTGCGACTTATTTTCTGGTCTTGCCCAATTTTTGACTGCCTCCACTTTGTCTAGCTGGGGTTTTACACGCCCTCGACCAACAACGTACCCCAAATATTTGGCTTCTGGAATACGATACGGCTTCTGCTTTACAATGACTCCTGGCGTACTGACAATGTTGTGTTCGATTAAGGTAGTGCACCCAAAGAGGAAAAAGAAGACATCTGTCACTCACCGGACCGTGAGTGCCTCTTCCCGGACATTTAGGAACCGTGGCCGTCCGCCATCCTGAGGGTCTGCGCATGCGCAGCCCTTTTCTATACTTCAGTGTATACCCCTTTAACTCAATTGGCAGATCAGGCAACCTCCCTATATTAAGCACCTGTGGTCAACACCACGTTGCCTGATCTTGGAGTCTCATTCCTCATGAGTCTCTGAAGGTGTTCCTGTATTACTTGTGTATTCAGCGCTGCTGATTCCTGTGGTTTCCAAACCACTTCTACTACTGTGGTTCCATACCACTTCCACCATCAACTGTGTCATCATGACTGTTTGCTGATTCCTATCCGCTGCCTCCGTGCACTACAGTCTTCTACACCACTTCAACGTTATTTTATATCTATGTGACTGTTTACTCATTGCTATCCGCTGCCTCCGTGCACTCCAGCTTTTACCTCACTCACCTGCTTCTCATCAAGTCTGTTTGCTGATTTCTATCCGCTGCCTCCGTGCACTACAGTCTCCTGCTTGCAACTCGCCTGTGTTCTACATCGTGACTGCCAGCTGACTGCTATCCGCTGCCTCTGTGCACTACCGTCTCCTGCTTGCAACTCGCCTGTGTTCAACATCGTGACTGCCAGCTGATTACTATCCGCTGCCTCCGTGCACTACACTCTCATCTCATCTTTGCTGTGACTTCCTCGAGACTGCCGCTTTTCATTACCATCTGCTACACTTCGTGATCTACAGCTCCTGCCCTGCGCTGCACTCTTGTTTCCCATCGCTGTTGGTTCCTGTGGTTGCTACTGGTTACCTCCGTGTGCCGCTGAGTCCTGCCGCTGTGGTCAGCGCTATCGTCCATCTCCTGCTGATCCACTCTCCACGCCTTCACGTGTTCCACTGGCCTCTACCCTCCTGTCAGCATTGGATTTGTATCTCTTCTACTACCCTCTGCTGGATCATCTCCATTCTCCTGGGTTTCCTATGAGTCCAGTTCCACGTGTTGCTGACTCCTGTGGATTTGTGTCCCTGTCGGTCTACTCACCTGTGCGCTGCACCTGCTAGACCGCTGCTTCTCCTATCCAGGGACTTCCTATCCAGTCGGCCTCCAGCCGCTCAGGTACCGCTGCAATCCCATCTGACTGCTACTGCTGAACCACGGTATGCATACTTCTCATTGACTGTGCTGTGTATTGCATATCTTGCTGGACTGTGTTTGGTTCTCTCTGGAGTCTGCTATCCGCTGAGTCTATTGCCATCATTGACTGTGTTATCATTGTGCTGGACTACTTCAAGAGACTTTCTAGATTGCAGACCTGATCAGTCATTTACATATATATATACCTATATTGTGCATATTACTGTGGATCGTGTATAAGGTGCCTGTGTATATCCTGTGTTGCAGTCTTCCCCCGTGCACCTCCTCACATATATATGCAGTGGTACAACTTGCTCATGTCAGACCACTGATCCCTGTTTCCGGTATCACCTGTTCCATTATCCTCTCACATAGCAGTGGTACAACTTGCTACCGCAGACCACTGACTACCTGGATACCTCCACTTGGATTCCATTCCTTCACTCAGACAGCGGTACAACTTGCTACCCGCAGACCGCTGACTCTCATCACCTCCTTGTTTCTGTTGGACATTCCTCCTCACTATAGCAGTGGTACAACTTGCTATCGCAGACCACTGACTACCTTCACGTGTCCTTGTCCATAACAGTTCCTTGTGTATCATTACCTCATTATTACCAGTGTTGCTAGTCATAGACTTTCCTGAGCATCTCATCGGTCATCATTTCATGTTCCGTGATCACCCAGCTACCAGAGTACCCTATTACCATCTACATTGCTCTGGTAAGCCTACCATCTGGTGATCCCTGGGTAAAGACTCCTAGTGCCCGTGACAGTAAGATCAGGCCATGACAGACCCAGATGTGGAACCTACCGCCAAAGAGATGCTGCAACATCTGGTTAGCCGTGTGGAGCAACAGGATGCCCGCCAACAGCTGTTACTTCAGTGTTATCAGTCATTAACCTCCCAAGGAACATCTGGACAGACTGTGACAGCTACTACTGAAGCTCCTGTGCTTTCCTCCGTTTCCCCATTGCCATCCCAGGTGTCTATAGCTTCCACGCTTCACCTGCCTACTCCGTCAAAGTACGATGGAGACCCCAAAACTTGTAGGGGTTTCCTTAACCAATGTTCAGTCCATTTTGAGCTCCAACCTCAAAATTTTTCTACCCATCGTTCCAGAGTGGCCTATCTTATCTCTTTGTTTTCAGGACAAGCCCTGGCTTGGGCCTCCCCTCTGTGGGAGAGGAACGATCCAATATTACAAGATAGTGCCAAATTCATTTCTACATTCCGAAGTGTGTTCGATAATCCAGGTCGTGTGACCTCCGCTGCTTCCAGCATCCTCCGTCTGCGACAAGGATCTCATACTGTAGGCCAGTACGTCATTCAATTTAGGATCTTAGCCTCTGAACTTCAGTGGAACACTGAAGCCCTAGTTGCCGCCTTCTGGCAGGGGCTTTCCGATAAAATTAAAGATGCACTGACTACCCAAGAGCTTCCTTCGTCACTTGAAGATTTGATCTCTCTATGCCATCGTGTTGATATGAGATTTCGTGAAAGAGAGGCTGAGAAAACGACTTCTGCTAAAGCACCTTTTCGCTCTAACCCTCAATTTCGTCCAGTGTCACCCGCTGTGATTCCCATGGAGATTGGACGTTCCAAGTTATCTTCTGAGGAGAGGAAACGAAGAGTCAAGAATAGACTCTGTATCTATTGTGCTGATTCCACTCATGTCCTCAGCTCCTGCCCTAAGAGATCGGGAAATGCCAGGCCCTAACTAGTTCTGGAGAGGTGAAGTTAGGGTCCCTGGAGTCCTCTCCATCGTCTATGAAATCTAAAGTCTGCGCTTTTGATGTGACTATTTCCTTTGCTACCAAGACCTTTGAGTCACAGGCATTGATTGATTCCGGAGCAGCAGGAAATTTTATTTCCAAATCGTTAGTTAATCAATGGTCTCTACCAATGATTACCTTAAAAACTCCCATTACTGTGACGGCTATCGATGGATCACGTCTCATCAACGGTCTCATCACCCAGAGTACGTCTCCAGTAACCCTTCAGATTGGTGCTCTGCATCATGAAGAGATATCGTTTTTAATTCTTCCTGTTACGACAAGTCCGATTGTCCTAGGCCTTCCATGGCTTCAGTGTCACTCTCCCCAGATTGACTGGCGCACCCCTCAAGTCACGTCTTGGGGGCCTGAATGTCACCATCATTGCCTTTCCCAAGTCATTCCTCTCAAGGTACAGCAAGCTTCCATTTCAGCTATTTCCCCGGGACTCCCTCCTCAATATGCTTCATTTACCGATGTTTTTGATAAAGCTCAGTCTGAACGTCTTCCTCCTCATCGTTCTTGGGATTGTCCGATTGATCTTCTTCCTGGCAAGACTCCTCCCAGAGGCCGGGTCTATCCACTCTCGTTACCTGAAACTCAAGCTACATCTGAATATATACGGGAGAACCTCCAGCGTGGGTTCATTCGACCTTCCACCTCGCCCGCTGGAGCTGGGTTCTTCTTTGTCAAAAAGAAGGATGGATCATTACGCCCTTGTATAGATTTTCGTGGACTCAATGCCATTACTATCAAGAACCGGTATCCCATTCCGTTGATCACTGAGCTATTTGACCGCATCAAGGGAGCCCGTATTTTTACTAAGTTGGATCTTCGTGGTGCTTACAATTTAATCAGAATCCGTTCCGGTGACGAATGGAAGACGGCGTTTAACACCAGAGACGGGCATTACGAATATCTGGTAATGCCTTTCGGGCTATGTAATGCCCCCGCTGTTTTTCAGGGCTTCATTAATGAGATTTTTCGGGACTTATTATATGTATGTGTCGTCGTCTACCTGGACGACATATTGATTTTTTCACAGGACCTGCCTTCTCACCACCAACATGTGGCAGAAGTCCTCTCCAGGCTACGGAAAAATTCATTGTTCCTTAAATTAGAAAAATGTTCATTCGAATTACCCCAGATTCCATTCTTGGGGTATATTGTTTCCGGAGTTGGTCTGAAGATGGATCCTGACAAAGTAAATGCTGTACTACATTGGCCCCAGCCAACTACTCTTCGTGCCATCCAGCGTTTTTTAGGTTTTGCCAATTACTATAGACGCTTCATTCAAGATTTTTCTTCCATTGCATCTCCTATTGTGGCCCTGACTCGTAAAGGGGCTAATCCTAAGCAATGGTCTACTGAGGCTATTCAAGCCTTTCAAACATTAAAAGAGTCCTTCTCTTCGGCTCCAATCCTTCGTCAGCCTGATGTGACACTCCCTTTTTTCCTAGAAGTAGATGCCTCTAATGTGGGCTTAGGAGCTATTCTCTCCCAACGCTCGGAACAGCAAAAATTCCACCCTTGTGCCTTCTATTCTCGGGGTCTCCTACCCGCAGAGAAGAATTATACCATCGGAGACAAGGAATTACTGGCTATCAAAGCCGCATTAGAGGAATGGAGATACTTGTTGGAGGGAGCTCGCCATCCGGTGACGATCTTCACGGATCATAAGAACTTGTCATATCTCCAGTCTGCCCAATGCTTGAACCCTCGTCAAGCAAGATGGTCTCTTTTCTTTTCCCGTTTTGAATTAATAATTACCTTCAAACCAGCTGCCAAGAACAAAAAAGCTGATGCCTTATCTAGAGCCTTTGCTACGTCCGCTGATATAGAGGAGGTTTCCAACCATACCATTCTAGACCCCAAATGTATCTCACTGGCTGCTTCATCCACCAAAACGCTACCATTTGGGAAGACCCTCGTGCCTTCTACTCTAAGGAGGAAAATCCTTTCGTGGTTCCATGCCTCTCGTTTTTCTGGACACGCCGGTGAACACAAGACTTTTGAGATCCTCTCTCGAAGTTACTGGTGGCCTTCAATGAGGAGAGACGTCAAAGAGTTCATTGCTTCCTGTGAATTATGTTCGCAATTCAAATCCTCCCGCAGAACCCCAGCAGGGTTGCTGCGACCACTACCCATTCCGTCCAAACCATGGACCCATATTAGTATGGATTTCGTTACTGACTTACCACCTAGTAAGAACCATAACACTATTTGGGTGGTAGTGGACAGATTTTCGAAGATGGCTCATTTTATCCCTCTGTCTGGTTTGCCTTCCTCGTCTATCCTGGCTGAACATTTCATTAAAGAGATCTTCCGTATCCATGGATGTCCATCTGAGATTGTGTCTGATAGAGGAGTACAATTCGTGTCCAGATTCTGGCGAGCCCTTTGTAAAACCTTGGGCATACGATTAGCACTCTCATCTTCTTACCATCCACAATCCAATGGACAAACCGAACGTGTCAATCAAGATCTTGAGACTTTTATAAGGATATTTTCATCAGCCAATCAAGACAACTGGGTAGAGTTACTCCCTTGGGCTGAGTTCGCCCATAACAACATGTACCACGAGTCATCATCCAAAACTCCATTCTTTGTGGTCTACGGTCACCATCCGTCTTTTCCGGAATTTCCTGCCCTCCCGCCCACCCAAGTTCCTGCGGTGGAGACTGTTTGTCAGACCTTTAAAAATATCTGGTCTCAGGTTAGAACATCTGTCAAATATAAATCTTTCGCTGATAAGAAGAGGCGGGCTATTCCACCACTAAAAATTGGAGATCGTGTCTGGTTATCCACAAAAAATATTCGTTTGAAGGTTCCATCCATGAAATTCGCCCCTCGTTTTATTGGTCCATATAGGATCATTCAAGTTATCAATCCAGTATGTGTGAAACTCCTTCTTCCTAAGAGTCTTCGGATTTCTAATGCCTTCCATGTATCTTTGCTCAAACCTCTTATTATCAACCGTTTTTCAACTCCTCCCTCAGCTCCGCAGCCAGTTCAAGTCCATCAGGAGGAGGATTTTGAGATTACCGAGGTACTAGATGCAAAAATTTCGCGAGGAGTCCTCCACTTCCTCGTTCATTGGAAGGGCTTTGGTCCTGAGGAGCGCTCTTGGATCAAAGCTGAAGATCTTAATGCTCCTGCCCTTTTGAAGAAGTTTTACTCCAAAAATCCGGACAAGCCCGGTTCCAGGCGTTCTGTGCCCACCTTTAAAAGGGGGGGTACTGTCACTCACCGGACCGTGAGTGCCTCTTCCCGGACATTTAGGAACCGTGGCCGTCCGCCATCCTGAGGGTCTGCGCATGCGCAGCCCTTTTCTATACTTCAGTGTATACCCCTTTAACTCAATTGGCAGATCAGGCAACCTCCCTATATTAAGCACCTGTGGTCAACACCACGTTGCCTGATCTTGGAGTCTCATTCCTCATGAGTCTCTGAAGGTGTTCCTGTATTACTTGTGTATTCAGCGCTGCTGATTCCTGTGGTTTCCAAACCACTTCTACTACTGTGGTTCCATACCACTTCCACCATCAACTGTGTCATCATGACTGTTTGCTGATTCCTATCCGCTGCCTCCGTGCACTACAGTCTTCTACACCACTTCAACGTTATTTTATATCTATGTGACTGTTTACTCATTGCTATCCGCTGCCTCCGTGCACTCCAGCTTTTACCTCACTCACCTGCTTCTCATCAAGTCTGTTTGCTGATTTCTATCCGCTGCCTCCGTGCACTACAGTCTCCTGCTTGCAACTCGCCTGTGTTCTACATCGTGACTGCCAGCTGACTGCTATCCGCTGCCTCTGTGCACTACCGTCTCCTGCTTGCAACTCGCCTGTGTTCAACATCGTGACTGCCAGCTGATTACTATCCGCTGCCTCCGTGCACTACACTCTCATCTCATCTTTGCTGTGACTTCCTCGAGACTGCCGCTTTTCATTACCATCTGCTACACTTCGTGATCTACAGCTCCTGCCCTGCGCTGCACTCTTGTTTCCCATCGCTGTTGGTTCCTGTGGTTGCTACTGGTTACCTCCGTGTGCCGCTGAGTCCTGCCGCTGTGGTCAGCGCTATCGTCCATCTCCTGCTGATCCACTCTCCACGCCTTCACGTGTTCCACTGGCCTCTACCCTCCTGTCAGCATTGGATTTGTATCTCTTCTACTACCCTCTGCTGGATCATCTCCATTCTCCTGGGTTTCCTATGAGTCCAGTTCCACGTGTTGCTGACTCCTGTGGATTTGTGTCCCTGTCGGTCTACTCACCTGTGCGCTGCACCTGCTAGACCGCTGCTTCTCCTATCCAGGGACTTCCTATCCAGTCGGCCTCCAGCCGCTCAGGTACCGCTGCAATCCCATCTGACTGCTACTGCTGAACCACGGTATGCATACTTCTCATTGACTGTGCTGTGTATTGCATATCTTGCTGGACTGTGTTTGGTTCTCTCTGGAGTCTGCTATCCGCTGAGTCTATTGCCATCATTGACTGTGTTATCATTGTGCTGGACTACTTCAAGAGACTTTCTAGATTGCAGACCTGATCAGTCATTTACATATATATATACCTATATTGTGCATATTACTGTGGATCGTGTATAAGGTGCCTGTGTATATCCTGTGTTGCAGTCTTCCCCCGTGCACCTCCTCACATATATATGCAGTGGTACAACTTGCTCATGTCAGACCACTGATCCCTGTTTCCGGTATCACCTGTTCCATTATCCTCTCACATAGCAGTGGTACAACTTGCTACCGCAGACCACTGACTACCTGGATACCTCCACTTGGATTCCATTCCTTCACTCAGACAGCGGTACAACTTGCTACCCGCAGACCGCTGACTCTCATCACCTCCTTGTTTCTGTTGGACATTCCTCCTCACTATAGCAGTGGTACAACTTGCTATCGCAGACCACTGACTACCTTCACGTGTCCTTGTCCATAACAGTTCCTTGTGTATCATTACCTCATTATTACCAGTGTTGCTAGTCATAGACTTTCCTGAGCATCTCATCGGTCATCATTTCATGTTCCGTGATCACCCAGCTACCAGAGTACCCTATTACCATCTACATTGCTCTGGTAAGCCTACCATCTGGTGATCCCTGGGTAAAGACTCCTAGTGCCCGTGACAACATCCCTGTTCCGGCGAATCCTTTCTTCAGTCTGTTGTCTCTAATTAACAGACAATGCTGGCTCTATGGGCCCTTCAGACTTTTCAATGGCAGTACTCACTACCTGAGGAGAGGTTTCCTTATCATGCCAAAGTTTAAGGAGGTTAACATGATATATTTGCTCCTCCCTTCTCCTACCTAACTGGCGGCCTTTGTAATTGACAGGACCTACAGCCTCTAGAATTTCATATGGACCCTGCCAATGGGCGAAAAGTTTGCTTTCCTGGGTAGGAACCAGGACTAGAACCTTGTCCCCAGGCTTAAAAGATTGAACAACAGCACTTTTGTCATAACTTTTCTTCTGTCGTTCCTGAGCCTCTTTTACATGTTGCTGCACAATGGGCCCTATCTTTCCTAGCCTCTCATACATTTGGGACACAAATTGTACCAGTTTTGGCTCCCTGGGACCTTGTTGCTCCCACCCTTCTTTTAACATATCTAAGATGCCCCTGGGCTGTCTCCCAAACAATAACTTAAAGGGACTAAAACCTGTTGACGCTTGAGGTACCTCACGGATGGCAAATATCAAATAGGGAATAAGAGTGTCCCAATCTTTTTTCTCTTGAGCCACTGCTTTCCTGAGCATGTGCTTTAATGTGCGGTTAAAGCGTTCCACCAAGTCATCTGTTTGTGGATGGTTCACGGAGGTATGAAGCGCCGTAACCCCTAGCAACTGGCACATGTCCTTCATCAGTTTGGACATGAATTGAGTACCCTGATCTGTGAGAATTTCTTTGGGTATTTCCAAGCGTGTTAACATCAATACAAGTTCTCTAGCTATGGTGCTGGACTTTATGTTTCGTAGGGGAATTGCCTCTGGATACCTGGTTGCATAGTCAAGCACCACTAGTATATATTGGTGTCCACGTGCAGATTTTTCCAGTTGCCCCACAAGGTCTATAGCTATCCGTTCAAAGGGAACTTGTACTATTCGTATTGGAATGAGAGGTGCCCTGTACATGGGTTTGGGACAGGTACTCTGACAAATGGGACAGGACTGGCAATACTTTTTCACTGCCATGTGTACACCGGGCCAGTAAAACCTAATCAGAACTCGTTCCCATGTTTTATCCTCCCCTAGGTGTTCCCCACAGACATGTGTGTGTGCTGCTTTTAACACTAGGGGTACATGGACCTGAGGAACCATTAATTGTTCTACTTTTCCCCCCTGTACAATAGCAGCTCTATACAGAAAATTATTTTTGACAATAAAATATGGTATACCTTCTGCAGGCTGGGCGGCTTTCGCTACCCCATTTACCTCAGTCACACTTTTAAAGGCATGTTCCAAAGTGGCATCATTAAGTTGTTCCCGTGCAAAGTCCTGCAGAGGAAACAAAATTGGTATTGCGGACCAGTCCGTATCTTCACCGACAGGCGGGGTGGGCTCATCTGCGACATCACCGAGCAATGCTAGTTTGGACTGTCCAAGTTTCCCCGCAGGTGGATGCTTTTGTGGAACTCCTGTTGTGACTCCCAGAATGGCATTCCGGTTTGGCGGTTCCCAAAGATCGATGTCCAGATGTTGTGGATTCTTAGGCGGTTCCTTTAAGACTGGGCTTCCGACTGATGCATCAGTTGCCGGCATGTCCGGCCGGATCAGCTCACCAAGGACCTCATTAAACAGTGGGAATTCTCACCCCAAAATGAGTGGATATGGGAGTTTAGGTGCTATGGCATCTACCACCATAACGGTTTTGTCTTTGAGTGTGACTGGTAGTACTGTTCTTTCATACTCCTCTGTCGTGCCATGTACGCAAAGAACCTTCACCTTATGCAACCGAGAAGTTATAGTTTCGGGTAAGGCAGAGCTGGAAACCAATGAAAGTTCACTCCCCGAGTCAACCAAGGCCAGAACAAGGTTTTGGTTTATTAGCACAGTCACCCGAAACAAACAAGGACTTCCTGATGTGGGACTCATGGTAAAACAGCTTGGAAAAGCAGGCCCAATATGTGCCACGGAACAGTCCATGGGTTCCTGAAATTTAGGACACTCTGCCTTAAAGTGGCCTGGCTCACCACATTTGAAACAGTTCAGATTAGACAGCTTTGCACCTGGCCCGCTGTCCATAGCAGTTTTGCCATTGGGCCCTGTAGCAAGGATTGTCAAACCTGGCTTTTGGCGTGGCAGCGGCTTCGGCACGAATGCAGGTTCTTTAGTCATTTGCTGTAGCGCACAAAACCTTTCTACCACTGTCGCAAGCTCTTCATAAGTTTGTGGGTCTGATTGCAGCACCCACCTTTGCAAATCGCGGTTCAGCCCCCGGATGCAGTGATCTATCGCCAGAACTTCAATAATCCGAGAAGGCAAATTCTCCTCAGGCTGCAGCCATTTCTTTAAAATTTTAGAAAGCTCAGCCACTTGCGCTCTGACCGGTTTTCCTTTATCATAGCGCCATTGGTGATAGCGCTGGGCTCGGCCTGGCCCGGAAACTCCAATGCGAGCCAATATCTCAGACTTTAGGCACAAATAATCAGAGGCCCGGTCCTTTTCCTAGATCCATATAAGCTTGCTGAGCTTCACCAGTCAGATATGGCGCCAGCCTCTCAGCCCAATCTTTAGAAGGCCATTTTGCCCTTTTTGCAAGTCTCTCAAAGGACACCAGATATGCTTCTATGTCATCACCTGGCGCCATTTTCTGGAGAACAGGACCAGGTGGTTAATTTCTGTCATGCCTCATCTGGCTTAACTCTTCCCTTAAGAGCCTTGTGTTTTCCACCTGTGCCTCAGCAACTCGTAGCATCTGAGCTTGCTGCTGTTGCTGTGCAGCGGCCACATTCACGAGAGTTCTCAGTACTTCCTCCATGTTGACGTCTGCGCGGGTTGGGTAGCGGAAAATTGCTTCCCGGAGTATCCCACTCCTGACACCACTAGGGGCAAGAGCCCGCTACTGCTGAAGCACACGCGAACAACTTCTTCCTTTTTATGCAGTTTTATTGTAAGGATGGTAAATGTTGTGACACCGTACAGATTTCAAAGCAGTTCTTAAAGACCCTAAACGCTAGCTAACCATAGACCAGCTCTCTCAAGACCAGCCAGCTTCCCCAGCATTGGTCTCCCTGAACAAATGATACAGACAAGCTTTTATACCTGATACTCCTCCCCCAGCCTTAGCTTGATTGGCAGGTGACACACCCACCTTCTCTTTAAGAGGAAACTCCCATCACTGGCTCTGTTTGCACTAACAGACACACCCTGTCTGTTTGCTGAGAGGAAGGAGCTTTCCAAAACATGTAAGTTAACCAAACTTTAAACTAAACATAAGTTTTTACCTGGTTTAACCCCAATCTAGGTGCATAACTGCGCCAATGTTTTATTCTGCTTGTATGCTTTCTCTGATCTTGTCAGATAAATGCCTCCCTTTGTTACAATATATATATATATATATATACATATATATATATATATATACATATATATACATATATATACATATATATATATATATATATATATATACAGAGAGAGAGAGAGAGAGAGAGAGAGAGAGAGAGATACATATGCTCTTGTACCCATGATAAAGCTTATCTTACAGACAAATCTTGCCAATACAACATCACTGCTTAATAAAACTTCCCTGTTAAGTCACTACTTAACAAAGTCATTGCCTGATTTATACCACTCAAGGTATGTGGCTATAGCACTGTCGAAGTCGTATAATTGGATGAACGAAAGTATATTGGTTAATATTGTTTTGCAGTGCGATTGCGATCCGTACGCCACGTAACACAGATCCGTCCGCCACGTAACACGTGGCATGGTGCGATCGCACGGTAAAATACGCACGCACACACTCGCATTACAACATTTAGTTATTTATATAATTCATATTTATATTGGTTCCGTTACACTGTAATTTATGAGCAGATAGTATTTAGTTTATTATTAGTTTATATATTATGATTATATGTACACTTTAGTGTTATTTAAGGTTAAGGTTATAGGAAAAGTGTCATGTCTGATATCATTTTGATCTGCACATTACCATCTCTCATCTTATAATTTCGGCTTTGTGATCGCTTCCTGCAATCAATAGTTATGGAAGATAAAAGATTGAATGATCAAAATGACATTGTGTTTTAAGTTGCTTTAGAACTGGTTTGGGTCAGTTTCCTTGAGAAGCACATGTTTTCAGCTGTTGGGGGAAGGTGATCCCCTCTTCCCAGAGAAATCCTTTGAACTGACCTAAGACCTGATTTACATTAGACTGTCCTGAAGCCTGAACCAATGGAAACATGTTCTATACTGAAACCAGATACTATCAAGTTTCTTTATCAGCCAAAGCTTTTTCTCTCTGGCTATCTCTCTCTCTCTCTTGGAAGCAGAGAAATGTGACGGCATGGCTGCATTCATTGAATCTGAGTGAAACCTATAAGGAAGATGTAATGTATTCAGTGTTTTTATACTTTCCTGCCTTGATGTAACACCTTTAATAAGTATCTTTTGGTATTGGCTGTGCTGTGCTGTGCTGTGCTATACTGTACTGTTGATTATATTATAATAATGTATTGAACTGTTAACTATTTACATCTGCTAAAATAAATCATTTTGTGCGTTAGAAACACAATACAATCGCCTATGCAATGCTTATTTGAAAACGATAGAATTACTTTAATAATTTGGGGGCTCGTGAGTTTAGGAGTTACGATATCGGCAGGTATGCAACGCTCACGGTATTCGGTTCCTCAACAAAGGGTGGATTGATGGAGGCATCGCATAACAGGAAAGAACGCAATGTGTTTAAGACCTGTGCTTCACTGTGTGTTTTGCGAAACCGAATGTCCGTTGTTGCATAGACTGAAGGAATGCTAATTAGAATCTAGGGACAAGAAAGAAAAATGTTTCTTTTTATTGTCGTTTTGCGTTTTAAAGGGTATAGCATTGCATAAGGTATGTGTACTTCCTGCATAAAGTATGTGTACTTCCGGTATTGTTGCCACGTGTGTAAACAGTCATGATCATAGTCTGTTATCTATGCATAGTGTAATCACTTGGTAAAATCTCTGAAAGGATAGTGCCATTGTTTGGGAAATTTATTTTCTGTACAGAAAACAAAGGTTATGTGTGTGTATGTGCATGAATACATAAAGGCAAAAATATACTGGTAACTATAGGCAACTATAGGTTTTTACACGTGTGCCTAATACTAATCACGATGTTCACAGATAACTAGTATCTCTGAGCAGTGCGGTTGGACCGCATGGCAGGGCCTTGATTAAGTATTAGGAGGGCAGTGTGGAACTATTTAAAATTGATAGCGCTTTGGTTCAGGTGTGTCTGACGGGGCATGGTAAAAAAGGTGACCTGACAACAAAGGTTTTGTTCTGGAAACAGAGCAGGATATAAAGAAACCTTTGTGTGAGTGGTGTTCTGTTCTAATAAGAGCAGGTGATAAAGAGACACCACAGAGTTTGCATGGCATACTCGAAGCGAAAATAACAGGTTTTCGCGGCATTCCCAAATATTAATCGCAAAGCTTACTGATAGTATCCGTAAGCGGTGCGATCGGACCGCATGGTTGATTTAGTGCAGCCGTGATTGCGACTTGGGAGATGTGGGAGGAAATACGCTGCAACCACTGATATTCTTGATTGATATTGGTTGCTAACAGTGGTAAAGTACTCAAACTAGGAAGGGCATTGATATCTTTAAGGGGACGTGCCTGTTGAAAACGTCCACAAATAAAAAAAATTCTAGTAGGTTCTGTTTGAAAGGAGAACAGGTAAAAGTCTTTTTGTGAAGCGTTGAGAAATAGGTTGTTTTCACAATGGATGCGAAGCAAACGCTAGAGATAGTTCATGTTGTGCTGCCTAATGAATGGCCGAGTGGTTCGGCAAAGTATGTTATGTATAATAGATACGGTGCGTATGCTACGGCATACGCGACAAATGGGTCAAGATGACCCGGGAGTGTGTGAAACCTTTCCCAAACATAGGTAGTCTTGACTCAGAGGTGTTAAATAATGTTAGAGATAAAGTGCGGTTGATTAAATCAATACAAACGAGAATTGAACATGATGACTGTTTAAAATTGTGGCAACAAGAAGGGTACACGTGGCACGGGAGCGCGTGGACAGCGGAAGTAAGCGTACCGGAAACAAGCATTCCGGAAGTGTGCATTGCAAAGCGTTGCAAACTGAGCGCAAACACGCCCCTGACAAATTCGGTCGGGGCGGATAGTACAGCCAATACCAAAAATGTAAAAACTGTAACTAGTAACTTGTATGATGTCTTAAGTAATGTTTTAAAGGAAGAAAATGTACCCACAGTCATTTCAGCCATTGCCCATGCCAGTAACATACATGGACAAGGAAAGGGAATGGTTCCACCAGCAGGGGCAGTAGCTGAAATTGGTGAGAATAATGTAAAGGTTATCAAAGGGGGAGACATTCATTGTACTGCAACAGCGATTCCAGCAACTAGTTCAGAACATAGTTATTTGGTAGGCTTATATCCTGTCTGCACAAAAGCAGTTCCCAATGGGAAAGCTGACAGAGATGGTGTAGTTCCCATGAAACAGGTAGCAATGTATTTTCCATGGACTAAGATGGAACTATTTACAATTATGTCTGATTTCCCTGATCCTAGAAAAGATTTGGCCAAGTGTCAGAAATTTATTAGACATTTAGGTAATGCACATGAGCCTACTAATAAAGATTGGCGAGTGTTGTTTAGAGCTTGTCTTCCTCTCGATACTGATATACAAAAGTTCATTAAGGGTTGTAGGTTGGAGAAGGATAAACCCTTAACTGAGGATGACAATCAGGATAATATTGGACGTATAATCATAGAGTTGGCCATATATTTTCCAGTGACAATGGAATGGGGCAAAATATACACCATCAAACAAAGAGGTAATGAGAATACAACTGATTATTTTTCAAGGCTTCTAGCGGCCATGATTAAGTACACAGGAATATTGGATATAAGGGTAAATCCACATTACAGGGAGGTAGCTGTTGCAGTACTAATGGACGGCCTCCGGGAGGATCTAAGGACCTGGATACAAACCTCTTTTCCTAATTGGAGAGGTCTCACGGTAAATGATATTAGAGAGCATGCTATAGAACATGATAAAAAATATATGTAAAAAGGAAAAAGCACAGAGTGATAGGTTAATGATGTTAAGTATCCAGGCGTTAGAAAAACTACATCCACAACCTCAGAATTATAAAAACCACTATAAGGGACGAAAGAAACAGAAATCTTTGAAGTGTTTTAACTGTCTTAAGAAGGGACATTTGAGGAAAGATTGTAAAGAAAATATTAGAGCCAAGGCTAGGAAATTAGGACCATGCAAGGCAAATAATAATCTGTGGTAAGTATTAATGTGTACTTTTAGAAGAAAGAAACTGAGTTTAAAAGGTAATCTTTATTGATTTTGTTTGTTTGTTTTATGTTGTCAAATGCTTGTTTTCCTAATCGCTGGCCGATGGTAAAGAATGGAAATGTTTGTTTTGTTTGCTGTTTTTAGATAACTATCTTGTTTTTCTTCTCACAGATAAGGGTACACAGAAGATATATAGACTTAGTGTTTAAAAGGGGTGAGATAGAGAAATAGAAGAATTACTCTTGAAAGACTAATTAACAATAGACAAATGGAACACTCTTTGTTTTAGGCTGCAGTGTCTCATGATAATTTGTTTGGCTGAGAATCATTATCCAACAATGAAGTATATACATACTTTGCTACAAAATATCGTTTATGTATCTCAGATGAGTCATCAACAGTTAATTTTTAAATTTCTCTATTATAAGTTAGGAAAGTCCGTTGAAAAGGTATGTACTCAATGAGATACCGAGTTCTTAATGAACAAATGATGGACGACACTGGATTGCACGGTTAAGACCCCCTAGTCATTCTTGGGAGGGATCATAGTTAAATGAATACAGCCATTTCCCCATAGAGTCAGAGTCCAATCCAGCTGTCATTTTTTTGTAAAAATCTCCCTTTCTGCATGTATGTTTGTATTCAAATCTTTGTATTCCCATCATTCATTGCTTTCTTATTTCTCATTCTCTACACAAACGCTAGTATCTCTCTCTCTCTCTCTCTTACTCTCCCTCCCTCTCTCTCTCCCTCTCTCTCTCTCTCTCTCTCCGCTCTGGTAGAGATAAAATCAGACACAGTCTCAACAATGGGGCTAAGCTTTTTTTTTTTTTTTTACATAAGACAAGTTCAGAGATACACACACTAGATTGACATGAGTTACAGAAACAGTTAGGGGTTTTGTTTTCATGGGTATAGAAACTGCTGATTTTAAGCAGAAAGGTTCTGTTGTGGAAATACGATTCATGTTTTATAGATTGCATATCTGTTTTGTTTTTTTTGTTTTATGATTCGTGCCTCCTGTTCAAAAATGTGCCTTTATATGGATGCACAAAGGGTGGATAGGAGATTGCTGGAAGTTAGGCATACAGATATGCATTTCTGTATAGAACATTGGAGTAGGATTTTTACCACAAGATACGACATAATGTGAAACCCTAGAAAATTTAGAATTTTCATGTTTTATATTTTTTCACTGTTAGACAGACATGTACTGGATACTGTTATATTTGAAGAAAGTGTTATAGAAATAGACCCCTTTGCCTTTCCCACTTAGTCAAGTAGCTGAAGGTGAGGTACTGAGAATGGCATGTGAATTGGCAGAGGAAAAATCGATTGATATACATTGGTCTTCAGCATTTTTCTAGTCTAGGGGGCGATGTTGAGGTGACTGAGAAATCGTTTTATAGCAATACCAGCACATGATCAGGACACTACATAGAGGACTTTATACAGTGACACAGTTACCAACTGAAGTAGCTGCTAGTAAAGTCCACACTTACACACACGACCATACATGGCTGTCACACCAGGGCGAACATAGCTGTCAAATAGACAGCAGGGTTTTATGTGACAGCTAACAAATCTATGTTTTGTTTTGTTTTTCGTTGTATTGTTTTAGTTTTAAAATGTGAACACACACACACAAACATGCACACATACACATATTGGTTAATATATAAAGATTTGTGTTACCTAAGGAATAAACTATCTGGAAAGTGAAGAGATGTGGTGAGGAGTCTGGTGGACTCTGGAAAGATGGACAAGGTAGACCAATAGAGCCATCCCATATCCCTCCTGCTGATGGGTTTTCCTCCAGGTAAAACAAATCCACGTCATCCAATTACCACCATGCAGGATCCTCAAGTATACAGTGGTGTACTAATGAAATATGTCTGGGTAAAGGTATATTGAAATGTGTCTAATGTATTACTGTGTCATACTCAAAGCTTTTGTTATTCAATGTGATAGTCCTAGAGTTATAATAGATGATAGGGGTATTCATGTTATTTAATAACAGATGTATAATGTATGAGTAGTGGTAACAAATCACATACTTTCAATTAGCCATAAACCAGTGTGAACATAAAGTAGTGGCACTCGGTAGAACGAACTGAATAGAATAAGAGTTGGAACTTGATTGAAGTGACTGATAGCTTCGGCCACTAGTCCTTTCCCGCTACCAAAAGATCACTCCTGGGCAGACTCCTAACCTGTCAGTTTTTGAAATGTTCTTGACCCCTCGTGAGATGAGATTGTAACTGGGAGGCTAGATTAGAACTTGAGAGAAGGTAAATAGTGAGACAGCAACCAAGAACGTCCAAAACACTGTTTCCTGAAAGGTCACACTAACTGTCAGGATGTTGGATCGGGAGAGTAAGTTGTGGAGCAGAAATTTCTTAGGCTCAGGTTATTTGACAGACAGGTACCAGGTGTAGGCTACCAGCATCACGGCTTCAAGGGTAGCAGAGACACACTGGTGCCCATTCCACCCACTGCAGAGGGGCCAACACTCAGAGAAGGGTCCAAGGGCACTCATGAGTCTGTTCTGGAAGGCCTCGAATGCAGTTAGTAGCACCTGAGCCAAAGGCTAAGACTGTTGTCCAGCATGAAGTTGTAGTTTTTCCTGTTTTGTGTTCTCTCATTTCATTCTCTTCTCAGGACGGTTAATTCTTTTGATTGTTAGCAGGTGACAGAGGCTGGTTCAGGTAATGATAAGGAGGTATTGGGGATGGAGGAGAAGTTAGTAGCATTATCGGTCCAGCCAATTACTCTATTCAATTCAGGGGTAAAGGAAAATTTGGAAACCCTAGAGCTTGGAGAAAGTGTGAGGGGCTATTGTCTGAGTAGCATTACGTCCGTAAGTGCGACGACCCCATAGTTAAAAAAGAGATACACCCAGTGATGCCAGTCCAGTAATATTCGTACTTGAGCAGGCATCCTTGAGAATGATTATCATTCTTGGGAGGGTAAGGTTTTAGACCAAACAAAGTGCTGGGCGTGCTCACACGTGCCTCAGTGATTATATCAAGTAGGATTAGTTCTCTTTCCACTAAATATTCTTGAGGTACCCGAACTATAGGTGGGAGGTCACTAGGGGAAAAAGTACGACACCTAGGTCCCTTAGTCTGAAGTCTCCCAATGCTTTGCAAGCCGATCACTGTTAAATCTGAGTATTGGGAGACTGGGAAGAACGAACAGACAATAGCCCGCCCACAAGTGTTGATGAAAAGAACTGATGACATTATTAGAAGTGTGTATATTAACGCAAGCTGAAGGAGATTGCATATGACATTATTGATAGACATAGGATGATGCTATTGATGAACATGAAGTCTTTAAATGTATTCTGAGCTTAAAGACATGCGTTGGACAGAAGAACCTGTTAAACTTGAAGAACTGTAGTAGAGAATTCTGTATAGCTGATGCATGTTCTATTGTACCTTGTACCTTTCCAAATAATGTATTAAGTGTTTTATTGCACCCTTGAAGGGCATACAAAAGGTTATCTCCAAGCTCCAGAAGTGTACGGTTTATAGTAAAAGAAGAGTCGTTTAGAGGATTAAGACTTTCTCTTATGATAACTTGTTTAGATCTACAAACAGCGTGGTCATACCCCAAGGGGGATTTGCATTACATAGCAATGAAACGTGGTACTGAGATCCTGCACATAACATCTTTAAGGTGATAGTTTATTATACTATCAAAGGGTGGACTGTCGAAGTCATATAATTGGATGAACGAAAGTATATTGGTTAATATTGTTTTGCCGTGCGATTGCGATCCGTACGCCACGTAACACAGATCCGTCCACCACGTAACACGTGGCATGGTGCGATCGCACGGTAAAATACGCACGCACACACTCGCATTACAACATTTAGTTATTTATATAATTCATATTCATATTGGTTCCGTTACACTGTAATTTATGAGCAGATAGTATTTAGTTTATTATTAGTTTATATATTATGATTATATGTACACTTTAGTGTTATTTAAGGTTAAGGTTATAGGAAAAGTGTCATGTCTGATATCATTTTGATCTGCACATTACCATCTCTCATCTTATAATTTATGCTTTGTGATCGCTTCCTGCAATCAATAGTTATGGAAGATAAAAGATTGAATGATCAAAATGACATTGTGTTTTAAGTTGCTTTAGAACTGGTTTGGGTCAGTTTCCTTGAGAAGCACATGTTTTCAGCTGTAGGGGGAAGGTGATCCCCTCTTCCCAGAGAAATCCTTTGAACTGACCTAAGACCTGATTTACATTAGACTGTCCTGAAGCCTGAACCAATGGAAACATGTTCTATACTGAAACCAGATACTATCAAGTTTCTTTATCAGCCAAAGCTTTTTCTCTCTGGCTATCTCTCTCTCTCTCTTGGAAGCAGAGAAATGTGACGGCATGGCTACATTCATTGAATCTGAGTGAAACCTATAAGGAAGATGTAATGTATTCAGTGTTTTTATACTTTCCTGCCTTGATGTAACACCTTTAATAAGTATCTTTTGGTATTGGCTGTGCTATGCTGTGCTGTGCTGTGCTGTGCTGTGCTGTACTGTACTGTTGATTATATTATAATAATGTATTGAACTGTTAACTATTTACATCTGCTAAAATAAATTATTTTGTGCGTTAGAAACACAATACAATCGCCTATGCAATGCTTATTTGAAAACGATAGAATTACTTTAATAGCACAAGTACTGTATTAAACTCTACAACCAGTATTTAGCAATTGTCACTCACCGGAGTGTGATTCCTCGTTCATTGGAAGGGCTTCGGTCCAGAAGAACGCTCCTGGATTCGCGCTGAGGACCTCAACGCTCCAGCCCTGCTTAAAAAATTCTACCAAAAATTTCCGGCCAAACCCGGTTCCAAGTGTTCTGTGCCCACCTTTAAAAGGGGGGGTACTGTCACTCACCGGAGTGTGAGTGCCTCCACTCTGGTACGTGGTTCTCCATCTTTCCCGCTCACACCTGTGTGGAACTGCGGCCGTCCGCCATCCTGTCGCACTGTGCATGCGCAGGTCCCTTTAACAACTATACCTGACCACTAATGTGATTGATGGATCAATCACCCCTCCCTACTTAAGGCACCTGCAGCCTTAGGTAGTTGCCTGATCTTGAAGTCTCACTCCCAGTGAACTTCTATAGGTGTGTGCAGTTTCCAAACTGCTTCCAGCTCTACTCCTGTGTGCAGTTTCCAAGCTGCTTCCAGCTCTACTCCTGTGTGCAGTTTCCAAGCTGCTTCCAGATCTACTCCTGTGTGCAGTTTCCAAACTGCTTTCAGCTCTACTCGTGCTTCAGCTTCCACGCTGCTCCCTGCTCAACTCAGCGGCGGTTTCCATACCGCTACAACGCTTCACTTCTCAGCTGATTCCGGATCTACACAACTGGGTATGCTCTACTGACTATTGACTATTGCCTATTGCTCGCATACCAGTTGTATCCATTTGTTGTTTGCTGCACAGGGTACAAGTACCCATATAGACTGTGTTACTGCATTGCTTCATTTAGGACAAGCTTTCACTCAAGCTACGATATCTCCTCACGCTACTACTTAACGTTATTGTGCATATCTGCTGTGACCAGCTTCTCCTCACTGCAAGGTATCTACTCCATACAGACTATTCATTGTGCCTTCCATCTCTGCCTCACAAGACATTGCTCTACTCGCGCTGTTTCCATTCAGCCACAGTTTGCCTTTCAACTTCACTCTCCTGCACCTGGACAAGTTCTCATTCCTTCTCACAGCAGTGGTACAACTTGCTGCACGCAGACCACTGACTTCCCTGTTACCTACCCGCACCTGGACAAGTCCTCCTATCACAGCGGTGGTACAACTTGCTATACGCAGACCACTGACTCTCCTATTACCTACCTACACCTGGACCAGACTCCTCACCATAGCGGTGGTACAACTTGCTGAACGCAGACCACCGACTACCCTGCTACCTACCTGCACCAGTACTAATCTTCCCATCACTCCAGTGGTACAACTTGCTGTACGCAGACCACTGACTCCTCCTCTACCTACCATCACCTATCCACATCCACTCCTCGTGTCTACATTATCTTCAGCCTCCAGTTTACTGCTCCAAGTCGCTGACTTTCCTCTAACCCTAGCTGAAAGTCGCTGACTTCCTCAGACTATCTCTACTCTCCTGCTGTTGTGTCGCTCCAATCATTCACCTGCCTGCTTTGAGGTGCGTGCCATAACCCCGCCTCTCTAGCAGAGTTCCATCTGGTGAAACTCGGGTAAGCAACTCCTAGTGCCCGTGACAGCAATATTAATACTAAACATAACAATGTAATTTTTGTAAATATCACCTTGCTACTGTTATGAGCGTTTTGTCGCTATCCAATAACGATTGTCGAATCTCGGTTTGTGTTTCCAACGCACAAATATTTATTCTCAAAAAGTAGCAGAATAATTCAAGCGAAATAATAATAAGTACAGCCGTTACTTATCGCAGGCGCTCTGGATCCAGTGCACAGTCATTCAGTCCTGAAGTCTGTGGTCTAGGTGACTGAACTCTAGATGAGGAGCTGCTGCTTATATGCTAACAGTAATACAGTAAAACAATGCAAAGGGTGTGGCTTGCTTCTATTGGTCCAGGTTTCAGGAGGGTCCAGGGGGTTGTAGTTCATAGGCTAGTTTAAGCTCAGGAATCCAAAGGAGGGGGTCATCTCTCCAGGGGATGAGCGCTGATCTTCCCGCCAAGATTACTAATCCTAATAGTCCGCTAATTCCTTAACATTAATAACTTGCGTATGCACTCTGCGATCCCTTCGCAGAGTGAACCGGACAGTCGCAAATGTGAAGGGGATTAGTTTGATATCACACATAACATGATTCCTTCAACGTGTACCATATGTTTTACTGATATGCATATAACTTATAATATTACACATAAACTCTACTATATTTCGACATAAATAACTATGTGCTGCAACTACCGTTAATGTGTACTATTTTACAAGTGTGCGTGTTTGTGCGAATGTATGTAAAAGACTAAATACTGTTGTTGCCACGTGTTGCAGCTGCGTACGCCCTTCCACGCCGTAGCGTGCCATACGCATCTTTTCAAACAAAGACAACCAAGTTTGCTCGATTTTATTTGAAATGACTTTATCCAATTTGCTGACTTCGACACTACCATATTAAATAACAAAACTAAATTTATCCCATGTAACAATTAATCCTGTTTCACTGTGTCCCAGAAATCACCCACAATTGTAAAGTATTGCAGAAGTCACTATATCTAGCCATATTGTTTAATGATAATGCTATCTCAAACATATTCAATTCCTATCTATACAGCACAACCTACACAGTCACATTTTATGCAATCTCCATTATCAAAACTACAACACCCCATTGTCTTACTCAATTTAAATTCTATTTACTCAAGCCTTTCCCATAGCAGGAGGGAAATAACCATTTTCTATGTTTCCCTTATCACCATCATCATCATCATTTATTTATATAGCGCCACTAATTCTGCAGCGCTGTACAGAGAACTCATTCACATAAGTCCCTGCCCCATTGGAGCTTACAGTCTAAATTCCGTAATATAGGCACACACTCACACACAGACAGAAAGACAGAGAGGGAGACAGACAGGCAGAGAGGGAGACAGACAGACAGACTTAAAACTATCTTTCCCATCTAGGACAAATATCTTTGTCATATTCTTTAACAAACAGTCTACATACGTACACTGAACTTATATCAGGTAACAATTTCCAATTGCTTAAACCAACACAAAACATTCTACTAACTTTCATTACAAACTCGTTTTCCATCAATCTCCATGCAATCTGCAAATCAAAGACAATTCCATTCAAACACAACATATACTGGCCAAACATCATTAAATTATGTAATATGTGGTTTTAGCAGATTTCTAAGGGTCCATGCAACAGGGGCTGACTCACAGCATTTGATATGTAACTGTAGGCTGCTTCAAAGGCCAAACCTGTTTCTTTAGGTAACGTGGGGAAGGAGAGTTATGTGCAGGGAGATCAGGGAAATCAGTTCATTTTGATAATGGCTGCTCCTTATGAAAAATGGGATATGTAATAATGAATTATTTATATTCTTCTTCAATTCTCCAATGAGAAAAAACGATGTTTCACAGATAATTGAATCTACCCATTTAATTAAATATACTATTGAATTGCTTTCCTATATCACTATAAATTCCTATATTGATGGTGATTTATTCTGGTATTGGTAGAAATGGAGGAGCTAAGAAATAAACTATTATTTATCATTAGATAATTACATATCTTCAGTTTCTTTGCATTTTTTCATGTGCATTTAGAAACTCCTAAAAAAAAGTGGAATTTCATCCATCTTGATAACAAAATGACAGACCATAAACTTCAATTAGGACGAACATTATTTTGGGTATGTGACAAATGTTCAGTAGCCATTTTCAACAACTGGTGGCAGTTGAAGAAAACATAATCCATTATTTATTTTTAAAAAGAAAAAAATGAACAGATTTTTTTTATTAGAATGAGAATGGTTTTAAAAGATAGTCTGAAGCATTTCAATTAAGGCTATAAACACTGTAGTTTTCTCTGTGTGATTTATGGCAGATATTTTATCACATTAAATCATCAGGAATTTAGGAAATTACAGGGAAAAGTATTCAGTACTTTTACCAAGACTAAATGTAACAACTCAACTTTTAAATAAGTGAAGTTAAACATTTTAAAGATGGCAAACTGTATAACCTCATAATGTTTTAGTATATGCAGCTATATTGTCTTTTATGTTATTATAGGCTGCTACTGTCTTCCCTTTTCTCTGAATGTAAAGTAGTATATGACGAATCTGGTTTGGAAGATAGCATGCATCATTGTTCCAATGAAACTATTTCATGCTGCTAAAGGACATTTCACAATTCAATTTCCTTAGAATTCAAAGTAAAAAGTCTTTGTTGGCTGATGTTCTTCCATGTCATATGGACTGTATCAGCAGCAATAAGTCACATTGACTCCAGTCATTAACATTTGCAATACATATTATTTTCACTGCAAAATACAAATGCCACTTTACATAAGTATTGCCTAAAAAGTAGCCTCTAGGTCGTTTAGGAGTGTATGAGCACAGATTGATAAATCCAGTATATTGTGTATTTATTCTTATTTCTACATATTAAGTAGATGCAAGAGGCATCAATATAATGGAAAAAAAAAGTAAAAAAAGAGTAAATCAGAGAACCCTCGGCATGTCAGTTGATGAATGTACAACACTCTGCCCCTTATGACTTATTCTTACACAATTCACTTTAACAACTTCACCTCTGTGACTCCAATTCTCTATGTCATGAACCATGAAATAGCAATACATTTTATGCATATCTCTGAAGTTCAGGCTTCCTTTAGAAAGAAGCGGGAAATCGGAAAATAGACTAACACAAATATCTTTATCTCCTAGTCTAAAATATAGTTTTCCTATTGCATTAAACTAATGCAAATTAATTGAATTTAGGAATTTTTTTTATCACAGACTGTCAGTAATGTTGCGGGTGTTACTGTAACAGGAAATGGTGTGAACCATTTACACGAAAGGGATGTCTGTTCTTCACCAGGGGCCACGGAAGGAGGTGATGAATTTCATGTCAAGACTCCAATATATCACAGCCCCCAGCCTTGAACCACTAATCAGGTGATTACACAGAAAGGACCAGGTGACAAAGGACAAAGACTCATTCTAGGTCAGAGGCAGGTGAGAGTTTAAATAAGGCAACTAAAGTTAAGTCTGAAAACAAACAGAACATCAGGGTCCCAGGCAGACAGGGATGGTCAGGAAACGGACCGAGTCACTATTGCAAAATAATTTGTTTTAGTTCATTCAGTAATGTTTTTTCAATGTTTACATTTCAATTTACAAACCTTCTTCTTGAAAACGTTTAATATTTTGGTGTTAGTTGATCATACCCACTTTTTACTCCAGTTCTTAAAACGGTTTTCATAATGCTTGAGGTTATATGATAACAAAATTCTTTAAAATTTTGCACTACTGAATCCAAAATCAAACAACAAGGGCGCAAAAAGAACATAGAATTACACATATGTTATTTCTACCACACCACCTCATTTTCACTATATTATTCTGTTTTCAGAACAATATATGACATTCCTAACAGAGTTCTAGGTTCAGCCAGCATCCAGAATATTGTCTTTAAAGTATGTATGGGATTTTTACATCTTACCTATTTTTAATTATGATTAATTTTGGTGATTTTATATTAGATTAAGAATAATAAAATATGTGTTTTTAATTATAAGCTGTTTGGTGGTCAATAATATATTATAGAAAAAAGTGCCTCTTTTTCTTTTAGTTTGATTTGGTTTTCTTGGCATTGGTTTAGTACACACTAATCCTAAAAAGGGGCTGCAATTTTTCTTTTTGGTAATATTATATATATATATATATATATATATATATATATATATATATATATATATATATATACAAGTTAACCCGTGCATGATACTCATGCATTCTAGTCAAATCAAGCTACTTAAGGTCTTAAAAAGGTTCTTGTCATGCATTTGGGCCTAGCCCAGGCCTCCTCAGGGGAAGAGCGTTACTTCCCGACGCAAGCGGCCTTTTTAATGTGTGTTCATGAGGTAAAATTACCTCACGAAAATGAGTTTGACCCCTCAACTCATAAATTTAGCCTTTACTACCCCTCCCACAGGGGGAAGGGGGGATGATGGAAGTTAACTGACTTGACTATTCTAATTTTTTTGTCAAATAATGTCAGTATACCAAATTTTAGGTCAATTGGATGAGCCCTTTCTGAGAAAATAGTTTTTTACACACACACACACACACACACACACACACACACTAACGCACGCCTCTACACATGTGTGTTCATGAGGTAAAATTACCTCACGAAAATGAGTTTGAGCCCTACCAAATTTCAGCCCTTTTTCAATTTTTTTTCCCACACACACTAAGAATTTAGTAGGTCAGTGTATAACTCCGCCCAGCAGGTGGCGCTGCAAATTGTTTTTTTTTTTCACACACACACAGACAGACAGACGCCACTAAGCATTTATATATTAGATATATATATATATATATATATATATATGTATATATATATATTTTAACGAAGTTTAGAAGTTTTTGATTGATTCAATATATGAATATTAAGTGAGCGTTAGATTTATTTATAATTTACTCACCTATTTGAGCGCCCAGATAATTCCCTCAGACATTCCCAAGTCTTAGGGTACGTTTTGTCTATTTTTCTCAAGTCACTATTGACTATCAGACAAATAAATTTGGGCAGGTTTAGTGGTTAGCGCTTCTGCCTCACAGCACTGGGGTCATGAGTTCAATTCCCAGCATTCTAAGCATTGTCTTATCTGTGTGGAGTATGTATGTTCTCCACCTGTTTGAGTGGGTTTCCTCTGGGTGCTCCACTTTCCTCCCAAACTCCAAAAACATACAGGTAGGTTAATTAGCTGCTATTAAATTGATCCTAGTCTCTCTCTGCCTGTGTGTGTGTGTGTGTGTGTGTGTGTGTGTGTGTGTGTGTGTGTGTGTGTGTGTGTGTGTGTGTGTGTGTTAGGGAATTTAGACTGTAAGCTCCAATGGGTCAGGGCCTGATGTGAGTAAGTTCTCTGTACAGCGCTGCAAACTTAGTGGTACTATATAAATAGCTGATGATGATGACTTTCAACACATTCAACACACAGTAACTATGTAAACCTATTGCTGAGGCACAGTGCGCTGAGCAAATATTTAAACCTGAAGCTGTCTGACATCAACAGGGCAGAATGTGGTCTGTGGCAGCACATTAATTAGAAGGGAGAAGAGGTACACACCTGAAAAGGACAGGAATGTACTCAACATAACGAGGGGAATGAGGATTTGGGGTAATAACACAGAGAGTGAGTACTACACCAGTTTGTGTAGTCTCTCTTGCGTGAAATTGCTCTGCCTATGCCCAGAAAATGGGAGCATGGGTATTATTTGCTGGCAGTCAGGGGCAGGAGCAAATAATTTATAATGATGACTGTCTCCAGCATCGGTGAGACGCGTACAGTCAGCATTTTGCAATTGCACCACTGACGCTGATTGGTGCTTTCCTTGTCCCTCAGGATTATATTATATTTTTGTGCATTTGTTTAAACAAAACTTTTTTATCTACATGTGAGGGGGAGTTGTTTCTTCTATATCAGTGAAGTTTTTAATTATATTCATGCCTAATCATGGATGAGTTTGCTGCACATAAAACAAATGGGCACAAGTTGGATATAAGTGTCTGTGACGTGTGCCAGGTGTAAACCGGGCGCAGACGAGACTGGTTCGGAAATACATGGGTCTTGAGTATAGTTCAGCATATGGGAGAAAATACGCTATTTTTATGTCTGATAATTTGCCAGCTAAGTCTGCATCAGTTATATAGTGTTGTATGGTAAGTGTTTATCTACATTAGCTGGTATTTAGAATAAATGTATACACTTTAAGTAGAGTCATACAATGACACATAAAAGGGGGTATTTATTAACAGTTTTCATATTAAGGTGAGGTGTGACATAAACATGTTGAGAAACCATTCCACACTACATATTCCTACTGGCTATCAAATCACAACATAATGTTTGCTAATCATTACACTAATATATTCTTACATATGCCTCTTATTTCAGTTATGGTATAAGGAGATTTACCATATATATAACACAAGTTTATTTATTTGAAAATACTGTAGGCAAGGAAATTGATAATTAAGGAGTTTGTTTGACTTATATAGGTAAAATTTGGGTTGGAACCATAACTTTATTTAGTTATTAGTTCTCTATCAATGTGTGACTTGTCTTCTTCTGGTCAGGTCACACTTGTCCAATTTTTGGTGTTTAGCTGACTGTATTGACTTATTTTCAGACTATTGTACAAAGAAAGTTGTTTACTCCAATGTTAGAAGTGCGCTGATCAATGTATGTTTTTACTGTTGCCCTAAAATAATTTCTGTTTTTTTATAATTTGCTTAATTGTTTGATAGTATATCTAGTCACATTTCTATTGATTGAGTTTATTTGCAAAACATGTGACTTAAAGTAATATATGCAATCAATTTTGGAAGGGAAAATTGCCAACTAAAATCTACAACTTTCCATGGAGTATTTTGCTTAGATCTGCCTCTTAGAGCTTCAGTAGGATCTGATTTATACATCTCTTAAAGCTATGTGTGACTGTATTTATTTATGTATCTATATATTTGCAACTGTATTTTTTAAATTAATTTACTTTAATATTTACAGAGTAATCTCCCAATTTTAACACTTATTTACATTGCCTATGAATTACTAGTCAGTGTGGGTCATTAACAAACATGTGCAGTACATGTGTTCATCTGTGAATGGGCCTATTTTAAAGAAAAGTACATATATAAATTCATGTCTGCATTCAGACGCCAAGACCTGTTTGAGGTTGTGATGACAACTAAAGAGAAACATTAATATGTAAAAGCATATCCCTGGTTTCGACCTCTATAACAGCCTCAGACCTTTGGTAAAGCAATGTATTTGGCATCCCATAATTACAAAAGGTAGATACAAGTATTTGGCAGGGACTGTTGTGAGTGAGTTCTCTGTACAGCGCTGCGGAATTAGTGGCGCTATATAAATAAATGATGATGATGAGGATGATTCTTTCTATGGGCATTCGGGCTGTAAAACTGTGAATTTTATGCAAACATTTCATTCTACAATGGCCCACAAGTGTCCTAAAACACAATACTGAACATTGAAATTTGATAAATTTGTGATGGTGTGCTGGCTGTTTATTCAGCTAGGAGGAACATGCATCCAAATAAGTATACTTAAGTTTTTTCAGAGTTATATTATTGGATGCATTTGTACCTTTCAGTTGCACTTTTACGGGAAAAGGCATCTCTAATCATAGTTCTACCAGTGTAATAAAAGTCTCTAGACACTTAAGTGGCATATAATGAAACACATTTCTATCACTCCACTGGTTAGTTTAATTCATAAATAAGGCTATCAATGAGTTGCACTTTAGGAGAAAGTGGAAGTAGGAGAAGGTGGAAGTATGATCTGACAGTTTTATTATTTCCGCTATGCGCATTTTCAGTATCTATATTTTATACCTGCAAACCTGTTAAACTGCTGTAAGCACAAATTGTTTTTACAGGGACAGTTCCAAGGAACAAGAAGTGCACCTTTAAATGTGCTAGGCAGACAAGTAGATGTGTTTGTGCGCAGAATTGTGGGTATGCACTTTTTTTGAGGTTTGTAAATGCCATGTTTTGCTGTATGAGTAGGTGACAGTGTTTGAAGAGCCCAAGGGCTAGATTTACTAACAGGCGTGTTGGTAAAACCGCCAATTTGCGGTGAGTTTGCCGGCGGTTTAGCCATCGCCGGATTTACTAAAGGTGAAACCGCCGTCCAAACGGCCAGAAATGACTTTTTCCAAAACCACCAGTTTAGAAATCACCATGACGATTTGAACAATGTTGAACATACAAGCAACCGGTTTTACTATGGAGGGATTTGGCAAACCGCCGGAAAAGCGCCATTCAAACGACCAAAATAAAAGTGCTGCTTGTTAGCGGCGAGATTGCCCAAACAGCATGCTGTTTGAGCTATTTTGCCAGTGTGAACATTTATTTTTTTGGGGGCATTTTGCAAAGTTGTGTTTTTGAGTTTATTTAAAAAAGTGTAATGTGTAAAAATAACCCATATTTCTTTGCTTTTTCTGAGCAAAGGGTAGTGAGTTCTGCTCATGTGCAACTTGTAATAATCAGTGTTAAGTGTCAGACAGGTGGCAATGCCTAAGTACCAATAGTGATAACTTTTTAACCATCAGTATAATACTGTATTACAGGCAGGAGACATATTTTTGGTGTTTAACTTAAACAACATTTATTGTGGTACAGAAGTTCAAGCATAGATGAATTTTGCACCCCCCACAATGTACACACTCAAATTCTGATGTGTGCAGGGTACACGTAACAGAAGTGTAACAGACTGTAAATAGTGCAACATTTTTCAGAACTCAGAAAATACAAACAAATTATTTTACATGTTGTTGGTTACAACCACACACATTAGCCTATCTGCGCCTTTTGGCAGGTACATCAGAGGGTTGGGTGACACTCTCTCCTCTTCCTCGGCTCCCCCTTGTGCGAACACTCTCCTTGGCGGAGTACTTAGCACGTGGCGTCCTGGTGTACTAGCCAAACTGGTTTCAGTAGAGGACACTGGCAAAGGTAACCGTACCGTTATGTCCTGGTGAATTTGGGCAGCCATCCGATTCACATTGGCATTGACCTCCTTTACTGTGGTGTGTAAGGCCTCCACTGCACCAGTCATTTGAATCATGCTGACATTAGACTGCTCAATAGCTGCAGCTATACGATTTAATGCCGAAGGAATGAGGCTAGCACTGCGGTAGGAACGCCTCAAATGTCCCACAATATGAGACATATGTCTCGTTTGAGTGTCCATAAACTGAGACTGCAGGACCTGGAAATTAGCAATGGATTGGGCCATTTCTCGCCCTGTATCCAAGCTGCAGGAGGTGCAGCTTGTTGTTCGGATGACTGTTCCTCAGGGCCAGTTGCTTGTGCCTGGCACGTAGACACGGGGACATCTACCATTTCTAAAGTGATGACTGTGTCTTCCTGTGCGTCGTCAGCAGGGGACATCTGCGCAGACTGGAGCTGGCTGGGCACAGATGCTGAGGTTCCTGTGTTGAAATACCCAAGGTAAGTATATAGGAACTAGAGATGGTCACTGACCCCCGTGTTTTGGTTTTGGATTCGGTTTTGGATCTGGATTACCGTCGTGTTTTGGTTTTGGTTTTGGTTTTGCAAAACTGCCATTGCGTGTTTTGGTTTTGGTTTTGGTTTTGTTTGGTTTTGTTTTGCTATTTTTTTGGAAAATCCATGTTTTTGGGCCTAAATTAACCCAATTTAGTGCTCCAACTGTTTTAGAGACAAGTAATCTAATTGTTGAGGTAATAAATCATCCAAAAAAACAGTTTAATTCTTCATTGGTAGGCCTATTCTACACACAAAACAGATTGTCTTCCTCTCCATCTATGCATATTGGCAATGCAGCCATCGTCTTTGAATGTATATTACACCCTACACTTATAGTTAAATATGTAAAGAAATGGAAAAAGCCAGTTTGGTTTCTGTCTCTCAAGGCCCCCCTCCACTTGTATAAAATACCAAAAAATTCAGCCATTATAGACTGTACAATATTAATTGACATGGAGAAAGCCAGTTTGGTTTCTGTCTCTCTAGGCCCCCCTCCACTTGTATAAAATACTAAAAAATTCAGCCATTATAGACTGTCCAATATTAATTGACATGGAGAAAGACAGTTTGGTTTCTGTCTCTCTAGGCCCCCCTCCACTTGTATAAAATACTAATAAATTCAGCCGTTATATACTGTACAATATAAATTGAAATGGACAAAGGCAGTTTGGTATCTGTCTGCATCAGATCCTCTCTCCACTAGGAGTAAAATAGAAAACTATTCAGCCGTTATATAATCTAGAATATAAATAGAAATTGAGAAAGGCAATTTGGTATCTGTCTGCATCATAATCATCAACATCATCATTAGCGCCCTCGTCGCCTACACAAATCTCCCCCTCATCCTCTTCTAATTCCAAAGTGGCATCCTCAATTTGGGTATCACCGGCTACACTCGGGCTATTAAGGCACACATCAGCAGAATGCTCACGATTAGACATCCCACTGTTGGATGGACTCTCCACAGGGATTGTTGTCATTTGTGAATCAGAGCAAATATTCTCCTGTAATGCCTCACTGTTATCTTGCAGCTCGGCTTTGACGCGTAACAGTAGTTGTGCACCAATTGTAGGCTGGGTAACTTTTTGGGATCTGCCACTAATAGCCAAAGGTGAAGGCCTCATTCTCTCTTTGCCACTGCGTGTGTAGAATGGCATGCTTGCAATTTTTTTTTTATCGTCACTTAACTTTTGCTCAGTTACACTTCTTTTTCGCTTCAATACAGTAAATTTTTTTTTGGTTTTTGTTTTTTGCACTAATTTGAAAACACTCTGTTGTTTGACATCGCCTTGGCCAGATGACGTACTGGGAACACTAACATCAGGACTGGTGACAGAACCTGGTTGCTCGTTCAGATCATATGTGGACTGCTTTGAATCCATTCTGAGCGCAAACCACTGGGGAGTGCTAAAAATTATTTAGTAGATACTGCTGACAGATATGACTTTTGACAGCCAGAAATATTAATGCACAATTAGGGAGGACACCCCAAAAGCACTGAGGTGTGCTAAAAATTATTTAGTAGATACTGCTGACAGAAATGACTTTTGACAGCCAGAAATATTAATGCACAATTAGGGAGGACACCCCAAAAGCACTGAGGAGTGCTAAAAATTATTTAGTAGATACTGCTGACAGATATGACTTTTGACAGCCAGAAATATTAATGCACAATTAGGGAGGACACCCCAAAAGCACTGAGGAGTGCTAAAAATTATTTAGTAGATACTGCTGACAGATATGACTTTTGACAGCCAGAAATATTAATGCACAATTAGGGAGGACACCCCAAAAGCACTGAGGTGTGCTAAAAATTATTTAGTAGATACTGCTGACAGAAATGACTTTTGACAGCCAGAAATATTAATGCACAATTAGGGAGGACACCCCAAAAGCACTGAGGAGTGCTAAAAATTATTTAGTAGATACTGCTGACAGATATGACTTTTGACAGCCAGAAATATTAATGCACAATTAGGGAGGACACCCCAAAAGCACTGAGGAGTGCTAAAAATTATTTAGTAGATACTGCTGACAGATATGACTTTTGACAGCCAGAAATATTTATGCACAATTATGGGGGACACCCCAAAAGCGCTGGGGAGTGCCAAATATGAAGAAAAAATAATAAACCTCTATCCTCCTCTCTGCACTAGCGATTTTGGTTAGAGCAATTGCAAGAACAATATTGTATTCTCTGTCCCTGCTCTAATTAGCCTATGACTACACCCTGCTCTCTCCCTCTGTCAAATGGCGATGGATTGCTGTGGAGGCGTGTATTTATAAAGTTGAAGTATCGCGAGAACCGAGCCCCGAGATCCGACGACGTCACAATGACGTTCGGCCTCGATTTGGATTCGGAATGGGCGGGAGAGTACCGAGCTGCTCAGCTCGGTACTCGGATACCCAAAGTTCGGGTGGGTTCGGTTCTCGGAGAACCGGACCCGCCCATCTCTAATTATTATTATTATTATTATTAATATTTATTTATAAGGCGCTACAAGGCATCCGCAGCGCCGTACAGAGACAAACAAAATCACAATACAATGGGAGACAGCACAGTACAGTAAACACAGCAACTCAGTACGCTCAATGCACAGCTAGAGAGGGCGGGGAAGGGGGAGGGAGGATCCGAAAACGACGGGGCCCAAGAAGGGGGGCGCGGAAGACAGGGAGACCCCCAGGGGGGAGGAGGGAGCGAAAGTGGATGTGGGGTGGAGGACCTTTGAGGAGGAGGGCTAAGTAGCTGGAGAGCAGAGTTAGAAGTGGTGGAAACAGGAGGAGAGATGGCCCTGCTCAGAGGAGCGTACAATCTAAGGGGAGGGGTGGACAGACAGAGAGACGCAGGGGAGAGAGGGAGAGTAGGGGGACAGAGGCAGAAGATAAGGTAGGAAGTTAAGTGGGAGACAGAAAGGCTTTAAGAAAAAGGTGGGTTTTTAGGGCCCGTTTGAAGCTGGACAGATTAGGGGAAGTTCTGATGGAGGGAGGGAGCTTGTTCCAGTGGAGGGGGGCAGCGCGGGCGAAGTCTTGGATACGCGCGTGGGAGGAGGTTATAAGGGGGGAAGAGAGGCGACGGTCAGAGGCAGAACGGAGAGGGCGGGATGGAGCATGAATAGAGAGGAGGGTGGAGATGTAGGGTGCAGTGGAGTTGGCGAGGGCCTTGTAGGTGAGTGTGAGGAGCTTAAAGAGGATTCTGAAGGGGAATGGGAGCCAGTGAAGGGCTAGGTAGAGGGGGGAGACAAAAGAGGAGCGGCGAGAGAGGAAAATAAGCCTAGCTGCAGCGTTAAGGACGGATCGAAGGGGATCGAGATGAGAGTGGGGGAGGCCAGTGAGGAGGAGGTTACAGTAGTCCAGGCGGGAGATGATCAGAGAGTGGATAAGGCATTTGGTGGCATCTTGGGAGAGGAAGGGCCGGATGCGAGCGATGTTGCGCAGCTGGAAGCGGCAGGATTTAGCAAGAGAGAGGATGTGGGGGCCAAAGGAGAGAGAGGAGTCGAGGATGACACCAAGGCAGCGAAGTTGGGGGACAGGGGAGATAGAGGTGTTGTCGACAGTGATGGAGAGGTCAGAAGGGTATGGGGTATGAGAGGGAGGAAAAACTATGAGCTCAGTTTTGGCAAGGTTAAGTTTGAGGAATCGAGAGGACATCCAGGAGGAGATGGCAGAGAGGCAGGCGGACACCCTAGAGAGGAGGGAGGGAGAGAGATCAGGAGAGGAGAGGTATAGTTGAGTGTCGTCAGCGTAAAGGTGGTAGCTGAAGCCGAAGGAGCTGATGAGTTCACCCAGGGAGGAGGTGTATAGAGAGAACTCTAATAGGAACTAACATGTTTGTCAATTGCATTCTGGACACTGGGCAAAATAACATCACCTTTTACAACTAAAGAATGGTTAACAATGTCTACCTTCCTGATTAGTTGTCCTCTGCGACCTGCTTAAGGATGCTACTCATCTGTTTTTGAAATACAATCTAATTTTGCCTATGTGTTAGAGTGATGGGATATAAATGTAAATCATTTTAAATGCAAACTTTGATGGTGCTGGTAGCAAAATGTTGTAAGACAGAAATTTGGGGTTAGCTATTACTATTTTAGTTCTCCCTCTGTGTACATGAAGCTGTTTTTGCAAACCGTATATAAAACAACCACTATAACATTTACACCAACATTTTTTTTACCAAAAAAAAACAAAACTTTTTTTCTCCCACAAACAGACTACACGCACCTGCTTGTTCTTCAGGTGCAGAATTCCTGAAAGAAGGTGGAGGAGTTGACCGTGGACTCGGAGTGGAGTCTCTTCCAGCCGCTTCTGGATATGTTAGAAAAAGCAGACACTATATTAGCAGTGACAATCATTTACACATGTATAGAGTGTACTTTGATATTGTGCTTTTCTAATAAATTTTAAAATTTAAAAAAATGAATGTGTATTTGCAAAACAGTTAAAGTAAAAATTGCAAACAACTCACCAGCTTGTTGTGCAAAGGAAGGTGCATCCGTGTCCTGGACATTAACCCCCTCTACAATTTCACGTGGCAGTATGTGACGCAGCTCTTCCTCATACGTGGTATATTCCACACAAAGTGGTGGACCACCACCTGTTCCTCTTGCTGCCTTCCTTTCCTCAGCCATTTTTTCTTTGAGTCTACGCTTTATGCTTAAAAGCGTTTGCGGCAGTGAGCCACTGACCGCTTTAATGGTCCCACTGCATTCACGGCCTGACATATATTCGCCCACAATTGACGGCGCCACCTTAGCGGACTACGGGCTGCCAGGTTCCCTAATATTATTTCGTAGCATGGAACTATATTGTGCACCAGCACACAATTTTCGTCATGAGAGAATCTGACATTCCTCCCTGACTTGTTCTTCCTGCCCTGTCCTGTCTCCTCTAACCCTTTATCACCTTCCTCTGTCCCCTCCAGCTCCATCTCCCTCTCCTCAGCCTCTGCCCCCCTCCTATCTCTGGCCATATTCACAAGGAATACACAAAAATAAGAAACACTGAAGAACTGACAAACACAAAGGACAAACTAGACTAACTACAGAAACACTAACAACACACTCACACACAAGTAACAGAGACAAAGGACTAGACAAATACAATAAATACAAGACAGAAATGAAATCAGAAAATAAAGGCACAAGACTGTAAAAGAACACAGGACTACTCACACTTCAATCAGAAATCGCTGCACAAGACCACTCTAAACCAACTCTCAACAATCCACAATCCTCCAAACTCCTATCTCTTTTCTCCTCAAAACCCTATCAAAGAAAAAGTGGCAGGCCAGTGATTTATATAGCGCTTGTTATGTCAAATCTCCTGACTTTGTAAGTAGCCAATAGTAAAAGGCCATGAGACAGGTGTATTTTTCAAAAAACCCGCCATCACACGAAAGCGCCGTCATTTAAAGCAAAAGCGCCATGTTCCATTCAAAGCCGCCGGCGGCTTTGAGCATTACATCCCGCTGTGACATTGCCGCCGGCTTCAACTTGAAGCTGAAACTTGCCCATTCGTAAAACCGGCTGTTTGCCATGCAAACCCGCCGATAAAATGCAGCGATGCATGGCGGATTAAACACGCTGAGCATCCTGCCTGATAGTAAATCTAGCCCCAAGTGTGAAAGTGACACAGGAAAACTTTCATTTGTATTTGCAGGAACTGGTGTGATAAAATGCCACATGTAAAATGCAGATACATGAAGTGCCAGTCTGACACTGCCCTTAAATTGCAGATTATATCATAGATAATTAAAGCTTGAAAAAAAACCAAAAACATTTTAAAACACATCATAAACCACATACAAACGGTTTATCAAGATGATGCATTGCTAAAACAGTATACCGAAAACAAGTGATCCTTCCTGTCCTATTAAGAGCTTTTATTTTTGTTTAATAGTAGGATTTATGTTTCTAATGCTGAGTTCCAAATGACATTTGTGAATACAATGAGAAATTACTGCCATTATTATGGTTGTTTTGGATGGCTGATCAATGAATAGGAAATAATCTAAAAGTCTAATATCATTGTTTGCATATATCCTTCTGACTTCAAAGCTTGAGAACATCCCAAAAGGGATTTTTTTTCATCTACTTATGCTGAAATATTTTCCTATTTAACAAGGCAGAATGTAGATTAAGCTAAAAAGAATTACAGAACTCTGTTATTTCAAGGTCATGCTATTAGAATATCTGTAATACAAACCCTTGACTCTGAACAACATTGCATTACATCATAATCTGTGCCTCAATTCTCCATCTGTATAGCATTTAAAATACAGGGCATTAAAATCAGATACAGTAGAAACTCCAGAGTGCAATGCACACAATAAAAGTAAGACTACAATAATATTTTTCATTTTATAAATTCATATGAAGGGCATGAATGATAAAATATTTTGTGTTTAACTGCATGAAGTTATAATGTTGCACACAATTAAAGGTACAAGATAAAGCATTGCATTATATACATTTTTTATACATTTTCTTTTCTTTTTATAAATTGATATATTAAAAATATATATATAACAGGCTGAGGTTCACAAAGATATTGGCTCTCTGAAGGCTGAACGTCATGACCTTGGCGACAGAACGGATCATCTCAAATCGAAGATGAACAAGGTAAGCCACAGAGTCAAAGTCTGAACCTTAACGTCTGCAACAGGACATGCTCCACCCTCAGGACTAGTAGGAAGATCAGGAGAACAGAGCCGGATGTAACAATCTACGTATCCCTGAGGAGGTGGAGCCTGCCTTATTGATTCATTGGAGGTGGAGGCTTCCTAGTATTGGATCAGTATATATATATATATATATATAGTATATTATCCGTTATCTGGAATATTTGGGACTTTGGTCTACATTCACACTGATATGTTGAGGGTGAAGTAGAGTAAAAAACCAATGTACCTATTTTTTCCCACTACATCTTGTTCCTGAACACCCCACACTTCTTTCAGTATGGGTATAGCGTTGGAATGTTAAGGATGAGGGATATTTCTGTAATTTGGAGTACCATGCATAAAATACAATACAAAATTACATTTAAGAATTACCCATTTTCATCCCCACTGCCCCATTGCATGCCCACTCATTACATTTTTGTCACCTCTCCTCACGGTGAATGTAAATTACAGTATGTCTACGTGAAAGAAACAATCACTGACTAGCAATTATTTCCTATTTGTCCTTTCAGAATTTTGGAACATTATGGATAATGAGATTCTGGATAAAGATCTCACATATAGGATATACGGGATACATTGAATAGGAATCCCGAGTAACAGATATATATAAAAACTTATTCAGCAGCCCATTTTTCGCATATCCACAGTAAGAGGATTTTGGCATTGATCAACAAACTTTGTGAAATCAAAATAAATGTTCCAAAACATTCCAAGAAATTACTAAATTGCTAACAATGAAAAACATAAATGTCAAGATGCAAAAAGTATTCATAACCTTTGTCATTGTAAGCTGAAATTACCTGAAAAATTACACAATTTGTTCATTAACTCCATCTGTATTAGAAATTAATGGATCACGTGTCAGTTCTTGTAAATATAAAACCATAGCAATTAATATAGACACCCCCCCCCCAATAAATAAATAAATAAATAAAGATGACAGAGCATTTTAAACAAGTTAGAGATACAATATAGAGAAGCACAGATGTGTTGAAGGGTACAACACAATTACAAAGGCTAAGGTCATAACCAGTAATCATAAAGCCCATAGCAATATGTTTAAGGGGCCCCCACAATACAATACACTATCTGTATCACCCAAAAATTACTTAATGCTCTGGAGTCCCCCACATTGCTCTTCTGAGCTCCTGTCAGGGGAAGGCCCGTGCTCATTTCGTATCACAGTGGAATTGAAAATCCAAATGGAACTCCACTGTGCAAGTGCAGCCCTCTCTTCATGCTCGAAGGAGTGGTAAGTTAGGCCCTAGCAGGCAATTGAATGGACTACTACGTCAGTGGTTACACCTCTGACAAACAGAAGAAGTCTGTAATGACAGCAGCAGACCACACTTCATGGAGTGGAACACAGAGACATTATCTCAATAAGAGTTAACATAACAGAATGAATAACAGGAAACATGGACCTTCCAAATGCCCCTGTGTAACATATGTCACTTCCTCCAAGCACCAGAAGCTCGTATATTTACATCCTCCCTGTCATAGATTGTGATATAGTGGATGGCCTAATGGGCAATGGAGGTGGAAAAGGCAGGGGTGTTGAGTTAATGGGTAATGGCCAAGACAGGGACCTCGTGGTGACTGCAGGTGTCAATGGAGATGATTGATTCATTAGTTCGGAGCAATCAGGTGGACCTGGAGACATTTTTAACCCTAACGGTATGCCTGTAGTTTCTGTAATTAATAATCTTTGCAGCATGTATTAAAGTAATTCTATCGTTTTCAAATAGGCATTGCCCAAGCGATTGTATTGTGTTTCTAACGCACAAAGTGATTTATTTTAGCAGATGTAAAAAGTTAACAGTTCAATACATGATTGTAATATAATACAGTACAGTACAGCCAATACCAAAAGATGAATACATACCGCTGCTATCGCAAGCGCTCGCTGCGCACCCACGGGACCCAGTGAACAGTATATCTGTTAGAATACTGCGGTCAGTGAAGACTGAAAACTGGGTGCGCAGCTATGATCATATAAACACATGCAGTGTGTAACAAAAGGAGGCATTTAGCTGGCAATATGCAGAGAAAGCAGGGAAGTAGAGTAAAACATTGGCACAGTTATGTACCTAGGTGGAGATTAAACCAGGTAAAAACATATGTGTAGTTTAAAATTGGTTTACTTACATGATTTAAAAGCTGCTTCCTCTCAGCAAACAGACAGGGTGGGTCTGATAGTCTAAACAGAGGCAGGGATGGGCGTTTCCTTTTAAAGAGAAGGTGGGTGTGTCACCTGTCCATCAAGCTAGGCCTGTGGGAGGTGTGTCAGGTATAAAACCCTGCTTGTTTCATTGTTCAAAAAGATCAACGCTGGGCTAGCTGGCTGATGTGGACAGAGAGCTGAACTATGTATAGTAAGCGTTGAGGGTCTCCATAATTGCTGTGCAAGTATACTGTGTCAAAACATTATTACCATCCTGACAATAAAGAACCATAAAAAGGAAGAAGTTGTACGCGTGTGCTTCTGCAGTAGCGGGCTCGTGCCACAAGTGGTGTCAGGAGTGGTATCCTCCGGGAAGCAAGTTTCCGCTACCCAACCCGCGCAGACGTCAACATAGAGGATATACTGAGAACCCTTGTGAATGTGGCCGCTGCGCAGCAACAGCAGCAAGCTCAGATGCTACAAGTCGCTGAGGCACAGGTGGAAAACACAAGGCTCTTAAGAGAAGAGTTAAGCCAGGTGAGGCATGACAGAAATGAACCACCTGGTCCTGTTCTCCAGAAAATGTCACCAGCTGATGACATAGAAGCATATCTGGTGTCTTTCGAGAGACTTGCAAAAAGGGGAAAATGGCCTCCTAAAGATTGGGCTGAGAGACTGGCGCCATATCTGACTGGTGAAGCTCAGCGAGCTTATATGGATCGAGATGAGGAACGGGCCTCTGATTATCTGTGTCTAAAGTCTGAGATATTGGCTCACATTGGAGTTTCCGGGCCAGGCCGAGCTCAGCGCTATCACCAATGGCGCTATGATAAAGAAAAACAGGTCAGAGCGCAAGTGGCTGAGCTTTCTAAAATTTTAAAGAAATGGCTGCAGCCTGAGCAGAATTCGCCTTCTCGGATTATTGAAGTTCTGGCGATAGATCACTGCATCCGGGGGCTGAACCGCGATTTACAAAGGTGGGTTCTGCAATCAGACCCACAAACTTATGAAGAGCTTGCCACCGTGGTAGAAAGGTTTTGCGCGCTACAGCAAATGACTAAAGAACCTGCATTTGTGCCAAAGCCGCTGCCACGCCAAAAGCCAGGTTTGAAAATCCTTACCACAGGGCCCAATGGCAAAACTGCCACGGACAGAGGGCCAGGTGCAAAGCTGTCTAATCGGAAGTGTTTTGAATGTGGTGAGCCAGGCCACTTTAAGGCAGAGTGTCCTAAACTACAGGAACCCATGGACTGTTCTGTAGCACATATTGGACCTGCATTTCCAAGCTGTTTTACCATGAGTCCCACATCAGGAAGTCTTTGTTTGTTCCGGGTGACTGTGCTAATCAACCAAAACCTTGTTCTGGCCTTGGTTGACTCGGGGAGTGAACTCTCATTGGTTTCCAGCTCTGCTTTACCCGAAACCATAACTTCTCGGTTGCCCAAAGTGAAAGTTCTTTGCGTACATGGCACAACAGAGGAGTATGAAAGAACAATACTACCAGTCACACTCAAAGACAAAACTGTTATGGTGGTAGCTGCCATAGCACCTAAACTCCCTTATCCACTCATTTTGGGGCGAGACTTCTCACTGTTTAATGATGTCCTCGGTGAGCGGATCCGGCCGGACATGCCGGCAACTGATGCAACGGTCGGAAGCCCGGTCTTAAAGGAACCGCCTAAGAATCCACAACATCTGGACATCGATCTTTGGGAACCGCCAAACCGGAATGCCATCCTGGGAGTCACAGCAGGAGTTCCACAAAAGCATCCAACTGTGGGGAAACATGGACAGTCCAAACTAGCATTGGTCGGTGATGTTGCAGATGAGCCCACCCTGCCTGTCAGTGACGATACGGACTGGTCCGCAATACCAATTTTGTTTCCTTTGCAGGACTTTGCTCGAGACCAACTTATTGATGCCACTTTGGAACATGCCTTTAAAAGTGTGACTGAGGTAAATGGGGTAGCGAAAGCCGCCCAGCCTGCAGAAGGTATACCATATTTTATTGTTAAAAATAATTTCCTGTATAGAGTTGCTAATGTACAGGGGGGAAAAGTACAACAATTAATGGTTCCGCAGGTCCATGTAACCCTAGTGTTAAAAGCAGCACATACACATGTCTGTGGGGGACACCTAGGGGAGGATAAAACACGGGAACGAGTTCTGCTTAGGTTTTACTGGCCCGGTGTACACATGGCAGTGAAAAAGTATTGCCGGTCCTGTCCCATTTGTCAGAGAACCTGTCCCAAACCCATGTACAGGGCACCTCTCATTCCAATACTAATAGTACAAGTTCCCTTTGAACGGATAGCTATGGACCTTGTGGGGCCCCTGGAAAAATCTGCATGTGGGCACCAATATATACTAGTGGTGCTTGACTATGCAACCAGGTATCCAGAGGCAATTCCCCTACGAAACATAAAGTCCAGCACCATAGCTAAAGAACTTGTATTGATGTTTACACGCTTGGGAATACCCAAAGAAATTCTCACAGACCAGGGTACTCCATTCATGTCTAAACTGATGAAGGACATGTGCCAGTTGCTAGGGGTTACGGTGCTTCACACCTCTGTATACCATCCACAAACAGATGGCTTGGTGGAACGCTTTAACCGCACATTAAAGCACATGCTCAGGAAAGCAGTGGCTCAAGAGAAAAAAGATTGGGACACTCTTATTCCCTATTTGATGTTTGCCATCCGTGAGGTACCTCAAGCTTCAAAATGCTTTAGTCCCTTTGAGTTATTGTTTGGGAGACAGCCCAGGGGTATCTTGGATATGTTAAAAGAAGAGTGGGAGCAGCAAGGTCCCAGGGAGCCAAATCTGGTACAATTTGTGTCCCAAATGTATGAGAGGCTAGGAAAGATAGGGCCCATTTGTGCAGCAACATGTAAAAGAGGCTCAGGAATGACAGAAGAAAAGTTATGACAAAAGTGCTGTTGTTCGATCTTTCAAGCCTGGGGACAAGGTCCTTGTCCTGGTTCCTACCCAGGAAAGCAAACTTTTCGCCCATTGGCAGGGTCCATATGAAGTTCTAGAGGCTGTCGGTCCTGTCAATTACAGAGTCCACCAGTTAGGTAGGAGAAGGAAGGAGCAAATATATCATGTGAACCTCCTTAAACCCTGGCATGATGAGGAAACCTCTCCTCAGGTAGTGAGTACTGCCTTTGAAAAGTCTGAAGTGCCCATAGAGCCAGCCTTGTCCATTCAGCAGAGACAAATGACTGAAGAAATGATTCGCCGGAACAGGGATGTCTTCTCTTCCATTCCTGGGCGCACTACCTTAATCGAACACGACATTGTCACTGCGCCAGGAGTCATTGTCAAGCAGAAGCCTTATCGTATTCCAGAAGCCAGACGGGTGGACGTGAGAAAGAAGGTCGAGAAGATGCCCCAGTTAGATGTAATTGAAGAGTCCACTAGTGAATGGAATAGTCCCATTGTGCTTGTCCCGAAACCCAATGGGACAATTAGGTTCTGCAATGACTTTAGGCGCCTTAACAGTGTGTCGCAGTTTGATGCCTATCCGATGCCACGTGTGGATGAACTAGTGGAAAATCTTGCTGGTAGCAATTATTTAACAACCCTTGATCTAACAAAGGGTTATTGGCAAGTTCCCCTGACTTCCAAGCCAAAGACTGCATTTTCCACCCCTGATGGTCTCTATCAATATAAAGTCCTACCCTTTGGGTTGCATGGGGCACCTGCCACCTTCTAAAGGGCTATGAATAAATTGCTACAACCTCACACAGCTTATGCAGCTGCTTACTTGGGCGATATAGTGATTTATACCCCAGACTGGGGATCACATTTAGCCAAAGTTGAGTTGGTTTTAGCTTCATTACGGTCCGCAGGGTTAACAGCTAACCCAGAGAAATGTGCCATAGCCATGAGAGAAGCCAAATATTTGGGGTACATTGTTGGTCGAGGGCATGTAAAACCCCAACTAGACAAAGTGGAGGCAGTCAAAAATTGGACAAGACCAGAGAAAATGTCACAGTTAAGAACCTTTTTAGGGTTAGTAGGTTACTACAGGCAGTTTGTAAGCCACTTCGCCACTAGAGCTGCTCCACTTACGGACATGTTAAAAAAAAGTTGTCCAGATAGATTAACCTGGTCTGACTCTGCAGAAACCGCCTGGTCTGATCTTCGGTTAGCTATTTGTTCCTCTCCAGTTCTACAAGCACCAGATTTTACCCAGAGGTTCTTCCTCCAAACTGATGCTTCTGGTGTTGGCTTAGGTGCAGTCTTGTCACAGGAGAAGAATGGAGTAGAAAATCCTGTCCTGTACCTAAATTGTAAGTTGCTTCCAAGGGAACAAAAATATGCCACTGTGGAGAAAGAATGTCTCGCCATAAAATGGGCTACAGAAGCTCTGCGCTATTATCTCCTAGGCAGAGAGTTTACCCTAATAACATACCATGCACCATTAAGATGGATGCAGAACAACCGGGAGGTAAATGCCAAGGTAACCCGCTGGTTCTTGGCACTACAACCTTTCAAGTTCTCAGTAGAACATAGGCCTGGGATTCTACAAAAATGCAGATGCGTTGTCACGAAAATATGCGCTCCTCGCGAAGTCCGCGTCCCCCTACTTGGAGACGCTAGGGGGAGGGATATGTAACAAAAGGAGGCATTTAGCTGGCAATATGCAGAGAAAGCAGGGAAGTAGAGTAAAACATTGGCACAGTTATGTACCTAGGTGGAGATTAAACCAGGTAAAAACATATGTGTAGTTTAAAATTGGTTTACTTACATGATTTAAAAGCTGCTTCCTCTCAGCAAACAGATAGGATGGGTCTGATAGTCTAAACAGAGCCAGTGATGGGCGTTTCCTTTTAAAGAGAAGGTGGGTGTGCCACCTGTCCATCAAGCTAGGCCTGTGGGAGGAGTGTCAGGTATAAAACCCTGCTTGTTTCATTGTTCAGGAAGATCAACGCTGGGCTAGCTGGCTGATCTGGCCAGAGAGCTGGACTATGTAAAGTAAGCGTTGAGGGTCTCCATAATTGCTGTGCAAGTATACGGTGTCAAAACATTATTACCATCCTGACAATAAAGAACCATAAAAAGGAAGAAGTTGTACGCGTGTGCTTCTGCAGTAGCGGGCTCGTGCCACAAGTGTTACAGAGAACAATGCAAATGACGTGGCTTGCTTCTATAGGTCCAGACATCAGATGAGTCCAGGCTAAACAGGTCATAGGCTGATTAAATCTAAGGAATCCAAAGGTGGGGGTCGTCTCTCCAGGGGATGAGCTCCTTTCTTCCCGCCAATGCTCCAGTTACATCTCAGTAAATTAGCATTTCATAGCCAGCATCATACAAAGGTTTATTCCCTAACATCAATAATAACTAGAGTATGCAATATCTCTTCGCGATAGAACCGGACAGCTACTGATGAATAGGGTTTTAATATGATACTAGGCATGATACCTTTCCTATAACCTGAACCTTGATTATCACTGAAGTGTACATATAATCATTATATATATATAGACTAATAATAAACCAAATACTATCTGCTCATAAATTACAGTGTAACGGAACCAATATGAATTATATAAATAACTAAATGTTGTAATGCGAGTGTGTGCATGCGTATTTTACCGTGCGATCGCACCATGCCACGTGTTACGTGGCGTACGGATCTCAATCGCACGGCAAAACAATATTAACCAATATACTTTCGTTCATCCAATTATACGACTTTGACAGTCCACCCTTTGATAGTATAATAAACTATCACCTTAAAAATGTTATATGCAGGATCTCAGTACCACGTTTCATTGTTATATAATACAAGTGTCCCTTGGTGTATGACCACGCTGTTTGTAGATCTAAACAAGTTATCATAAGAGAGAGTCTTAATCCTCTAAACGACTTCTTCTTTTACTATAAACCGTACACTTCTGGAGCTTGGAGATAACCTTTTGTATGCCCTCCAAGGGTGCAATAAAACACATAATACATTATTTGGAAAGGTACAAAGTACAATAGAACATGTATCAGCTATACAGAATACTGTACTACAGTTCTTCAAGTTTAACAGGTTCATCTGTCCAACGCATGTCTTTAAGCTCAGAATACATTTAAACACTTCATGTTCATCAAAAGCATCATCCTATGTCTATCAATAATGTCATATACAATCTCATTCAGCTTGCGCTAATATACACTTCTAATAATGTCATCAGTTCTTTTCATCAACACTTGTGGGCGGGCTAGTGTCTTTACGTTCTTCCCAGTATCCCAATACTCAGATTTAACAGTGATTGGCTTGTAAACTATTGGGAGACTCCAGACTAAGGGACCTAGGTGTTGTACTTTTCCCCTAATGACCTCCCACCCATAATTCGGGTACCTCAAGAATACTTAGGGGAAAGAAAACTAATCCTACTTGATATAATCATTGAGGCACGCGAGAGCACGCCCAGCACTTTGCTTGGTCTAAAACCTTACCCTCCCAAGAATGCTAATCATTCTCAAGGATGCCTGCTCAAGTACGAATATTACTGGACTGGCATCGCTGGGTGTACCTCTTTTTAAATATGGGGTCGCCGCACTTACGGACGTAATGCTACTCAGACAATAGCCCCTCGCACTTTCTCCAAGCTCCAAGGTTTCCAAATTTTCCTTTAGCCCTGAATTGAATAGAGTAATTGGCTGGACCGATTATGCTACTAACTTCTCCTTCATCCCCAATACCTCATTATCATTACCTGAACCAGCCTCTGTCACCTGCCAATAATCAAAAGAATTGACCATCCTGAGAAGAAAATAAAATGAGAGAACACAAAACAGGAAAAACTACAACTTCATGCTGGACAACAGTCTTAGCCTTTGGCTCAGGTGCTACTAACTGCATTTGAGGCCTTCCAGAACAGACTCATGAGTGCCCTTGGACCCTTCTCTGAGTGTTGGCCCTTCTGCAGTGGGTGGAATGGGCACCAGTGTGTCTCTGCTACCCTTGAAGCCGTGATGCTGGTAGCCTACACCTGGTACCTGTCTGTCAAATAACCTGAGCCTAAGAAATTTCTGTTCCACAACTTACTCTCCCAATCCAACATTCTGACAGTTAGTTTGACTTTTCAGGAAACAGTGTTTTGGACGTTCTTGGTTGCTGTCTCACTATTTACCTTCTCTCAAGGTCTAACCTAGCCTCCCAGTGACAATCTCATCTCACGAGGGGTCAAGAACATTTCAAAAGCCAACAGGTTAAGGGTCTGACCAGGAGTGATCTTTTCGTAGCGGGGAAGGACTAGTGGCCGAAGCTATCAGTCACTTCAATCAAGTTCCAACTCTCATTCTATTCAATTCGTTCTACCTAATACCACTACTTTATGTTCACACTGGTTTATGGCTAATTGAAAGTATGTGATTTGTTACCACTACTCATACACTATACATCTATTATCAATAACATGAATACCCCTATCATCTACTATAACTCTAGGACTATCACATTGAATAACAAAAGCTTTGAGTATGACACAGTAATACATTAGACACATTTCAATACACCTTTACCCAGACATATTTCATTGGTACACCAGTGTATACTTGAGGATCCTGCATGGTGGTAATTGGATGACGTGGATTTGTTTTACCCGAAGGAAAACCCATCTGCAGGAGGGATATGGGATGGCTCTATTGGTATCATTTTCCTGACATTCTCTTAATCAAGATAGGACGTTGCCGTCCTACTAGCTTGAGACAAAATGTCTGGTGCACCCCAATATACTCTTACCAGCTTGCACATACTTTCTGTACCCAGCTGAGCCAGACCATGTGCTGCCTCCGCTAGGTCTGGAAGATACACTCTGGGAGCTACTGGTCTACCTTGTCCATCTCTCCAGGGTCCTCCAGACTCCTCACCACATCTGTTCACCTTCCAGACAGTTTATTCCTCAGGTAACACAATTCTTCATATATTAACCAATATTTGTATGTGTGCATGTGTGCGTGTGTGTGTGTGTGTGTGTGTGTGTGTGTGTGTGTGTTCACATTTTAAAACTAAAACAATACAACGAAAAACAAAACAAACGTAGATTTGTTAGCTGTCACGTAAAACCCTGCTGTCTATTTGACAGCTATGTTCGCCCTGGTGTGACAGCCATGTATGGTCGTGTGTGTAAGTGTGGACTTTACTAGCAGCTACTTCAGTTGGTAACTGTGTCACTGTCTAAAGTCCTCTATGTAGTGTCCTACTCATGTGCTGGTATTGTTATAAAAAGATTTCTCAGTCACCTCAACATCGCCCCCTAGACTAGATGTATATCAATCGATTTTCCCTCTACCAACTCACATGCCATTCTCAGTACCTCACATTCAGCTACTTGACTATGTGAGAAAGACAAGGGGGTCTATTTTTATAACACTTTCTTCAAATATAACAGTACCCAGTACATGTCTGTCTAACAGTAAAAAATATAAAACACGAAAATTCTACATTTTCTAGGGTTTCACATTATGTAGTGTCTTTTGGTGAAAATCCTACTCCAATGTTCTATACAGAGATGCATATCTGTATGCCTATCCTCTAGCAATCTCCTGTCCCCACCCTTTGTGCATCCATATAAAGGCACATTTTTGAACAGGAGGCACGATCCAAAACAAAAAACAAAAAAACAAAACAGATATGCAATCTATAAAACATGAATCGTATTTCCACAACAGAACCTTTCTGCTTAAAATCAGCAGTTTCTATACACATGAAAACAAAACCCCAGACTATTTCTGTAACTCATGTCAATCTAGTGTGTGTATCCCTGAATTTGTCTTATGTAAAAAATAAAAATATGTCTTAGCCCCATTGATGAGACAGTGTCTGTTTTTTATCTCTACCAGAGCAGAGAGAGAGAGAGAGAGAGAGAGAGAGAAAGAGAGAGAGGGAGAGAGAGAAAAAGAAAGATAGAGAGGTACTAGCATAGATGTAAAGAATGAGAAATAAGAAAGCAATGAATAATAGGAATACAAAGATTTGAAAACAAACATACATGCAGAAAGGGAGATTTTACAACACAAATGACAGCTGGATTGGACTCTATGGGAAAATGTCTGTATTCATTCCACTAATCCCCTTAGCTATTTGCTAACTATGACCCCTCCCCATACTTGACTAGGGGGTCTTAAACCAACCGTGCAATCCATTGTCGTCCGTCATTTGTTCTTTAAGAACTCGGTATCACATTGACTACATACCTTTTCAACGGACTTTCTAATTTATGGCAGAGAAATATAGAAGTTAACTCTTGATGACTCATCTGAGATACATAATGATTCTCAGCCAAACAAATTATCATGAGTCACTGCAGCCTGAAACAAAGAGTGTTCCAATGATCCATTGTTAATTAGTCTTTCAAGAGTAATCTTTCTATTTCTCTACCTCACCCCTTTAAACACTAAGTCTATATTTCTTTTGTCTACCTTTATCTGTGAAGAAAAGACAAGAGAGTTATCTTTAAACAACAAACAAACCAAACATTCTCATTCTTTACCATCGGCCAGCGATTTAGGAAAGCAAGCATGTGACAACATAAAACAAACAAGCAACATCAACAAAGTATACCTTTTAAATCAGTTTTTTTTTAATCTTGCACATTAATACTTACCACAGATTATTATTTGCCTTGCCTGGTCCTAATTTCCTAGCTTTTGCTCTAATATTTTCTTTACAATCTTTCCTCAAATGTCCCTTCTTAAGACAGTTAAAACACTTCAAAGATTTCTGTTTCTTTCGTCCCTTATAGTGGTTTTTATAATTCTGAGGTTGTGAATGTAATTTTTCTAATGCCTGGATACCCAACATCATTAACCTATCATTCTGTGCTTTTTCCTTTTTACATCTATTTTTATCATGTTCTATGGCATGTTCTCTAATATCATCTACTGTGAGACCTCTCCAATTAGGAAAAGAGGTTTGTATCCAGGTCCTAAGACCCTCCCGGAGGCCGTCCATTAGTACTGCAACAGCTACCTCCCTGTAATGTGGATTTACCCTTATATCTGATATTCCTGTGTACTTAATCATGGCCGCTAGAGCCCTAGAAAAATAATCAGTTGTAATCTCATTACCTTTTTGTTTGATGGTGTATATTTTGCCCCATTTCATTGTCACTGGAAAATATATGGCCAACTCTGTGATTATACGTCCAATATTATCCTGATTATCATCCTCAGTTAAGGGTTTATCCTTCTCCAAACTACAATCCTTAATGAACTTTTGTATATCAGTATCAAGAGGAAGACAAGCATTAAATAACACTCGCCAATCTTTATTAGTAGGCTCATGTGCATTACCTAAATGTCTAATAAATTTCTGACACTTGGCCAAATCTTTTCTAGGATCAGGGAAATTAGACATAATTGTAAATATTTCAGACCTAGTGCATGGATCATGCTTTGCTACATGTTTTAAAGGAACTTCATCATCTCTGTCCGCCTTCCCATTGGGAACTGCTGTTGTGAGGACAAGATGCAGACTTATCAAATCACTAAATCCTGAACTAGTTGCTGGAATAGCTGTTGCAGTACAATGAATGTCCCCCTTTCTATTAATTTCCATATTATTCTCACCGATTTCAGCCGCTGCCCCTTTCACATTACCAGCATGAGCAATGGCCGAAATGACGGTGGGTACATTTCTTTCTTCTGAAACATTACTCTTAACATTACTTAAAACAACATACAAGTTACTAGTTACAGTTTTCACATTTTTGGTATTGGCTGTACTTTCCGCCCTGACCACATTTGTCGGGGGTGCGCTAGCGCTCAGTTCTCCACGCTTTGCAACGCATGCTTCCGTTGTGCGCGTGATTTGCACCACGCCCACTTCCGCTGAGCACGCGCTCCCTTGCCACGTGTACCCTTCTTGTTGCCACAATTTTAAACAGTCATCATGTTCAATTCTCGTTTTTGTTGATTTAATCAACCGCACTTTATCTCTAACATTATTTAACACCTCTGAGTCAAGACTACCTATATTTGGGAAAGGTTTCACACACTCCCGGGTCATCTTGACCCATTTGTCGCAGTATGCCCTTGCATACGCTCCGTATTTGTTATACTCAACATACTTCGCCGAACCAACCGGCCATTCGTTAGGCAGCACAACATGAACTATCTCTAGCGTTTGCTTCGTATCCATTGTAAAAACAACCTATTTCTCAACGCTACACAAAAAGAATTTTTACCTGTCCTCCTTTCAAACAGAACCTACTAGAGATTTTTATCCGTGGACGGTTTCAACAGGTACGTCCCCTTAAAAATATCAATGCCTTTCCTAGTTTGAGTACTTTACCGCTGTTAGCAACCGATATCAATCAAGAATATCAGTGGTTGCAGCGTATTTCCTCCCACATCTCCCAAGTCGCAATCACGGCTGCACTAAATCAACCATGCGGTCCGATCGCACAGCTTACGGATACTATCAGTAAGCTTTGCGATTAATATTTGGGAATGCCGCAAAAACCTGTTATTTTCGCTTTGAGTATGCCATGCATACTCTGTGGTGTCTCTTTATCACCTGCTCTTTGTTAGAACAGAACACCACTCACACAAAGGTTTCTTTATATCCTGCTCAGCCCTAGAACAGAACCTTTGTTGTCAGGTCACTTTTTTTTACCATGCCCCGTCAGACACACCTGAACTAAAGCACTATCAATTTTGAACAATTCCCAGCTGCCCTCTCAATACTCAATCACGGTCGTACCATGCGATCAAATCGAACCGCTCAAAGAGAATTTATACCATCTCTGTCCGCTTTCTCATTGAGAACTGCTGTTGTGCGAACAGGATGCAGACTTACTATTTATCAGTAAGCGTCGTGATTAGTATTGATCGCGCAACAATAACCTATATTCTGTTACCAGTATACTTTTTTTTTCCTTTATGTATAAATAACATTCACATACACACACATAACCTTAGTTTTCTGTACAGACAATGGCACAATCTTTTCAGAGATTTTACCAAGTGATTACACTATGTATATATAACAGACTATGATCATGACTGTTTACACACATGGCAACAATACCGGAAGTACACATACTCTATGCAATGCAATACCCTTTAAAACGCAAAACCACAATAAAAAGAAACATTTTTCTATCTTGTCACTAGATTCAAATTAGCGTTCCTTTAGTCTATGCAACAACGGACATTCGTTTCACAACACAAAGTGAACCACAGGTCTTAAACACATTGCGTTTTTTCCCGTATGCGACGCGTCCGTCAATCCACCCTTTTTTGAGGAACCGAATACCGTAAGTGTTGCATACCTGCCGATAACGTAACTCACCTTCGAGCCCCCAAATTATTAAAGTAATTATATCGTTTTCAAATAAGTATTGCGCAAGCGATTGTATTGTGTTTCTAATGCACAAAGTGATTTATTTTAGCAGATGTAAAAAGTTAACAGTTCAATACATTATTGTAATATAATACAGTACAGTACAGCCAATACCAGAAGATGAATACATACCGCTGCTATCTCAAGCACTCGCTGCGCACCCACGGGACCCAGTGGACAGTATATCTGTTAGAATACTGCGGTCAGTGAAGACTGAAAACTGGGTGCGCAGCTATGATCATATAAACACATGCAGTGTTACAGAGAACAATGCAAATGACGTGGCTTGCTTTTATAGGTCCAGACATCAGATGAGTCCAGGCTAAACAGGTCATAGGCTGATTCAATCTAAGGAATCCAAAGGTGGGGGTCATCTCTCCAGGGGATGAGCTCCTTTCTTCCCGCCAATGCTCCAGTTACATCTCAGTAAATTAGCATTTCATAGCCAGCATCATACAAAGGTTTATTCCCTAACATCAATAACTAGAGTATGCAATATGCGATCTCTTCGGCAATGGAACCGGACAGCTGCTGATGAATATGGTTTTAATATGATACTAGGCATGATACCTTTCCTATAACCTGAACCTTGATTATCACTGAAGTGTACATATAATCATTATATATATATAGACTAATAATAAACCAAATACTATCTGCTCATAAATTACAGTGTAACGGAACCAATATGAATATGAATTATATAAATAACTAAATGTTGTAATGTTAGTGTGTGCATGCGTATTTTACTGTGCGATCGCACCATGCCACGTGTTACGTGGCGTACGGATCTCAATCGCACGGCAAAACAATATTAACCAATATACTTTCGTTCATCCAATTATACGACTTCGACACATGGAATTGGGAGGACCACTGGTAGTGTGTGTCCAGGAACAAGAGTCAGGTGATCAGACACTCTTTGCAAATTACATTGGTTGCGCTCATAGCAGGTGTTCCCAGCTTGAACAACATACCTGTTTGGTCTGTTGGATTCATTGTGGATATTAGCCGAATTATCGTACATGCAAGGAGTCTGCATCCGAACAATTTGGCTAGTAATATGGGGTGGCAGACTTGTCATGCAATGCCTTACCAGACAGCCTTTTTCTGGTGAGTGTCGTTTGCACTTGTGTTTTGAATTTGTGTTGCAGTGATTGCTTTGCCATGGTTGTGAGTGTTTTGCTTGTTGTGATAGCAGTCTTTGGAAATGGGATGGTAGGCCATCCCTTGGTGTGTTATGCAGGTTGAGTAGTGCTGCAGATATATCTGTGCCATCACGTATGCATTTCTCTAGCAGGTGTATTGATGAGTGTATTGCCTTCTCTGCTAAACCATTGGATTAAGGGCAGTGGGGGCTTGTAATGACATGTTTAAAGTCCCATGTGTTGGCAAAGTCTTTGAATTTCCTGCTTGTGAATGGCATATTGTTATCAGTGATAAGTTACTGTTGGATGCCTTGTACAGCAAAGTGTCTCTTCAGTTTGAAAATGATCATTGTGCTTGTTGGGAGGTGGTTAATTTCTGTATAACAACATGAGTTCTACTCTCATGACAAAGAAGGGGTGTAAATCTTCTGGGAGCTCTCTGGAGGAGGGTGACCACCCTTTCAGAATTACCCTTGAGTGTCTTTGACACAAATCGTCTGCTAGAGATGAACACTTCGTGTTCGCCATTCCTTTGGGATGATAGCACTTTAATGGACATAACTTCATATTTTACATTGTGATGTCGTTGTTTGGGGAATAGCAGGTAAGTGCAGGAGTGGGTGTCAGGCACTAACTTTTATTTGCACCACTTGTATACCACATCCTGATGGTATTGTTGTAGTTTGAGCATTATCCTTTGTATGCGTGAAGAAGCAGTATGAATGGGCTTTCTCAGTAACGTGATTAAGTGCTTTGATTGGTTTCAACCATGGTTGGGCTGTTAAGGCTCCCAGTATGAATACAACGGAAAGTATTGGTAGTTACTGCAAGCAGAGTGTCTTTATTTTGAACACAGGTCACACAGGTAATATCAAAATGTAGTCAAAGTTAATACAGGTATCACAAGTCCATAGGCAAAACAGGTAATGCTGGTAAGATGTGCTGCAGAACTCAGAGACAGACAGACAGCAGTTAATGCAGAATAGTCTGGCACTAGTCTGATGGAGAGGGCAGGTAGTGAGCAACCATAATGTATTTGGCAGCATCAGGTCACAATACAGGGGCACACTGGATCAAATAGGAAATAAAGACTTGGTAATGCTGGTATCTGGGCATAACAGAGGGAATTCAGGTACAAGGAGATACAGGAGTGAAGTGCAGATTCAAGTTACCAGGTTTAACAGAAGAAGCAGGAGACACTGGATATCAGGTGCAAATGGTGAAGTGCAGATTCAGGTTACCAGGTTAGTAGATGAAGCAGGAGACACTGGATATCAGGCACAAATGGTGATGTGCTGATTTAGGTTACCAGGTTAGTAGATGAAGCAGGAGACACTGGATATCAGGCACAAATGGTGATGTGCAGATTTATGTTACCAGGTTAGCAGGAGGCACGAGGCACATGTTAGCCAGGAGGCACAAGGCACTGGATGATCCACGGGAGAATCAGGCAAGAGGTAAGTCAGACAAACCAGGGTCAGAAACTGGCAGATCCACAAATAATACCAGGGAGAAGACAGGAGCAAAGTCAAATGAAGCGGGGTTTAGGTCATAAGAAAAAGGTGCAAAACTGTGGAATAGGCAGAAGTCAGAAAATCAGGAGAACAACAGGCACAATTCACAGGAGTACTGACAGGAAGCAGAAGTAGCAAACAAATGTTTGGGAACTGCAAGGAGCAATGTTTGGGGCGGGTATATAAAGCAGTGGAACAGGTGTAGGTGATGATCAGATTTCAAAACGGTAGCACCTCTGGTAGCATAGAGGTACTGCAGGCCAGATACAAATTACGATCAGAGTCCTGACCTAAAACAGCAGCACCTGCGGTAGCATAGTCGTACTGCAGGCCATATACAAATTAGGATCATAGTCCTAACAAGGATGACTGTAGATGGTCATGGAATTTATTGCAGGCAAACATCAAGAATAGTAGCTCCTTCTCTAATTGTGCATAGAGGGTTTCTGTGTTGGAAAGGGCCTTGTAGGCAAAAGTCACAAGTTTGATGCGCTGGGTGCAGACTGTCCAGACCATGTTGCGATGCATTGTCCGACACCACCAGATTCTTCACTTTGAAGTATTGTAGAACAAGAGGGCTTGTGAGTATGTCCTTGAGCTTAGTGAAGGCTGCACTCAGCTGCACTTTTGTCAGCACTATTCCACGTCCTGGTATAGAAGTTGTCTCACTGGTGCAGCAGTTTCACTGTAGTGAGGAACAAATTTGGGCAAGTAGCTTGTCATCCCTAGAAAGCCACTAGGAAGCACTGAAACCCAAATTTGTTCTCAGGATGGGGCTTTTGCTGGATGGCAGCTTTTTTTCCAGGTCAGGTTTGACACCTTGGTCAGTGAGGAGGTGGGTCACATATGATATTTCTGAAACTCTAAATCAGCACTTATCATGACTGAGCTTGAGGTTAATTGCATATACCCTCTTAAGTACTAGGCGTAGATGTTGGTTGTGCTCTGGCATGGTGCATCAGGATGTCATACTTATTCTTTCTTGGTCGACAGGTATTCTCCTGGGTGCACAGATTTTTCGCATTATTGAGTCATCTAGTCGCATATAATAAAATACTGTGAGTTTTCCTATTATGTCACAGTCAAACAGATCCTTGAATTCCATTATTTCTGGATTTTGTTTCTGTTCCATGTGCAGTATTTGTCTAAGTTTGTATGTATAGTATTTGCAATTGCTAAAGCTATTAAGAAGTTTGGAGTCTTAAAATGAAAGCTTGTCTTAGGGCCGGTAGTTGCCTTGGTTCCAAACTGACTGCAGTTCAGCAGGAATCTATCATTCACTTTTAAAATTCTCAGTAATAAACATTATATATTAAGGACCTGAGTAATTAAGGAGAGCAAAGCAAAAAAAAGGAGTAGGCTCCTGGACAAAACATGTTACAATGCAAGGTGTGAAAATTAGTTTATTATTTTGTACATAAGATAAATACTGTCTGCTTTCTCATGTAGCACACAAACACTTGATAGCTTTATTTTTACACTGAAATTTGAAACATTAATCTAGGACATGCCCTATCCCAGCTATATATCTGTCACCAGAGCTGGATTAAGGCTTCGGGGGGCCCGGGGCACTTAAGACAGGGGGGCCCCTAAGATCTAAAATTAAGGGTATAGTGACACATCCTGCATTACATCACGTACAGCCCACAGTATGACACTTACAGCTCTCCCAGAGGGCTCGCTTAGGTTGTCTGCATAAGAAAAATCATTGCTTCCACAAACTAAAATACTGTACATTAAAACAATCATCAAAACACCACATTAAAATGGGTATTGACACCACACATTAAAACTAGCAATGATATCACACATTAAAAATACCATTGATAATAACGTACACTAAAACTAGCAATGATACCGCACGCTAAAACTAGCAATGATACCGCACTTTAAAAATAAAATTTATAATGCACATTAAAACTAGCAGTTATACCGCAAATTAAAATACCATTGATAATGCATCACTGGGCATGGCCAGGCCACCCTCCTACAGACAAAAAAACTGCATTGTTGTGTACACCATTGAACGGTCACCAAAAATTGGGATTGTCCCACTAGAATCACAACATTTCACAGACTTTGCTGCTCTCTCCTACCTGTTCTCACTTTCACCACCTGTGATGCAGGTTTCTTTAGTTGCGGCTTGTCTGGATCCTGGAATGTTAGGGGCCCTATTTGGAGAAAAAAAATGGGTACATTTAGAAAATTACAGCCACCCCCGTCGTTAAATCAGTACCACCCATGATTAATAATTAGGCCTTCCTCCAGCCCCAGGATTAAAATAATAGTATTCACATTTAATAAATAAACCTATTTCCCTCCCTACAAACAGCCCCAGCAATAAATTAATAGTATTTACATTTCAGAAATATACCTATTTCCCGCAACCGTCACTGCCATTAAATAATTCATAGGAATATTTAATAAAGGGACCTCATTCTCCCCAAACCACCCCATCTTAAATTAATTGTCCCCACTATTGTGTCTCTCCCCCCCCCCCTTTTTCCTCATGCTGTGTCTCTCACCCTTTTTTCTTATACTGTGCCTTTCTCCCCCCTTTTTTCTCATGCTGTGCCTCTCCCCCTTTTTCCTTACTGTGCCTCTCTTCTCCCCCTTTTTCCCCCATAGTGTGCCTCTCCTCTCCCCCTATTTCCTCCATACTGTGCCTCTCCTCTCCCCCTTTTTTGCTCCATAGTGTGCCTCTCTTCTCCCCCTTTTTCCTCCATAGTGTGCCTTTCTTCTCCCCCTTTTTCCCCCATAGTGTGCCTCTCCTCTCCCCCTTTTTCCTCCATAGTGTGCCTTTCTTCTCCCCCTTTTTCCTCCATACTGTGCCTATTCTCCCTCTTTTTCCTCCATACTGTGCCTCTCTTCTTTCCTTTTACCTCCATACTGTGCCTCTCTTCTCCCCCTTTTACCTCCATACTGTGCCTCTCTTCTCCCCCTTTTACCTCCATACTGTGCCTCTCTTTCCTTTTACCTCCATACTGTGCCTCTCTTCTTTCCTATTTCCTCCATACTGTGCCTCTCTTCTCCCCCTTTTACCTCCATACTGTGCCTCTCTTCTTTCCTTTTACCTCCATACTGTGCCTCTCTTCTTTCCTATTTCCTCCATGCTGTGCCTCTCTTCTTTCCTTTTACCTCTATACTGTGCCTCTCTTCTTTCCTTTTACCTCCATACTGTGCCTCTCTTCTTTCCTTTTACCTCCATACTGTGACTCTCTTCTCCCCCTTTTACCTCCATACTGTGCCTCTCTTCTTTCCTTTTACCTCCATACTGTGCCTCTATTCTTTCCTTTTACCTCCATACTGTGACTCTCTTCTTTCCTATTTCCTCCATACTGTGCCTCTCTTCTTCCCTATTTCCTCCATACTGTGCCTCTCTTCTTTCCTATTTCCTCCATACTGTGCCTCTCTTCTTTCCTATTTCCTCCATACTGTGCCTCTATTCTTCCCTATTTCCTCCATACTGTGCCTCTCTTCTTCCCTATTTCCTCCATACTGTGCCTCTCTTCTTTCCTATTTCCTCTATACTGTGCCTCTCTTCTTTCCTTTTACCTCCATACTGTGCCTCTCTTCTTCCCTATTTCCTCCATACTGTGCCTCTCTTCTTTCCTATTTCCTCCATACTGTGCCTCTCTTCTTCCCTATTTCCTCCATACTGTGCCTCTCTTCTTTCCTATTTCCTCCATACTGTGCCTCTCTTCTTCCCTATTTCCTCCATACTGTGCCTCTCTTCTTCCCTATTTCCTCCATACTGTGCCTCTCTTCTTTCCTATTTCCTTCCTACTGTGCCTCTCTTCTTCCCTATTTCCTCCATACTGTGCATCTCTTCTTCCCTATTTCCTCCATACTGTGCCTCTCTTCTTTCCTATTTCCTCCATACTGTGCCTCTCTTCTTTCCTATATCCTCTATACTGTGCCTCTCTTCTTCCCTATTTCCTTCATACTGTGCCTCTCTTCTTTCCTATTTCCTCCATAGTGCCTTTCTGCGTTATTCCCTTTTTTTTTACTTACCTTTCTGTTAGCTTCTTTCTTCTCCTCTCTTCTGTCTTTTTTCTTTCCTGGTCCTCTCCGCGCTGCTCCTCACTGAATGACAGGTGTGACTTGATGACGTCACGCCTGTCATTCAGTATCAACAGTGCAGAGAGGAGGGAGGAGGAGGGACGCCAGCGCCGCTGTGAGGTGAGTAGTGTATCTTTTTTTTTTTACTACCCGGCTCCCCCCACCAACGAAGGGAGCCCCGAACCCCCCCCCCCCCTCCCGCTGCCGCCGCCGCCGCCACCACCATTTAAAAGAAAAGAGTAATAAAAAAAAAAAAATCAGTAGAAGTTATGCGCGCGGTGGTGGGGGGCCCTCGGAGAGAGGGGGGCCCAGGGCACATGCCCCCTGTGCCCCCCCCCTTAATCCGGCTATGTCTGTCACCACTTTTTTAATTTACCCCCCCACCCCCTCGAATGCAACATGGTTTTGCCCAGGTGCAAACTTAATCCTTTTTTATGCTTTGCTCTCCTTAATGACTCAGGCCCTAAGTGTTCACTTACAAACCTAAAGCAATTGGGAAAAAGCAAGAAGCAATAGAAGACAATTGTTCCACTGTTTGTCAGTGGTTTCATTTATATATTTATTTATATTTCGTTTCCGTATTATTTAGTGTTATGTTGGGCTAATAACGTTGAGAAACAGAAATTTCAGGCCAGGGTGTTTAGGCACAATGAACCAGTTCCTTCCAGCTGGAACTAGGTTGTTACCATGGAAACAACCAAATGATAGACAGGTTTTTGAATGTTCTGCGGTGGGCTATTGCAAAAAAATATTTTCTGGAATCCTAATAGGTGTTGTAAAATTTGGAGGAATTCACAAGCCACAGAATGAGTCAATAGAAATCACTCTCCTAAACATTAACCCTTCCATTCGTTTGGCATAGAAGCATTACAATCATGCAACATATAATATAGTACATAAATATTACAATAATATAATAAACTCATTATTACAAATGCTTCATATTTAGTTGTTTAGTGGTTTAGTAAACAACCATAAGCTGATACTATACAGTATACTGTACTTTATCAGAAAATACATACACATTTAGATTCATGTTTATATATAGCTTTGTATGAGTGCTGAAATAGCATATTCTATTTATTGTTTTATACAGACATAATTATGGGTTGACCGTGACTTTCAATGTAACCCCTAATTTTCAGACATGTATAACTTTAGACACATGAAATTAGAATAGGCAAAATACTTTTCATTCAGATCAAGCAGTTTCCGACAACAGAAGTAAGATCCTCGCATATTTGGCAGTTCTGAATAAATATGTGTGAACAAATGTTGGTGTAAAAAAAGGATAATATACTGATTAGTAGTCCTCCTGTTCCCTAAGAATAAGATACAGTTATGAAATACTAGAACACTGCTCCCATGTAGCAGGCTTCTTCCAGGATTTGTATGTTTTTGTAGTGCCACATTTTAAAGGTTTTGATTTCTACTCTGTCAGATTGATTACTGATATGTAAATTGTTCAGAAATGTATATTTTTGTTACATTTTCTATATTTTGCCTAGGACTTTCACAGACTATTGTGCAACTAGCAACTTTTACATTTACAGCAAAGAATATCTTCTTTTAATTTTAAGGGGTACATTTATCAATATGCGCAAAAAATGAAAAATAGTTTTCAATCCTTATCGCATTGATAAGGATTGAACTATTTATCAAATTTATTAAAAAACCAACACAGGAACAGCAGTTCCGATAAACTTCTGTTCCTGTGAAAAAAAAAATTACTTACCACTCCATCTTCGTAATACGATCCTGGGTGGTTTCTTCATTCCTCCTGTCAAATCATGTGCGCATGCGCCAATTTATAACTCGGGCATGCGTACAGGTATCCAAACAGCACTGACCCGAAGGACCTGGGTCATGTGACAGGGCTGCAGGGCTGTTTCTGAAAACGATCAGAAACGATAATGTACGCCAGCCTGAGCTGGCGTACATTACCGCATGTGCAAAAGTTTTTTAAATTTGCTAAATTGCAGTACATAGCAGTCCCCATAGACATCTATGGGGACTGCTATGTATTACGATAAAAAGTGTAAACCAGCAGATATCTATGATATCTGCTGTAATGCACTGTTGATAGATGAGGCAAATACTTCAATTGGCGTCTATTCTCCAAAAACTGCTGTTTTCAGGGAATAGACGCCAACTGAAGGTTTAATATATAGGCCCCTAAAAGAGAGAAACTGTTTGAGGCTTGGAGTACTAAGCAAAGTGTTACATTTTAGTGCCTTACTTAAAGATTTAAGGATCAGTGTATGTGTGGAGACAGCACATTCATGGAGGCTCAGGTCAAGCTATTTCCCTTTATTAATCATGTAGCATTAAAATAGTGTTAGATTTGTGTTTTGTTTGTGTAAAGGTTCAGATATTGTGGTGCTCCCATAACCTCTTATTGCTGCAGCAACCAGGGAATTGTAGAAGAGAAAACATACAAGTAATTTTTCAAGATCATTCCACGATCATTCACCAGTTTGGGATTCCAGTAGATAAAGAGGTTGGGGCTTTGTATTGAGAACCTAATAGTGACTAATTAAAAATGGTGGACTGTTGCAACATTTTCAAAGTTAAAAACATATAGAGAGAAATTTGTAAATTACTTTTTTGCGCTGAGGTTTCCCATACACAATTAGTAGAGTAAATCTAATAAATATACAAAACAGAAAAGAATACTTATATCGGTTGATGGTATGATGTTCAAGTCCTTTCAAGCGATCACAGAAAATTTTCTGATAGTAAACAAACCATGCGGAAGAGAGAGAATGTACAATAGTGTAATACTGTATGTTACAACAATATATAATCCTAAGTATTACATTTGTATAATAATCTTTTTAAGTCTCCAATCCCAATGATTGTGATTATAAATGTTTCACCATGTATAAAGAAATATTCCAGGTAGATATGTGGTGTGTGATACCCCACAATTCAATTTACTTACACCGTAGATTCTTTAAAATTGGCACTTCAAAGTGTAAACCTCCGCTCCTCCCTTCTTCTCCAAAACCTCTCGATAAATGTAAGAGAAAGAGAGGTATACTTTTTAGGTGGTAGCTAAAAACATTTATTGAATAAAAACATAGATGTTCCTACCGCGGAGTAAATAGTAATCAGCGTATCACATGTGAGCCTTCCCAGCGGGTAGATCGTACACGGAGAGATGTTAACCAAGGGTCAGTAATGTCCAGATAATAGTACAGTTGGAATAAGCAAGCTTGCAAGCTGGACAATCACTGAGGTATCCGTCTAAACGAGTCCCGTCTCGGCCGGCAAACACAGAAGGAACACGGTAATAATCACCAACTAGTTTCGATCCTGTTCATTGGATCTTTTTTAAAAAAAAGATCATCTCCGTGTACGATCTACCCGCTGGGAAGGCTCACATGTGATACGCTGATTACTATTTACTCCGCGGTAGGAACATCTATGTTTTTATTCAATAAATGTTTTTAGCTACCACCTAAAAAGTATACCTCTCTTTCTCTTACATTTATCGAGAGGTTTTGGAGAAGAAGGGAGGAGCGGAGGTTTACACTTTGAAGTGCCAATTTTAAAGAATCTACGGTGTAAGTAGATTGAATTGTGGGGTATCCCACACCACATATCTACCTGGAATATTTCTTTATACATGGTGAAATATTTATAGTCACAATCATTGGGATTGGAGACTTAAAAAGATTATTATACAAATTTAATACTTAGGATTATATATTGTTGTAACATACAGTATTACACTATTGTACATTCTCTCTCTTCCGCATGGTTTGTTTACTATCAGAAAATTTTCTATGATCGCTTGAAAGGACTTTATCATCATACCATCAACCGATATAAGTATTCTTTTCTGTTTTGTATATTTATTAGATTTACTCTACTAATTGTGTATGGGAAACCTCAGCGCAAAAAAGTGATTTACAAATTTCTCTCTATATGTTATTTATACTTAGGTGTAAAGTTACAATTCACTGATTTGCAGCAGTGGTATATGTAGCGCTGCAAGGGTATTACATACTTTACTAAAGTTAAAAACATGCTTTCTATGTATGTACGGCAGGGCCAAAAGTAAATCTGGCACAAAAGAGAAAGTGATTTTCTCACTGCCAGAGTCTCACAAGCACCTCTTTACACCATGCTTCATGCCGTAGAGCTCAATATCCATCGACATATGTTTCAAGTCTCCGTACATTGAGAACAGGGGGGATTAACCCCCAAAAGTACTCCACCATGTAGTGTATCAAATGCCCATTGTGCCATAAATTGTAAGCAGGGCCTTCTTACTGCTCTGTCTGCTGTATTACCCAGTATGGTTTTACTACTGTGTATGTTCATAATTATAAAGTGCTACAGAATTTACTGGCGCTACACAATCACTGGTGTGAAATTACTGGTGTTTACAATCTAAATTCCCTAACATACACACACACAGACTGAGAGAGAGACTAGGGTCAATTTGATAGCAGCCAATTAACCTACTAGTATGTTTTTGGAGTGTGGGAGGAAACCGGAGAACCTGGAGGAAACCCACGCAACACGGGGAGAACATACAAACTCCACACAGATAAGGCCATTGTCGGGAATCAAACTTATGACCCCAGTGCTGTGAGGTAGAAGCGCTAATCACTAAGCCACTGTGCTGCCCATGAAGGAATTAGGCAGTTCCATAAAAAAGTATTAGTGGTGTTAATGAGAAGTGAGCAACTTTGCTCTGAGAAAGGAGCTCAATGAGTGCTTCACATTTGGCAATATGTCCTTATTTAATTGTTTTTAAAGTTTCACAAGATTAAAAATTCCTTTGTCAATAATATCCAAGAATTTCTTTCTTCATCTTCTCATAGGAATCCCACGAAATGTTGATGTGAACCATTCTTTGTCTTTTAAAACCACATTTTAAAGAAACCATTAATAACATTATTATTTATGAAAACATTCCCAAATCTTGATAGAACTTGAGATATTCCACATTGTATTAACATTTGGGGGTATATTTACTAAACTGCAGATTTGAAAAAAAAAAGGAGATGTTGCATATAGCAACCAATCAGATTGTAGTTATCATTTATTTAGTACATTCTGCAAAATGACAGCTAGAATCTGATTGATTGCTATAGGCAACATCTCCACTTTTTTAAACTCGCAGTTTAGCAAATATACCCCTTGGTGTGTAGCTTATTGCAAACTATTGGTCTGTCTTATAAGCCATTTCATGTAAGGGACTGACTGGCTGCAGGCCAATGGTACCACTGGAGAGGAAGTCTGCTGTGTATAGGAATATGTTTCCCTCAATAACCACCTAATGTTCAGTATTATAAGCTCCTAAAATTGTTACATTTATGTTCTGTTGAATGTTGTGAGTTGCTCCTTTATATAAACTAACCTGTATTTTAGTTTGCCAATAAAAGGACAATTTTGCTATGATTTCCAAACTGTTTTTGTACAATTTTCACAAACTGATATGCCAAGCACAACACATATACAACTGTAGAAACTCAGAATTTTCTGTAGCATTTTTCTATTCACCATATGCCCAAAGAGCCCACGGGATCAGAAGCACTAAAAGCAATGTGGACACACATATTCATATAGACATATGTGTAATGCGCATCTGATAATGTACTAACATGGTCTCATTTATTCTATAAAACTTCCGTACACACACACGCACTGCCCAAAGTTAGTTGTCTTGAAAGCCCTAATGTTGATAGATGTACAAAACAAGATAGGCCGGGATTTATTTTTGCAAAAGTAGAAGCCTATTTACTAGAATTAAGATACAAAATAGTGTCTCAACAGTTAATATACAAAATCTGCATCATACACTTGCAGCAGTATACATTTTTCATTGACAGTACCAGTAGTTTGTCCCAGATTGTTCCATGTCCTGAGGTATATCCCAGTCTCAGAATACATGAGTGATGCATCGTGTATGTAATGTGTTTTTGACAAGGCAGAGAAAGGATACACGGGAAACTTATATGAAAGAGCAGATGCTTTCCTTTCTTTTGCAATGTTGCAAGACCTAGAATGCAAGTCACAGCACGAGCTGTGAGCACCGGGCTGGAGGGCAGTGATTGGTTATGGGCCAGCGGATGTAATGTTCTATTAGAGTGTACTTGATTTATTTGATAGTTTAAGCTGAGATGCAAAGGAAGAAACTTCCTTTTCCCAAAACATTTAGGCTAAAACAATCTAAAACTAAGCATTATGACCTAATAGAAGCTAAATCTTGTATTTTTCACACGTTTACATCACAAATATATTTTTTATTAATATAACTGTTTACACTGTATATTGAGTTACATGTGATAACACACATGTTTTATGTGTAACAATAAATCTGTTCACACATGTAATGAATGCTTGTTGCTGTGGTACTTTGATTCTTTGTATAATTAGTTATCATTGGTGGTAATAATGATCCTCTTCAAGTGTGTAATTCTAGCTACTCTTCTCTTACATAATGAAGAGATTCATTCTTTTATTCCCTAACTTTTCAATGCAGGTTTAATGCTGCATCCAGGAGTGACACAGCTCAGTATTATTAATCTCCCAACAATCCTATTACTAGTCTACCGTTATTGTTCGGATTCAAATAAGGAAACCTGAAATAAGGCAGAAATGACCAGGGGCCAAACAAATAAAAGACTTTTATACAGCACTTCCATTTTCTTCTACAATTACAAAAACAGCAATTAAGATCCTAAGACGGCTTCTACTTCTAGAAGCATAGTGTTACATTCATGGCTTTTGTCACAATTTAATTTGATACAAATATCTGGCACTCCTCCAATCAGCAGCTGGCTTTCATTTACTGCCTCTGTGCTGGATCTCTCCTGCTATGGAGAGACCTAACAGTCCTGGACGTGAGCAGCAGCACTATAGTATATATATTAGCACTAGGTCCTTTTTCAGTATAGGAAATTGTGGGGGTCCAAGGGGAGGCAGCCCGATAAATTGCTATTCAAAGAAAGTAAGTATAATTAAAAACCTATATTTTATAATGAGGCTGAAGTTAACTTCTTATTCGGCCAGCTTCTTATTCACTTTTTATTCATGCTCCAGCTTCTTATTCAGAAATGCTTATTTTTAAAGGATTAAATCAAGTTAGATCACTGATTTCACATCAGATTAACACTAAAGGGGGTCAACACAGGGTGGTCAGTTTGCACTCAAACACGAAAGCCAGTTACCCACCTAGGTGGAGACTCCATAAAGAGACTCCTGAGATGAGGTCAGTTCCTTCATCTTTCAGTCGTTGTGGATGAACAAGTTGAACTTTATCAAGAGGAGTGTAGCTGTTTCTTAGTACTGCCTTCTGAAAGCTTCATCTTGGGAGTCTCTTTTTGGAGTTTTTTTTTGTTTTGTTTTTAAGAACTTTATTTATAAAACACCAACACATATTTTCCACAAACAAAGTAAGGACCGAAACAGGCCATAGCAAATTACAATGTATAATAACTCCAGCAAGGACTGTGCACTTGCCCGAGCCAATACACAGAAAAACATAAAAAGAGCTAACAAGTTACACATACATATAGTTGGACTGAAATGTGCAGAAAATTGTAGTACACTACCTCTAACAGTTGTATAAGTGTGTGTGGTTTTGTTTTTTGTTACAAAATATTAGGAGGAGGGGGGATGGAGGTAGAAAGTGGAGTGGTTGGGCTGTTGTAAAACACTCTGTTTTTAGTTAGAGCAGTTGTTAGATTTTACACATGGAGTGCACAGTGTTTAGTGCCCATTAGGGGAAAAATCCTTCCCAGTAGTGTGGTGGTGTATAGTATTCAGCATGAGGTTTGGAAGATTATGGAAATGGAGAGGGGTCGTGTGACGATTATGTATTATTGTTATTTTCCCTTATTATTCAAGTATGACAATGTATATTAAATGTAACCTTGTAATGTAATGTAATCTTAACGTATGCTTTGCTAAATGACATGAGTCTAAACCTATGTAAGTGTCAATAGTCTTTTGAAATTAGCCAGGCCCAGGGACAGATAAGTATCTGTGAGGAGTTTTTTGTATGCAGAGGATGTGGATCTAACTGGCCAAGTAGAACAAGCAGAGATGAGATTCATGCCCTCTGAGATGCCAGACTTATTTCAGGGATAGATAGCTCACTTTGAAAGCCCTGTCACATTCTGGAAATCAATCTGTCCTGATTGACAGCTAACCTCCAAATGTGGGGGTGAGAGCTATGAGAAAAAGTTTTAAAATCTTCTGCCTTAGAAAATAACAATTTCATTTTCTCTGTCAAAGGTGTAAGTGTGCCATCCTTCTCCTACTCCTCACCCGCCATATCTTGAAGAGTAAGTTAGTGATTCTGGTTTTACTTCCTATTTTATTTCTGAAACTTATTTGTGCAACTTATTCTGTATGTCTTGTTATTAACAGTTTTGTAATTAAGCCTTGGAAACATTTTTCGGATTAAATAAATTTAATCTAGTATATTCTCCATGATTGTTTGTGACCTTACGAAGCCAAGTAAGGCTCATGCTACATGTATTTAATTTAAGTGTGAAACATTATTAAGTGGTTTTGGTGAACACAATGATGCCATATTAAATCCTTTGTGGTGGCAGAAAAGGTGTATTAATTGGTAAGTGACTAAGGTGACGCCAGTCATGGCCAGCTGTATCTGAAACAAGCTGGGCATTCGTGACAGGCCAGATGGTTCCTGCGAGCTGGTAGACCCTAGCGGAGGTAGCTAACATCTGTCAGTCTGTTGATTCTTTTCTATCTATCCTGTTCTTTCGCTATTAGATTTTGTGGAAACACGTTTTTTTTAGTAAGGTTTACATATATTTAAAGTTTGTTTGCATTATCTGATTGCAAAGGGTGTGTGGGTGGTATTATAGATTGCTGATGGGGTTATTGAAAAGCAGAGTATTGTGTTAGAGGATGTCATGTTTCTTTGATGTATATATTTATTCTCATTTGAGAAGTGATGCAGTAGTTTTTGTGGAGGGATTGTAGGAAAATTGGGTTTTATGATAATGTGAAATTTCATTCCTATTGGTCCATGACGATGCATATAGTCTATTTTATTTTGGACAAAGTGATATGGGATTTATTTTTGCTACAATTTTTAATTTAAAAAAAATCAACCATTGCAAAACTACAGCTACGTATTCAAAATGTTCAAAATGCTATCTGTGCCCATTTTGCCACCTGATTTAATGCCCAAAACAGTGTTCGGCCAGGCAAAAAACAGATGTTTTATATATAACTGACGACCCTATGTTGATTCCCACTATCAAATTGGTGGCCCAAAGGCATTTAACCCTTGCAAAACTACAGCTACTTATTAAAAATGATAAAATATGGTGACTTTGCCCCCTTTGCCCCCAGATTTCATGTCCAAAATCTTGTTGGGTCAGGCTAAATACTAATGCAGTTTGTATAAGGTAGTGTTGTCTTAATCTGATGTGAAATCAGTGATCCAATTTGATTTAATCCTTTAAAAATAAGCTTTTCTGAATAAGAAGCTGAAGCATGACTAAGAAGTGAATAAGAAGCTGGCCGAATAAGAAGCTAACTTCAGCCTCATTATTTTATAGAGGAAAGCTTCTTTTATTACCATATTTAGGAACCGTGGGGTGTATGTTAGGTTGACTGCAAATCGTTGTATTGACGTATATAAATCGCTTTTTTCCTTCTGGGCAAACGCAAAAATCACTTACGTAATTAGTGGTTTGTGCACATGCTCAAATGTAAAAAAGCATATTATTCATCAAGAACGCAATTTGCATTCAACTTAACATAAGCACCAGTGTATGTATATCATATGTGGAAAAATAATTTTAAATGAACAATATAATCTGTTTAAAAATACAAATAAATTTACCTTAGAATCCCAAATGAATAAGTGCAGTTTTGCACATATAAGACAACAGAAACATAAAATTTAACTGCAGATAGGAACCACTTGGCCCATCTTGTCTGCCCTTTTGTTACCTATGGTAACCTCCAACCCTTTTTGATCCTTAGTTCTTTGTAAAGATATCCTTATGTCTATCCCAAGCATGTTTAAATAGCTCTACTGTATAAGCATTTACCACCTCGGATGGGAGGCTATTCCACTTATCCACTACCCTTTCACTGAAGTAATGTTTCCTCAAATTTCCTCTGAACCTCCTTCCCTCCAGATTCAGCACAGGTTCTCATGTTCTAAAACTTCTCTTCCTTTGAAGAACGTTTCCCTCCTCTACCTTGTTAAAACCTTTGATATTTTTGAAAGTTTCCATTTAGTCCCTTCTTTCTCTTCTCTGCTCCAAACTATACATATTAAGATATTTCAGTCTTTCTGTGTAAGTTTTGTGATGTAGGCCATCATAAAAATAATATATAATTTTTGGTGTAAAATACATTAATAATCTACAATTTCGGTAGCCACAATGATCAAAGAACTAAATGATGCTTTCTGTCTCCAATGTGTCCACTCACACAAGGGGGCAATTACTTTGGTTGGTCAATGTCCCAGCTTGCAAACTGAATGTGTTTGTTGGCCCTTCAGGTTTATGATTTTCAGATCAATAGTGACCAGTTATTGATTAGATTTGCTGGTTGTTTGGGGGCAGAACACAGTGATATAGCCAGTTTGTGTTACAACAAACTAATTGTCTGTTCAAATCCTACGTGTATGGACAGACAGCTTTGTAACATTTGCTCTATTTTGACTAGTGTGTGCAGTCTTTATGTGTCAATCTGTCTTCTTGCTCTCTAATTATTGTTTTCTGTTTGTTTTCATTTAGTGTTGACTAACTCTAGGTGTATCTGTGATTGGTGTATCTCCCTCTCTCATTGTTAATATGATTGGTCAGAGATATTGCATTGTACAGAGTATAGTTTTGAATGCTGTCTATACACATTGCTGGGCCAGCAACTGAAAAAGCATTGACAGCAGGGGTAATGTGTGATTGTGCAGGTACACAATCACCATATCTCCATGTTCACATTTAAAAACATTAGTCTATAGTCTGGTACTGTCAAATAAGATGTTTTAAAATATAATATTTTATTAAGGTGTTAATGATATGCATAACTTTACATATGTGTTTCTCCTTCTAAACATTCATGTGACACATCCAGCCTGATGTCATTACATACAAATGTATTCTAACACGTTTATTGGGAATCGGTGCCCTAGAAGATAGTTCTATATTGAATGTTTTGAAAACCAGTCAAAAAAATAGTTACTATCTGAATGTGATACATGAATACCTTTTGTTTGGAATGTATTGTTTTAATTTGTCATCATCACTGTTGCATGGGGTTACAACGTTCCCTCTATTTATAATTTTATATAAATGAAAAGATTTTATATAAAAAATGATCAATATGCTGTCAGTATAAACATACAGTATAGTTTAGTGTCATGTTGTCATTTTTGCTTGGTTGTCATATATTTCTATACTAAACCTATACATTCACTCTTAACACAGAATTTCAAACTCACGGGAGTATTGACAAATGTATTCTAACACTATAAGCTAATTACAGATAACACAGGCACCGACTGTTTCCAGTACAATGAAAAGTGACAGGCTACTAAACTATGTGAGAAAAGCTGTAGATATAGTAAAGGAACATCTAACTGATTTTCATTGTGTTGTGTCAGGACCATAGCAGTGCACAGCACATTTAATTAGTGTGCTACTGTGCACCCAATGATATTTTCTAAAGGTGAACATTCATCCCTCATTCATCAATCCTGCATCCTCCATCATTCATTAACCTCTCAGATCCTTTTACCCCCTTTCATCATTATCATCATCATCATTAACCCACTCTAATCATCCACTAATCATTATTATACATTGTTTACCCCTTCATTCTCCATCATTAACCCTCTTTTGTCAGCATTGTCCAATAACTCATTTTCACCTTTATCATCAACATTCTTCATGCACCTATATGTTGTTATCATTCCCCATTAATGCCTATACCCTCATAATATCATTCACTCAACCACCTTCCTCCTCAGTCATCCAGACCTCCGTGGTGCCACAGAAGAGAGTTGGTCATACATCAGATTGCCTCTGAGCAACTCCATGATGAGCCTGCTCCCTCTCTGCTTGATCAATGTGGAACTGGTGAGTTTCTCTGAGCAAGCTTAAGTTTGGTGTTCCAGAATGTGTTACAACAATTTGAGGTATTAATTAGATGCAACTGTTTTGAAAAATCAACATGGTGTTCTGGCCCTGGTAAATTCCAGAAGCGAGCTGACATTAGTCTCCAGTTTTGTTGTTCCAAAAGAGGTGACAGCAGGATTGCCTAGGATGAAAGTTCTATGCATACATGGAACCACAGATAAATATGAGCAGCCTTGCCTTCCGCTTACTCTAAAAGGCCAAACAGTTAGGGTAGTGGCTGCCCTAGCCCCAAAACTATCGTAACCCTTATCCTAGAATGAGACACTCTCTTTTCCAGGAAGTTCTTGCTAATCGAATGCGGCTGGACATGTCGGCAACTGATACACCAGTTGAAAGTCAAACCTTAAAGGAATCTGTCCAACTCTCACTGGAATCGAGATAAAAGACAACAGAATTGTCGTTTATGAATTCTGAATACAGATTCACAACTGCTACTTGTCCCAAGTCAAGGAGAGAAGAGGAGCAGCCGATGCAGTCATTGGCCAGTGACGCTGCCGTGGAAACTTTGTTGCCACCAGATGAAGCTGAGGACTGATCCCCAATTCCAAAACTCATTTTGTTACAAGAATTTTCTAGGGATCAGCTTAATGATGTTACTCTAGAAAATGCATCTAAATGTGTTGTTGAAGTTAATGGTGTAGTCAGGGCCGCCATCAGAAATCATGGGGCCCAGTACAAATGACGCGGGCCGGGCCCCCCCTCCTTATGAGCACCCCCCCAAACAGAAGAACCTGAATAATAAAATCTTTAAAATATACTTACAGTTAGAGGTGTTGCAGCTGCTGCTCCTTCTTCTTCTGCTGCTGTCTTCCTCTGCTGCTTCTTCTTCTTCTGCTGCTGCTTCTTCTTCTTCTTCTGCTGCTCCTTCTTCTTCTTCTTCTTCTTCTTCTTCTGCGGCGGGAACTGTGGTGTGACGTCAGGTCACACCACACCATCAGTGACAAGGGAGGATCACATGATCGCAGGGATGGAGCAATGATTCCCCTGTTACTTAATCATTATACCAACAGGGACAGTTGTGGCTTTGTATCCAAATACATATACTTTAATATAGAGTTGGACCCCCTTTTGCAGAGAAAACAGTTTCCACTCTTCCTGGAAGGCTTTTCACAAGATGTTGGAGTGTTTCTCTGGGAAATTGTGCCCATTCATTCTGTAGAACATTTATGAGGTCAGGCACTGATGTTGGACGAGAAGGCCTGGCTCGCAATCTCTGTTCCAGTTCATCCCAAAGGTGTTCGATGGGGTTGAGGTCAGAGCTCTGATATATTAAACTACAGCAACTAAAGAACATTTTAATTGAACATGCAGATTCCTAACCACAGCCCACTCCCTCCCCTTAACCCTCTTATCATTGGTCTGGATGAGGTTACTTCCGGTGTGAGGTTCTGGATATAGGGGAAGGGTGAGTACGTCAATCTCTTATCTATCTGCACTCCTCAGTGCTACTCATCTACTCCCCTCCTATTTCTCTCTGGCAAGTTTTTTCTTCTCTTTGCTATTAACGTTGACTGTTGCCTTCAGTTGCGTTAATGCTTTGTAAAAGACAATGCAGTTCCATGGGAACACTCATTAAATCATACAGTACCCTATACTTCAGATATTGATCGGGATCAGAAGTCTTTTTTTGTGCCAATTAGGTCTGCCCTTATTATGTTTTTTAAATAGTGCAGGGCCACCCAAACACACACCTGATTGTCATCCAATTGATTGAGTCCCCTGACTCTAATTATCCTCTTAAATAAATTGATAATTCTAGAGGTTCACATACATTTCCCAACAAAGAAACTTATTGATGGATCATTTAGATAAATAAATTATTGAAACATATATGTTTCTGTTTTTGGAACCTAATGCATGTCATTAAAGCAGACAAATTCCTTGAAGGTTTATATGAAATGTGGTAAATGTAATAAAATCATCTACATGTGGCACGAACTCTCATGCCTGCCAGTGTATTGGCACAATTGGTTGCTTATAGGTCAAAATCAAGTCTCTAGGAGAGGAATTAAATATTAATGAAATCAGTCATCCAAAGCTAAGCAACAATCGAAGACCATGAAACTTAGCTTGCTATTAAACATAATTTAAAGGACTCCTAAACTTAAAGTATAAGATACAGAGGGTGCATCAGCTATGGGGCCTGGAGGTGAAGGTGAAGGGGGTTCGGCAAAGCCAGATCACCACTATTGCAAAGACCACGCTGCCCCCTGACATCCCCACTGATGCGCGATCCAGCTTATGAGCCCAGGGTACATGCACTGTACTGGTGCATTATGAAAAGAGGCCCCCACTCTTCTGATGATGCACCAATTAGGCACATGCACAATGGGCTCATAAGCTGTTTTGCACATGCACAGAAGAGCTCCCTGCTGCGCTCTATTTCGAGTAGAGAGGGCATCCTGGAGGTAAGACCGGCCTCACAGAGTGCCAAACTTTCATGTTGGGCCTGGCGATGAACCTCCTTTGATCCCAAGATTTATAACATCAAGTGGTTAATATGATGACAATTATGATATGCAAAGCTGCATTTTTCAGAGCTGTTTTGCCCTCTCAAAAAGAACTTGAATTCAGCGTCAGTTCAAAGGTCACAGAGATAAAGCTCATCCCTATTCTTGTAGTAGGACACTCTTTGCACCTTCCAACTGAAATTCTGCAAAGAGTGTATTTCTTGGACATATATTGCCCAATGTAATAAAACTTCTCTGCAATTCCCTCATAGGGTTAAACACCTAATGGCTCATGATAACAGGTCATTCTTATATTAACAAATGTCATTGTCTCTTAAGTGCAAACTGTACAGTGTGCGCACACATCCCATATGTAAAAATAAAACAAACATTCTTCGTGTCACCAAATCTAAAGAGGGTTGTTGTGAAAATATAAACTATTCCAGTAAAAAAAGTATGATAATCTTATGGAATCTAGTTTATACTTACAGAATATTTCTGGTATGTATTATCCATGAAAATGCCGTTTTATTTTTAATGGTAATTACTACTACAGCCTTATTGCATGTTGTCCTTTCACTGTTTGTTTGTTTAAACATTTTACTGCTAAGGTTTGTTGGGGGGGGGTTTATTGAGGGCTTGATTGAAGTACTCTGATCACATGTGTCTGTTAACCAGATATATTCATAGTAGAATGGCTGCAAAGCCAGTGATGGCTGCTTAGTTAGTGTGTATAGCTCTAAGTGTATAGATACAAGTGTGAAACAAAAAATTTAAACAGCATAATTCGGAGTTATACCGGAGTTACACAGGAGGAAACAGGAGGTGAACATTCTGCCTATTAACACAGCTTCACAAGGACAACAGTCAGTATTCACCTGAAATTCCATATTCTACCTCTGATGTTTTCAACTCACTCTGACTACAAGCTACATGCAACATGAGGACTGTTTTGGACTCTGATCTCATTTTCCTCTCATCTCATGAAAGTTTGTTCTATTTGTCAGTTTGTTTTCAATGCAAAATCCACTCTGTTTAATCAGACTGCTGTACTACTTACTCAACCACTCCCTACCCATGCTACAGTTATTTCAGTCCCCTATCTCACCACTGTACTTCAATTCTATTTAAGTTTTGTCTCCCTTTACAAGTAGGAAGAAATTATACTGTCTTTCAACCAATCTCCTCTCTCATGAGTCTGCAAAATCTCAGCTATTCAATTATCTGCTCTTTATTACTCTCCATTCAACACTTCCACCCACTCCCCCACATGGCTCCCCACATCATTACTTTATACTATCCAGACATCCAGGAATACACTACATTTGCTGCAGCCTAGCTCTACACTACTTATCTGATTACACTGGACATTGCAATTAGGCAATTCCTTTAATTCCTCATTTTTGCTATTTGACTACTAGTCCCAATGCTTGCCAAAATATTTTTCTTTCTCTCTTTTCATGGCATTATCTTTAGGACTATATCATCCCTCACCCATCCTGCAACACACACCTCTGTCCACATTGCCCCTTCATTACTTCACTCACCTCTAGTTAACACTCATGAACTCTTTTGCTATTTAAATTCAATAACTTTAACAGCCTCACCCTGCCGCCAGAAACTAAAAGGACACACATCTTACAATCATCTTTCCTACCTTTCTTCCTCCCTGCTTCCATTAGCTGGTGATATATCACCTAATCCAGGTCCCCCTCACTTCTCCCACACACATATATCTGAACACTACAGAAATCTGGCAAACCTCAAACACATCACCTGTCTCCCCTCTCTTCCAAAGTCCTTTAGATGTGCCCTTTGGAATGCACGCACTGTTTGTAACAAACTTACCTCCGTACATGATCTCTTCCTCTCATACAACCTCAACCTTCTAGCAATAACAGAAACATGGCTCACGCATTCAGACACTGCCTCACCTGCAGCCCTTTCACATGGTGATCTCCATTTCACCCACACCCCAGGCCAGGAGGCAGAGAAGGAGGGGGGTTGGACTACTTCTCTCCCCACAGTGCACATTCACAGTTCTACCAAGTATCCCTTCACTCACATTCACATCTTTTGAAGTACATGCTGTTAGGATTTTTAACCCATTCTCTATGCGTGTTGCTGTCATCTATCGCCCCCCTGGTCCACACCAACAATTTCTTGAACACTTCTCTGCATGGCTCCCTCACTTCTTATCTACTGATATCCCCACCATCATCATGGGTGATTTCAACATCCCTATTTCTAATCCACGTTCCAATGCTGCTTCCAAACTACTCTCTCTAACCTCCTCACTTGACCTCTCCCAGTGGATTGAATCTGCTACTCATCAGGATGGCCACTGTCTTGATCTTGTTTTCTCTAGACTATGCTCAGTTTCTAATTTCCTTACCACTCCTGTCCCCCTCTCGGATCATCACCTTATTAGCTACGCGCTCACCCCCAGTTCTTTACCCTCCCTGGTGTCAAACTCTTCCAAGCCTCCTCGTACCCGCAGGAATATCAACGCTATTGATTTTCAACAGTTTTCCACCTCTCTCCAACACCTTCTCTCCCCAATTTCTACATTCTCCTCCCCTGATCGGGCAGTCCCCCATTTTCATAAAACCCTAGCAACTGCTCTGGATAAAGTGGCTCCAGCGACACTACATACTTCGCGTAGAATTCGTTGCCAACCATGGCACACTACAGTAACACGAACTCTACAAAAACTTTCTCGTAAAAAAGAACATCACTGGCGTAAATCTTGTGCCTCTAATGATTTCATCACATATACTGATATCTACCACTCCTACAGAAATGCTCTGGACACTGCTAAACAAATATACTACCGATCTCTCATCTATGCTCAGGCTTCTAACCCCAAACGCCTCTTTAACACATTTAACTCTCTTCTGAATCCTCCCGCCCCAAATCCTCCAACTAACATCAGTGCACAGGATCTTGCTTCCTATTTCAAGGACAAAATAGATAAGATCAGGCTTGAAATGGTATCTCCCTTGACAAGCAATCTGCTCAATTCCTTTGTAGCACCCTCTGACACTCTCTCTTCATTTGATCCCACAAATGAAGAGGAAGTTTCTACTCTCTTCTCATCTTCCTACTCTACCTCCTGTCCTCTTGATCCCATTCCCTCACAAATGGGTATGTCCCTGTCTCCTGTGCTCATTCCCCCTCTAACTAAAATCTGTAATCTATCTCTTTCTACTGGTATTTTTCCATCTATATTCAAGCATGCAGTGATTACTCCCATTTTAAAAATACAGAATTCTGACACTAACTCTCTCATAAATTACCGCCCCATCTCCCAGCTCCCATGCCCCTCCAAGCTTCTCGAGAGAATTGCCTACACACGCCTCACACACTTTCTTACAGCAAACAACCTATTGTATCCTCTTCAGTCAGGCTTTCGCTCTCAACACTCCACAGAGACGGCGCTGACCAAAGTTGTCAATGATTACCAATACTCTCTTCTAATTCTCCTGGATCTCTCTGCTGCATTTGACACTGTTGACCACTCTCTCCTCATACAAACGCTGCAATCCCTAGGTCTTGAAGGCACTGTCCTATCCTGGTTCTCATCCTACCTATCTAATCGCTCTTTCAGTGTTAATTTCTCTGGATCCACCTCTGCTCCGCTTCCTTTATCAGTTGGAGTTCCACAAGGCTCAGTCCTAGGTCCTCTGCTATTCTCTATCTACACCAGTTCTCTTGGAAAACTAATAAGCTCCTTTGGATTTCAGTATCATCACTATGCGGATGATACCCAAATTTATCTATCCTCTCCTGATCTTTCACCATCTGTGTTGTCTCGCGTTACTGACTGTCTTTCTGCCATTTCATCTTGGATGTCTTCTCGCCAACTCAAATTCAATCTTTCAAAAACTGAATTAATAATATTCCCACCCAAGAACAGAAGCTTCCTGCCTGACATTTCTATTTCTGTCGATAACATGACCATAAATCCCACCCCGCAAGCTCGTTGCCTAGGTGTAATCCTTGATTCACAACTGTCGTTTATTCCCCACATCAACTCTATATCTAAATCATGTTACATACACCTAAAGAACATTTCCAGAATACGCACATATCTGACACAAGACACCGCAAAAACATTAATTCATGCACTCATCATCTCCCGCATCGACTATTGCAATTCCCTCCTTACTGGTCTTCCCAAAGGCAGACTTGAACCCCTACAATCTATTTTGCACGCAGCGGCTAGACTGATTTTCCTTACAAACCGTTATTCCTCTGCTGAGCCACTCTGTCAGTCTCTACATTGGCTGCCTGTATTTCAACGAATCCAATATAAAATTCTTCTACTAACATACAAGGCCATCAACAAAATTGCACCAACATACATTTCCTCACTTGTCTCGAAATATCTCCCTACTCGACACCTCCGTTCTGCACAAGATCTACGTCTCTCCTCCACTCTCATCACATCCTCCCATTCTCGGTTACAGGATTTTTTCCGGGCTGCACCTACTTTGTGGAATTCCCTCCCTCGCACAGTAAGACTTTTCTCTAGTCTTCAAACCTTCAAGCGTTCACTGAAAACCCACCTCTTCAGACAAGGTTATGATATTCCTCAACCATCATCTTAATTTCCCTAGATTACCCTATTGCCATCCTCTACACTGCTAACGCAAGACAACAACCTTCTGACCAACATTGCAACACACACAGCCCACTCAGTACTTTTACCTTTTCAGTCTGGCTGGTCCATTGTGCAATATGATGTAGCACATGCCCTTGTGTTTCTAACTCCCATTGTCCTATAGATTGTAAGCTTTCGAGCAGGGTTCTCTTACCTCTCTGTCTGTATGTATTACCCAGTATTGTCTTATTAATGTTTGTTCCCAATTGTAAAGCGCTACGGAATTTGCTGGCGCTATATAAATAAATGTTGATGATGATGATGATGATCCATGCCCCTGCAAGAAGGGGCATCGTGAGGGCAAGTTAGGACCCAGACATGGGCTTCCTGAGAGGTGGTGACAAGGGCGGCTGCATTACTAAGGTAGGAGGACTGAAGCACCTATTGCATCCTCTCAGCCACTTACATCAGTATCCGAGTCTATAACATATTTTCCGCGCACAGGGGCTGTGTGTGATAGCTGGGTCTCCGGAAGAGTTGTAGGACCCAGGATCCGTCGGCGACCGCGGGAGTGTATTCTCGGCAGGCGGGCAAGGACGTCAATAAAATGTACCATCAAGACAAGGGAGGATCACATGATCGCAGGGGTGGAGCAATGATTCCTCCACCCCTGCGATCGCATTCTGGTGCCTGGTTGTCACGCTGACAGCCAGCCTGAAAACATGAGTGCAGAGAAGCGGAGGCAAGGGGAGACCAGCGGAGACGCCTTGGACTGCAAGACAGGTAAGTTACCCCCCTGATGGCGACCCTGGTGTAGTGAAAGCTGCCAGGCCAGCAGAAAGTGTACCTTATTTTTTGGTTATAGGGGATTTATTGTATAGTGTGGGGTTTGTACAAAAGAAAAATGTTGATTAACTGTTGATACACAGGTATGAGTCCTTTAGTTTTAAAAGCTACACACACATCTTTTTGGGGGTCATTTGGGAAAAAATCAGACCTCGGAAAGATTTTACTGGCCGGGAATATGTATGGCAGTAAGAAGGAACTACCTGCCCTGCCCAGATTGTCATAGAAATTCTCCAAAACCTGATTACACAGGACCATCTATTCTGATGCTTCAAGTTCCCTTTGAACAGATAGCTGTGCACCTGGTGGGTTTGTTGGAACAGTCAGCACACCATTCCATTGCGTAATAGCAAGTCAAGAACTATAGCGAATGAGCTAATCCTTCTTTATGGGCCTATTTAACAAAGAGAAAAATGAAAAATAGTTTTCAATACTTATCGCGTTGGTAAGGAATGAATTATTTCTCATATTTATTAAAAAACCAACACAGGAACAGCAGTTCCGATAAACTGCTGTTTCTGTGGAAAAAAAAAATACTCACCACGGCGTCTTCCCAATGCGCTCTTCTCCGGATTTCTTCATCCCTTCTTCGTTCTTTCTGTGCGCATGCGCCGATCGAAATTCATGGGCCTGCGAACAGGAACTCTCCAGTAGTCAGTGAGACAAACAAAAATCATGGGACAGGGAGGGATAACATGATCCCTCTGCACATGCCCTGTCCAGCTCTGCTCTTCAGAGCAGAGCTGGATATAAATGAAAGTGAAGTGAAGACTTCATTTACGATGATGTATGCTAGCGTCAGCTGGTGTACATTAACATAGCAAGTTTCCCAAAAAAATCTCTTTTTCGGAACTTGTTAGATTGTGTTAGACCATACTATTTTATGGTGACTGCTCATAAAAACAAAATAGAATGCAAAGCATGCGATGCAACATTCATACATTTAAGGAATACTCCAAATTGCATCATAATGATGGTAAGTATACTTTAGTTAGATTGCACTACTTAGTAAATAGGCCTGTATATGAGGTTGGGAATTCCAAAATAAATCCTAACTCACCAGAGCACTTCTTTCATGTCAAAGTTAATGGAAGAATGAAGTCAATTACTTGACATAAAAGCCCTCTGCACATCGGTGTATCACCTGCAAATTAATTGACTAGTGGAGCTCTTTAACCATACTTTATGACTTTTTGTGTCAGTGACCCAAGAAAGAAAAGACTGGAATACTCTCCTCCCATTTCCAAGGTTCGTGGTATGGGAAGTACCACAAGCTTCAACAGGTTTTAATTCATTTGATCTGTTGTATGGAAGAAAGCCTAAGGGTATTTTGGACTTCCTCAAGGGAAGCTGCGAACAACAAAAACCCAAGGAGCCAAATGTAGTTCAATTTGTTTATATAGGAGGATGAGACAAATAGGTCCTCTGGTAAGACAACACTAAGAGGATGCCCAGTAGTGTTGGAAAAGGCATAATGACACTTAGGCAGTAGTCCATTATTTCAACCTAGATGACAAAGTATTAGTTCTTTTCATCTCACCCAGGAAAGTAAACTCTTTGCACACTGGAAGGGACCTTATGAGGTCATAGAGGTGGGTGGGCCAGTGAACTATAGAGTCCACCACTTGGGTAGAAGGTGGGAAGAACACATTTATTATGTCAATCTACTAAAATCTTGGCATGAGGAAAATCCAGTGTCTTGGATGCTAGCCATTAAAACAGAGGACTATGCGGCACCCATTCAGTTCTCCTTGACAGCGCCTCTAAGACAGCATGTGGTAGAAATGGTTGCTTGTAACAGGTATGTCTTTCCCCCATTCCTCGCTATACCACTCTTATTACATAATCACACTCCCTGGGATAGTAATTAAGCGACATCCCTACCGTGTACCCGACAGGCTGCAGTGAAGAGGTTGTAACATGGAGAGTGATGGCTGCCTGTCACACGTAGCAAGGACAATGAGGGGGGAAATGATGAAATTGGTGTCACATGCAAAGGATAAAAGGGGTGTCAGAGCTAGTGATTGTCCCATGAGGAGGGGAGGTTTGAGGACTCAACACTAGCTCCAGATGACAGCTGTCAGAAAATAGTTCACAATGATGGCTACAAACACCTTCTCTCAATTCCTAATCAACACTCTGCTAAGAACAGTAATCTAGATAATCTCTTCACCTGGACTACTGCACTAATTTCCTTACTCTGTGTGACCGGATGGGCTTACATTGTCTGTTGGGGGAAGAGAAGTCTGTTACACAGTTTATCTGGATCGCATTCTCACCATCAGTAACTGAGTGTTAATGACTACTCCTATTGGTGTCACCTGCCACCAATCGTCGACTTGAAAATGCCAATTGTGCAATAGTTGGAGAATTCAACTACCACCACCAGGCTCCTGCACCGGCACCTAAAACCGCTAACTTCTGGATCGGTGACATAACTGCTGCAGAGCCTCTACTGTGGGCTGGCTGGTAAATCCTGACTGCTCACTATGGATCAGGTCTGCTGGGTAGCAGGCAGAGAATTGACACAGAGACGCTGGGTTCAACACAGGACAGCCGAGGAATAGATTAGAGTATAAGCTCTTATCTGTTAGTCACAGGATACAGCAGGTAATAGACTTCAGGCAGAATCTTCAAGCAGTGATGTTTATTGCTCAGGATCCTTACAAGGATCTTTGCACACTCGTTGGAGGTACTAGTGATCATACAGAAGTACAGATGTATACTACAGTTAAAATAGAAAATACAGCTCTTTATATACTGTTTCTGAGACACTTGTTGGTGGGGGTAACCCAGCTCACTGATCCTATTTGGCACCACAAAGTCTGAGATATCACATCAAGTGTTTAGCATCAAGATGTAATATATTCTCTAATCTTCAATTTAACAATTTAAAATTAACAAAATGGACATAAATCTGTGATTTCCAAAATTACTTGATTTTACATTACTCAAATAGTCCCCTCTCTTTTAAACAGGACAGAATACACAGGATAGAAAGCTAACGACCCCCCTTCTGTGTATTCAGTCTAAAAAGATGTGTTGGTCATTCACAGATGAAAGGCCTAATTAGCATGGAATTTCCTTTACGCACAAGCTACAAAACCAAATTTCCTCCAACATGGCATATGGCCTCAGAAATCAATACATTTCCATTACAAAAATCTGTACATTTGCAATGATACACATTGCCGAACTGCGCCACTAATTAAATTACATTTATACAATAAGTTTTATTTCTAGGTAATCCAGCCACACTCTGCAATCAGGCCTTCACTGCAAATATGAAAACATCTATCTCACCTGTCTGTAGCCTAATCTATCTACTGCGTCTTGTATCTCACTACCAGCCCACTTTGGACTAAGTAGCTTGGCTGGATGTAGTATGTTTCTGACTGCGACCCCAGCTCCTTCCTGGAATCTGTCATCCCCATGATAGGAGGAAGGAGGAGACAGTGGAACAGTCTGCCCCACAGAGGGACAGAGGGGGGGAGGGGGTGCAGGTGGATATAGAGGAGGAGGCTGTAACATGGGGAAGAAGAAACAGAGGGGAAGGCTATCACATATGGAGGGTGAGACAGAGGGAGAGGCTGTCGAACTTGAAACTGTTGCACGCAGGGAAGGAAAAGGAGAGACAGTGGGAGAGTCTCTCACAATCTGAGAAGAGGTAGAGGCAGAAGAGGAGGCTGTCACATGCTGAGAAGAGGTAGAGGCAGAAGGAGAGGCTGTCACATGCTGAGAAGAGGTAGAGGCAGAGGGAGAGGATGTCACATGCTGAGAAGAGGTAGAGGCAGAAGGAGAGGCTGTCACATGCTGAGAAGAGGTAGAGGCAGAAGGAGAGGCTGTCACATGCTGAGAAGAGGTAGAGGCAGAGGGAGAAGATGTCACATGCTGAGAAGAGGTAGACGCAGAGGGAGAGGATGTCACATGCTGAGAAGAGGTAGAGGCAGAAGGAGAGGCTGTCACATGCTGAGAAGAGGTAGAGGCAGAAGGAGAGGCTGTCACATGCTGAGAAGAGGTAGAGGCAGAGGCAGAGGATGTCACATGCTGAGAAGAGGTAGAGGCAGAGGGAGAGTTGGTCACATGCTGAGAAGAGGTAGAGGCAGAGGGAGAGGCGGGCACATGCTGAGAAGAGGTAGAGGCAGAGGGAGAGGCTGTCACATGCTGAGAAGAGGTAGAGGCAGAAGGAGAGGCTGTCACATGCTGAGAAGAGGTAGAGGCAGAAGAGGAGGCTGTCACATGCTGAGAAGAGGTAGAGGCAGAGGGAGAGGCGGTCACATGCTGAGAAGAGGTAGAGGCAGAGGGAGAGGCGGTCACATGCTGAGAAGAGGTAGAGGCAGAAGGAGAGGCTGTCACATGCTGATAAGACAGTGGAAGAACTTGTCACATGCTGAGAAGTGGGAGAGAAGGCAGGCAGAGGAAGCGGCTAGTGGTGGGCAGAACATTCAGAACTGTGTGCTCTTCATTACGACAGGGATTCCTTATACCCCAAAATCACAGACACGCCTATGGGCAAGCTGGTGAACTGTCCAGAGGATGAGTGGTTAGGTGGGTGGAGCACCTCTTAAGTCTGGCAGCCTCACATCACACTTACTGCATTCCACTGGCACTGGGCTCTTTCCACATTTCCCGAATTTTTTAAAGGTATAATTGATTGAAAATTGTTGCCCCATTTCAACTCATAGGGTCTGATTCATTTTCAGACATAAGACTCTTTTTGCGTACAATATCTTGCGTGAAATAACTCTGCGCATGATTAGAAAATAACCTTTTGCTAATGAACAAAGATTTTCAGAACTTGAGCCTGATGGCTAATGCTATTGAAGCCTATGGTGAAACATTGTGGTAGAGGGATCTCCGGATCCCTCACCGCATCTTACCTGCTTTCCCCTACGGTGACTATCACAAAAGTGGACACTTTGCAATAGTGACTATAGAAAAGATAGGAGATAGGTGTTCACTGGGACAGTAATTTATCATGACTGTTGTTTCGGCAGATCACTTTTAATAAATGGTCTTGATCATTGTGATAAAGAATGAAAATGATCATGGCAAAAAAACGGTTATTGTTAAATATGCCCCATAGTTGCAAACTGCTGAACGGGTTTGAAAATTTAGCTTATACACTACTTTATTAGGCAAATGAGTAACACATCACCTAAATTTGTGTGTGTACCTAAATAAAGCTCTCTGACTGTATAGCACTGTGGACCATCTTTAAAAAAAAAAATAATTAAGGTGAAATATGCAATTTCACTTATATGTATATAACCTCTGTAACATTGGACAATAAAGAGTCAGAAGTGACTAAAAAGATAAATCATTTCAGTGTCCAAACTCTATAATCTGCCAAACAACAATTTTCTCTCAAAATCAAGTGAATTGTGCTGATTTTGATACATTTTTTGCTAACTTTAAAAAAATACATTTACTCTCTAAATATCAGAGCTATTCCCATTCATTTCAATTGGACATTCATTTTAATGGGGCTGTGTGCACAACGTAGATATGAAATAAGTAGACCTTTGAAATTAATGAGTCATTGAAATAAATGGAGCTCCTTGGGATTGTTGTTTTTCTCCCACAAGAATAGAGGATCAGTTAGGTTCTATTGGTGTGTCAGTTCTCGGGAATCCTTTCACCGCCAGCTAATCAGAAGCAGCCAGTGTAGGAAACCGCTTGTAACTGGCTGGATAATTTAGCGGTGAGCAGCTATAGTGTTCCGTGGTCAACAACAAGAAAAGAAAAAAATAATTATTTTAGAGACACTAGTCCATTATTCTAGGATCGTTAGGGTCGCAAATCTTCTTCATTCAGTGGCCACCATAGCCCTGGCTGTCTGCTGCTGGGGCTGATTGAGGATTTGCAGGATGGCACACTGGCTGATTTATTTATTTTTTAGTGGAGCTATTCCATTCATATCAAAGGATCATTAATTTCCAGTGTGTGCGTCTTACATGCAAACATCCTATTGAAAGGAATGGGAAAAGGTATCTACATGCACAAATGGTTTTACCCATTTTTTTGTCTCACTCACCACAATGGTTTTGAGGCAAAGGGCAAGATTCAATTAGCCGTAATTGTGGTACAAGAAATATCACTCATTAATGAGGTCGAGCAAAAATGAACAAAGATTATTAGCAGAAACATCCCACTGCAAAACATTGTGCAAGGTTCCTATGGGATTTCACAGCTAATTGTATCTCTCCCAAAGGGTCTGAAACCTGTGTATCCATTTAGTTCAGTCATTTAAATTATTTTGTGATATCTAATGTTTAAAAAAAAAATACTGAGTTTTATGGCGATGTTCCTTTAAATAACAATTTTAAAATGCTAAATTCTATAAAATGTAAATTTAATTCACTATAAATGAAAATAATATTTCAGGAATACACCTCTCCTACTAACTTTCACTACCATGTAGATGGGAGAAGGGATGCTTGAATGCTATGTTTTCCATCTCTAACAGCTTGCTGGTTTATATTAAATTACTGATTCTACATTTTAAATATGTATAATTCATGTGCTTTAATTAAGAAGCCCCTTAAAACAATACTATGTTATCTTGCTTACTGATCATTTATAATAATAAAGTAATATATAGTTAGGCTCTAAAGTAGCAGAAAGCATTCTCCACAATTTTACAAAACAGCCAATATAGTACTATGTCACCTGTTCGCTTTAGCAATGTACTTAAAGGACTTAATTTAGAGTCGGACGCATGTGCAGAAACCTCCAAATCCGCCTGCATTTTGGACGCAATTATCACTTGCGACAGCTTGCGACTCACTATGAGAGAATGGGAGGAACGCGGAATTGTGAATGCGTGACCATGTAAATATATCCTAGTCGCAGTGAGGCGCAGACGCAACACACGTCAAAACAGGGCTAAAGCTGTGCGGCAGGAATTAGGTGGTGCAAGCGTTAGCTAGCTGCAGGAGCTGCTCACAGCTCAATAGGGTATTAAGAGTGGGACGCAACTGGGGTTGCTTGCCACTCGTAATACCCTACCAAGCTGCGGCACACTCCCGCTTCTACACTTCTTAAACGGACTTTGCGTCCGACTCTAAATGAGGTCCAAACTGCGCAAAATGGGGCATGTAGAGTTGGATGTACATCTGCTCTTTTTTGTATACAATATGCATTACTGTAATGCGTATTCACGCAAATTTTGTTGCATCTTACACTTACAATTGCTTGCAACTGGAGAGGTGGAACAAAGGAGGGAAAGGTCAGGCAACAGTAGGCTGAGTACAGTAAGTATGTATTGTATGTAAGTAAGTAAGTATGTATTCACGCAACTGCGACTGAGGTAAACCAGGACATAGACATATCAGGAGGTGCATCTCTTGCGGGCGCTAAAGGACTGGTACAACGATTTGATGATTAGCTAGCAGCTTCTGATTGACTGGCAGCATCTTGACCCCTCCCACTGATACTTAATTCATTACTTTAGTCGGGCTGCTATATCATATAGTCAGGGCCGGTGCAAGGTCTGTAGGCGCCCTAGGCAAGGTTTCAGCTTACCGGCCCCCGCGAGGTTGTCACACACAAAATTTTTTTGAAAATGTTTACATTTTGAAAAACAGAACAATATATAAATAAGTATGTGTGAACACTTTGTGGACCGCAATGGACCCGTATTGTCACACACTCAAGGTGTCTCAGTAACCACCAACAGCACACAAACAATATTCTGATTGGTGAGGGTCTCAGCCCACAGCCAGTGATCACTTTGGTTCAAGAAAGAGTGTAAAATAAAAAGAGCAACCCTTACCTTCTCCTGGCTGGCAAGGATGCAGTCCAGATACCCTGATGCTTTCAACACTGTCCAAGCTCCACTTCTACCCTTTGGGAAGTAACAGCAGTAATTGATTTAATATTGCTTGTTGACATAATATACATTTTTCTACAATTATATATAGTTTGCATATCAAATATAGAGGATGAGGTGCCAAATAATAGTCATTTTTCTCACGCATAGTTTGCAAATAAAATATAGAGTATGACGCCGAAGAGGTCTAATATCACATGATCACTGACTGACTGCCTAAGGTTGCCTAATGGGAGCGCCGGGCCTGAATATAGTCTATTTGCATTATTTAAGTGATATTTCCATTTGAACTGTGTCAGGAAAGAAGATACCCATGTGATTTTTAAAGAGGAAAACAATAGTTGTCAGTATATAAATTATTTTGTATTTAATTAGATTTTATATTGAAAATGTTAATTTATTAATATCACTGTCCAGACCCTATTTTCATATATCTAATATATAAATGCTTAGTGGTGTCTGTCTGTCTGTGTGTGTGTGTGGAAAAAAAAACCAAGTTGCAGCGCCACCTGCTGGGCAGAGTTATACACTGACCTACTAAATTCTTAGTGTGTGTGGGGAAAAAAATTCAAAAAGGGCTGAAATTGGGCTCAAACTCATTTTCGTGAGGTAATTTTACCTCATGAACACACATGTGTAGAGGCGTGCGTTAGTGTGTGTGTGTGTGTGTGTGTGTGTGGAAAAAACTATTTTCTCAGAAAGGGCTCATCCAATTGACCTGAAATTTGGTATACTGACATTATTTGACAAAAAAATTAGAATAGTCAAGTCAGTTAACTTCCATCATCCCCCCTTCCCCCCGTGGGAGGGGTAGTAAAGGCTAAATTTACGAGTTGAGGGCTCAAAACTCATTTTCGTGAGGTAATTTTACCTCATGAACACACATTAAAAGGCCGCTTGCGTCGGGAACTAACGCTCTTCCACTGAGGAGGCCTGGGCTAGGTCCAATGCATGACAAGAACCTTTTTAAGACCTTAAGTAGCTTGATTTGACTAGAATGCATGAGTATCATGCACGGGTTAACTTGTATATATATTTGAAACTTTGTGACTTTATTGCATTGCATACAAATATTGACTTCAGAATTTACTGTTAACACAGTTACGCCACATCTCTCTGCTATCTCTAGTTTCTCTGCACTATTGTGATGCATAAGTATAAACAATTGTAAACCTGCTGCAAATGACAGTGTTGTTAACATTGATGCATTGTGTTATGCATCCACCTGAACATTTGGGGCACAAATGCTACCAACTCTACTTGAGCCCCTATGTGTACACAGGAATATACTGCAGGTGTATGTTTTCAGACTCAAGTAACACAAAGGGCAAAACTCACTATTTACAGGAAAGTCACTGCTGCTCTGTTATTTGTTTGGAAGATTAAGGGAAGAGATCTGTTTACAGGATTTCCTCACCATTGAAGACATAAGTACACTTTTTTTATCCTTGCAACATTCTAAGTAATGTTTCGTATACAAAATAAAAACCGTGAGATAAATAAGGAAGTGGGTGTAAGTTAAATCAGACTTTGGGCCTTAATAGCTTACACTTTCTTATTTTTTAATTTATTTGTGATTTTATATGTCTATTTTAGGAGTCAAAATAGAATTTCGTCTTTGTCACAAACAATGAGCTATTTAAAGCAGAGACTGAGTAAACTATACATATCAGTTGTTCACCAACCAGAGAACCCTCATAGAGTTCTCCAACATCTGGAGAATGGACCTTTAGGAGAGAACGACTTCAATGGAGTCTGGTATTTCCCTGCCTATAGTTAATGATTGCCAGGTAGGTAATATATTTGCGACATATGTCTGTCATTTTCTTTAAGACTCAAGCTCATGTTTTTTTTTTTGTGTGAGTCACCTTCCATTCTCGAATTTTACAAACGCTGATATTGAACAGATTTGCCCAAAGGGATCATTATCCGTGTAAGATATGCAAGCTACACATGAGTCACACTGGCAAGTGCATAAACAAAAATGCAGCGAATTATTATCCTTTACGATCAGTTTTATTCAACATCCTTCTGAACTCAATATGGAATGCATGGGAATGGTCCATAGCTCACACACAGTCAAGACGCCCCTGTATGTATGAACCCAAATCTATAATAGCTGTAACACATATGCTCGTCCAACCATTTCCACACAACAGCTGGAATGGAGCTAAGTTTTAGCATATGTGGTAACTTTGTGACATGACCTTCCTGTGACCTTACAGCACACAGTAAAGACAATGGTCAAGAAGAAGATCTGGGTAATTTTTAACTCAAACTGTTAATGAGTAATAAGTGGTGCGTCTCAACACTTTACTACTCACACATAAAAAAAAAAACCTTAATGTTTTGTGCCTCAGATAAAAGATAAAAATAAATAAACAGAAAATAAAAAAACATAACAAATTGAAATACCTAGCTTTAAAGTTTAAAATGGTTATCAACATCCTTGAATAATCCAATAAAAACGCTGTTTTGTTCTAGGCTTTCCTAGAATACACACACGCACACACGCACACACGCACACACACACATATACTATATATAGGACTCATATGTTTAAAAATGCAATAAAAGTCTTTGAATTGCTTTATATGATATTAAAATGTCTGTGCTCAGATCTTTACTGTGCTCGCTCACTTTGTGACTGTTATTTATGGCACCTTCACATGAGATACACTTCCCACTTTTCCTGCAGGAAAGCGATAAATTATCCTGCTGCTCAACTTTTGACTTCTACTGAGCAATAATTGGGGCTCTTTAAAGTGTCCACTCTCAGAAACATACAGCTGAAATTACCAGCAACAATACCTTCGTTTTCACAGGTCAGAGGCAGCTGGCAGACAATTTCCTGTATGTATACCTCAATATAGTGTGCAGTTATTTAAATGGATTCTACATGGCAATCCTACTACTTTTCTGAGAGGTTTGGCCAGAAATCACTTGCCGTGAGTATGCCAATAATGTACTTCAGGGGAGAGACAGACATAATAAAGGAAAATGTCTTTTAACAGTGTTGTGTATCTGTGTTGTCCAATTGGCAGGCTGCACATTGACACATAGACCTCCAAAGCTTATCTGCGGCATCAGATATTTCTGCACAGCTTCACATTCCATGATATATGAATACAATGGTATTCTCTTTAATTAAATTGTAATTTTAGATATGGACTGATTCTCAACGATATGACAAAACCGGAGTTTGATAAATAAATTTCAGAGTGTGTAGCATACAAATACTGTAGGAATTAGGCAAGTAATGCTTATGGTATAGCCATGTTATGTAGGTATATTTTGTGGCATTTAAAGGATAATTCCACCTACAACTGAAAAAAATTGTTTTCAGTGACATTATTATGACAGTAAAACAAGAAAAATCTCACTGATCCGACTCAGGTCCTGTGAATCCTTTAATGGTCCCAAGTAAGGAGAATTTCTTCTCATTGGGGCATGCTTTTTTTTTTAACTGCTTGGAGACTTGACAATGCCTATCATGTGCTTATTATTTATTCTCACATAGGTAATAAATTGGCCAAATGCAATGGACAAAATTTAGTCATTTCATTTTAGTTAATGTACCATCTTTTAGCAGCTAAGCCTAAAATTATAATGCTGTCTCAGGATGGGGTCATGCACCTGATTGTGCACAGACCTCATCATCATCACCATCTATTTATATAGCGCCACTAGTTACGCAGCGCTATACAGAGAACTCACATCAGTCCCTGCCCCCATTGGAGCTTACAATCTAAATTGCTTAACACACACACACACACAGACTAGGGTCAATTTGTTAGTAGCCAATTAACCTACTAGTATGTTTTTGGAGTGTGGGAGAAAACCGTAGCACCCGGAGGAAACCCACGCAAACTCGGGGAGAACATTCAAACTCCACACAGATAAGTCTATGGTCGGGAATTGAACTCATGACCCCAGTGCTGTGAGGCAGAAGTGTTAACCACTAAGCCACCATGCTGCCTCATAGAAAAGTACATTTATATGACACAAGAGAACTGCGCATGCCCGGATACTTTACAGGCGTATGCGCAGAAGATCAATAGGAAGTCAGAAGAAGCAGCGCGTAGGACCAGCACATCTATGTTAGGAGCAATGCAAAGTTCCATTGTCTACCGCAGAGGAGGGGGAATTTCACATTACATCACAAGGCAGGTAAATTAAATACCTGCGTTACTACATTATGCATCTCATCGCCATGATGCATTCCATACTGTTGCCTATTGCAGCACACTGAGCTGAATTGGTAAATAGAACCCTATATTACTACAACTCTCATAGTTGTGACATAAAAAACTGTGACAGCCATGTGACCTGGCATTTCCTTAGTCTACAAGATCTACCCATACTTCCTTTTGTTGCCAAACAAGGTAAAAGAGTTGTACAAAACAATACTCTGTAATCTATGGTAAAAATAAACATTGTAAATTAAAGATGTTGGGTGGAAAAAGAAGGGACTGTCCTGGGAAAAGTGGGACACATTGGAGCATTATATGTAACTGACCGCTTACGTTTTAAACAACAATTACAAAAATTCATTACGACATAGATATTTTTGGTAGGTCCCACTCTTCACAGAGGTAATTGCAATCAAAGTATAGCCCGATATTGCTTTTGCTGCTAGCAGACAATTCTGTCAGCAGGGGATTACAGATGAAAATCTGGGAAATGGCTAAAACGACTAAAACTAAAGCAGTCTGAGAGCAGAAAAAAGAAAAGGATTAACAATAGAAAAATAAAAAAATAAATGACAAAAGCTTTCATTTTCTCAAGGGAACACAATTTCCTTTCAAACAAGTGAGTGATCAATATCAGCGATCCAGGACTGTACATTTGAGGAACATTATGTTTAGTGCATTTGATACTCTTTAAACAATTTTTTACCTGAATATCGTAGGGGTATATTTACTAAACTGCGGGGTTAAAAAAGTAGAGGTGTTGCCTATAGCAACCAATCAGGTTCTAGTTATCATTTATTTAGCACAGTCTACAAAATAATAGCTAGGATCTGATGGATTGATATAGCCAACATCTCCACTTTTTCAAACCCATAGTTTAGTAAATACAAAAATGTAGTGTGGAATGGGTGAAAATGTTGAAATGTTTATAGAATTTGAGTTGGTTTTTTTTTTCCAATAATAAATCCGTGCAATGGATCAGAAGTGAAATGAACACAGCCACATGAGTGTGTGGTGAGAAGCTTGTCAGAGTCATGTGCTCTTTAGCTAGACAAAGGGAAGAGAGCAAGAGTGTCTGGCACCAACTGCAAATGGAAAAGGATGTGCGACAAGTATTTCAAGTGGAAGAAGGGGTTAATATCTGTTACATCGGGGTCAATTGCACTCCATGGGAATATAGTTCTCCGAGTCTCTGAACTTCGTTAATATATTCCGGCAGCTGTCTGGCTAAAATTCACCTCATTGTCTGTAGAAATACCCCTGGAATATTCGTGCTGCGACACATGGTACAAAAAAGCATCACTAGACAAGAAAATAAAACTAGAGAATATATAGTAAGGAAAAAACAACGAATACCTTTGCCTGATGCCTAAAACAATGCACACAGTGCCATCCAAGTTATTAACTAGCCTAGTTACTAGACTATACAATAGCTGTAGCTAATGTCTATTAATAAGTTAAAGTGTATGTTATATATTACATGACTGTTCAGAACACCACTGACCGGAAACAATGACGAGCATTGAGTTATACACCCACATTGATCTCTTTCTATCTCATGCTAGCCCCAATAAATGCACTTTAACCGCTATACCCTTATTTACCCTTTAAATCTTCACAGAGATCCAAATCACATTCCCCTACTGTATGCTTGAGCATCTATCAAAGGAAATAGTACTGAGTAGCTGCAGATAAGGATTTTAATAAATTAGCTCCTTGTTTAAAAAATAAATAAAAAAAAAAGCTTAATAAGTCATAGCATTGTAGTACACAAATAGCAGCTGTATCATTGAAAAGCTTAATGGGCAACTGAAAGAGTCATGCAAATGTAAGCGTGTATAAATGGTTAGTAATGTTCGCATGCATTGAGAGCATAGGCATCATCCTCTGCTGTACTGTACTGACACCTACACTGAGCGATCGGGGGGGAGGGGCGGAGCTACTGGGAGGAGTGCGAGCTCCTGCAGCCGGAGCTAGTGAGATGGATTCAAACACAGAGAGGGGAGAAGGCTGCTCTCCCCTCTGAACAGTAACGGGATCTGGTCGTTCTTTGCAAGCAGGAAAAAAAATTGACATGTGCTAAGCAATATTAGGACCAGGCTAAATAAATAGCGGTTTGAGTGTGCGTTTAAGAGGAAGGAGCACACCGCGGCTGCTCTAAGATCAGTAGATGGAGGATCAGTGATAGCGGCAGTGTGCAGCCTCAAACATGTCAGTCTCATGGCAGCGTGTGGAGTCATCTGTCCCCAGCCCAGCAGAGCAGCCGGCTCCGGGGCTCAGTGTGAGTCTCAGGACCTGAAGTGGAGGAGGAAACCCCTGCGCCTGCAGGTAAAGGCGGTTTAGGGGGCAGTATCTTCTGGAGCCACCGCACCAACCACTGCCTGCTTTGTTCTGCACAGGCATGGGGCTCCTAGTCCTCAGACAAAGAAGCAAATGTTCGATGTTCTCAGCAATTGGCTATATCATGGCACATACTGTATATACTGTATATGGTATCATGGTACGCATGTGTGTGCCTCTACCTTTGCCATAGTTCTCGCACACATAATTCTCTGTGTGTACTGTATTATTGTATAGTATACTACATACACATGTGTAGTATACTATACTACACATGTTAATTGATTAATATTTTTTGTTGCGACAATGTGCATGTACAACTTCTATTATGGTGTGGTGTCATGAGTTGTGTTGTTAGGTTGTTGTGAATAGCTCTTACTGTTTGTATCTATGGCTTCTATTTGCTTATTTTGTGACAATCAGGCGGAAATAAGGTATTATGGTAGTGAAGTGAATTTCTTTCAGTTGTCTTTACATGAGTTTTATCTGTAATGTGTGTGTGCAGCCAGTGCTTTGTGTAGGGGAGGCTCAGGAGACGTTGGCAGGTTCTGAGTTATTCAGGGATTCCTAGAAGGAGAACTTCTCAAGAAGCACTCAGTAAGTTAAAGCTTCTATACTCCAATTTCATCTGTCGCATGGTGGATATCTAAATAATCGAATATATCTTGCAGCACTAACTTTTGTGCAGGTTAGAGAATAAGAATATATTCTTTGTCTATAACACAGGACTTTTGTATTCAAACCAGACATAACAAACCGTATAATAAATTACATTGCTATGTAGACTTAAACAAGCTAGAGTTCCAGTTCCCATCAGAATCAAGTATATATATTGATCTAAATAATATATGTACATTATTCACTCAGTATGTAATTGTATCCATTACACAGCTATACCTTAGATAATAGTTGGAAATCACCTTTTATTGTGTCTCCATGTGTTGCTTATTATAATTTTCCTTGCATACATCTACATTTAAAGGATAGCTCTAATCTGTAAGAATCCGAACTCTGCAACCTACACAGCATATGTATTATGCCTTTCAAGTCTTTTAATAAAGTGCTTAATAGGCAACATATAGCAATGCCATCAAATGTAATGTAATTTAGCAGTGTCAGGACTAATAGTATGGGAAGTTAAACAAACAACATACCGATAGTGAGCTTTTTTTGTGTTTACTGTACAGGACGTATCTGAATGTAAAACAATACTTTAGCTGGAATTTATTCAAAAAACACTGGCCTCTATTTTGTTGCACTATCTATTCTCTGGCACAGAAAAAAGGGCATGCGAATATCATTAATTTATCAAACAGTTACATATGTAATGGCTTAAACTGTTTTCACAATTCAGTTTTTTAACCTAGTTATTTATTACATTTATTTTAACATATAGTACAGATGCAGTGTTGATGCAGTTATGGATCTGTGAAGTGATACACACTAGTGGTAACATTGAGTCTGCCATACAGAATGGTCTTTAATTGTCATGGATCTAGATTCATTGATATATCTATAATATTTAGCATTGCTGAAATGGAACAAAAAGTATGATTTGCATCATGATATATCCTGCTGCATGGCATGTATAGGGCTGTCTTATTTTAGTTATTGCTAGTAAAAATACATTAATGGATATATATAAACATTGTCTTGTCCACTACATATTACCCATAGATTCCTAAGATAAGTGTAACGAAGCGTCATTAAAACTGTATATCATTACTGTACTGATTGATCCAGATGGTAAAATATTTCTGTGTTCATATTTGCTTTGTATTCCATGTTGGAAAAAGTCATGGTGCTCAAAGCAGCATAGCATCCGCATCCCCCAGTGAATGAATGCAACCAGTGAGGTGGAACATGAGCTGAAAGTTGCACCTGTTTTCAGCTAAAAGGTTCCTGCAGGTGTGAAAGACCATAGAAGCGCAAACATCATAATTCATCATGCATCTAGATAGCAAGCTCTTTGGCATATTAACTCTGCACTCAGTATGGTTTATTTTTCTTTTTTGCACTGTTGTGGAAATGTACTTTCTTATCCATTGCTATGCCAATAAAATGTAGTCACATCGTAATGCAATTAAGTTACTTTGTATCATTTCAGCTGCACTGTGCAGACGAATCTGTGCCACCCAGAAAATGCAGAAATTAGCTTTACTATAGTGCACCACAATGCTATGCTAACTAATTGGACTTAAAACAGCCAGGAGGACAAGAGATGGTTAATTTTGCATATGACAGTCCCAATCAAATGGTAGTGCATAGTCCAGATTCAGCTCAGCAAGGCTTTTCTATGTTCTATACATTTCTAGACATCTCCTTGTAGAGCATTAATTATTCAGTGCTTATTTGTGGTCCTTCCAGTGAAACATGGTCAGTGTTCCTTTATTTATAATGCACTTTCCATTACACATTTACATACTCCACGCTGTTGAGCACTTGTCAAACTTCATCAACATGGAGTAAATGTGGCTAAACCACTCTAAACATTTGAATGTCTGTTACTGATATATATGAAAGCACAAAAGTCTGCAGCATATTAAGAAAAAATAAAATAACATAGTTTTCCTACTGATGTTATGTTTCCATGAGTGAAATTATTTGTCATTGTATGTGTCCTTCTTATCCATCTCACTGCAAACTATTGACCTCTATTATCAGCCATTAGCTTGGATATGCTGACTGCAATGACCTTTAATGATTCTATTGACAAATAGAATGTTGCGAATAACAGCAAATGCTTCTCCTATGATGTCTCCAATATGTTTAGCTCTGATAAGCTCCTGAAACTTTCAAATATATATTTGTAAATGTTGTTTGTATAACTTCTATATTCGTGTCCCTTCTAGTAATGAAGGTCAACTGGTGACATTGATTCATAAACTACTTTGATCAAAGTATAACAATGAAATCATCATCATCATCATCATCATCATCATCATTTATTTATATAGCGCCACTAATTCCGCAGCGCTGTACAGAGAACTCACTCACATCAGTCGAAAATAAAGTGCTTTCATTATAAAACTGAGTTAAATTGTTGAATTCTTCATCACCATACCTTTGTATGATGTAGCTGTGTTAGCCAAATTGTTGCTTTAAACATAAGAATAATAGATGCTTTATTATAGATTGTGCCCTCCAACAGATCTGCCCATGAACACTTTGCCTAGCAAAAGACACCATACAGCTTCTCAGTAATATAGCCTGAGTCCGAGAAACCATAAAAGAGCTTTTATCTCAGCACCCTGGTGCCCTAGGAAGACATGTAACCCTTTGTTTGAAAGAGTTTCTTGCTATAATTTGACTCGTGACAGAATAACGTAAACTTTTATATATATATTAACCACAACCTTTAACCCTAGACCTTTCATAAGCTGAAGCTCATATCTGAGGCTAAATCCTACCTGCAAACCTAGCTTAAGTTCTAATAAATTCCTGCGTCTTCATAAAGTTCTATTCTTGCCTTGCCAGGGGAAAGGGGGACAATTGATGTGAGCTTTATCATGTACCCACTAATATCTTAGAGTGCTCATTTAGACTTCTGCTTGTAGATGTAACTTGAGATGGATCTTGGATGAAGTTATGTTGTGAATCAAGAGCTTTGATTAAACTTTAAATATCTCTTGCTTTCATTTAACATTTTTCACACTTTTTGATTATTTTCCATCATCATCATTGTTTTTTTGTAAGGTGTTACAAAACTCTGCAGCCCCGTATGGTAGGCAAATCATGCTAAAACAGATCAGCCATAATAGCAAATTGTACATAAAAAAGAACAAATACATATGAGGTTGATGGAGAAGATGCAGATGTGAGACTATGGGGGGTATTTAATTGTGCGCATTGTGCCGCCTCAACATCACTGATTTCTCCTCACACCTCTATGAGTTCCGAGAAGTGTTACACCGCCGTGGAGTTCCCTCACGACCGCTCCAGAGGCACTGCGCGGCTAATTGAATTCCCCTCTAAGAGCAGAGAGGGCCCTGCTAGTGAGAGATTACAATCTAGATAATGTTTATACATGTCATTTATTTTTCAGAATGCCAATTCCAATTGGTAATTTTAGAATGATTCATAAGCCACTTTTCATAAGTACTATATGATTTCAAGTATAATGAGCTAGAAAAATGATGGCTAGAATCTGATTGGTTGCTGTCGGCTGCCCCTTTATTTTTTACAAGGTGGAAAACCTTGTACATTGTCTTCACGTTCAACAGTACATACAATGGCCTGATTTATTAAGGAAAGTAAGGCAAAAAAAGGAGTAAATTGTCTTCTGGACAAACCATGTTACAATGCAAGGGGTGAAAATTAGTTGATTATATTGCATGAAAGGAAAATACTGGCTGTTTTTTCATTTAGCACACCAATACAGGATAGCTTTATTTTTACACTAGTTGATCTAGGACATGCCCTACCCCAAATATAAATCTGTCCCCACATTTTAAATTTAGCTCACCCTACAATGCAACATGGTTTTTCCAAGGTTAAAAGTTACTCATTTTTTTTGCTTTGCTTTCCTTAATGAATCAGGCTCAATGTGTGTTCTTGTACAGAGTGATGACATTTAAGAATTTTGCGTTACTTTCAGCATTAAGAAGGCCAATTGAATTCTGATTTCAACGTCCATATGTATAAGCTCTAAGTCATCATGAAAGTTATAGATTGTCATTCTACAATTCTCATTTTCTTACATTAGTATGGCGGTTCCCAAACTGTGCGCCGCGGCTCCCAGGGGTACCGCGGCGCTGTCTCAGGGGTGCCGCGGGCCAGCCATAAAAAAATCAAACAGAAACACTTACCAATCCGCGCGGCACCGGGACCCAGCATCCTCCTCTCTCACGCAGCTGTCATATCAGTGACAGCTGCTGCGTGAGAGAGGAGGATGCTGGGTCCCGGCGCCGCGCGGATTGGTAAGTGTTTCTGTTTGATTTTTTTATAGCTGGCGCACGGCAGAGGGGTCAAAGTGAGAGAGGGACAGAGGAGAGTGACAGCGTGACAGGAGGGGACAGAGCAGAGTGACAGGAGGGGACAGAGCAGAGTGACAGCGTGACAGGAGGGGACAGAGCAGAGTGACAGGAGGGGACAGAAGAGAGTGACAGCGTGACAGGAGGGGACAGAGCAGAGTGACAGCTTGACAGGAGGGGACAGAGGAGAGTGACAGCGTGACAGGAGGAGACAGAGCAGAGAGACAGCGTGACAGGAGGGGACAGGAGAGTGACAGCGTGACAGGAGGGGACAGAGGAGAGTGACAGCGTGACAGGAGGGGGACAGAGGAGAGTGACAGGAGGGGGACAGAGGAGAGTGACAGCGTGACAGGAGGGGGACAGAGGAGAGGGACAGCGTGACAGGAGGGGGACAGAGGAGAGTGACAGGAGGGGGACAGAGGAGAGGGACAGCGTGGCAGAGGAGCTGTGACAGAGGGCAGAGGAGCTGGGACAGAGGGCAGAGGAGGGGGGCAGAGGAGCTTGGACAGCGTGACAGAGGGCAGAGGAGGGGGACAGCGTGAGAGGGCAGAGGAGGGGGACAGAGGAGAGTGACAGGAGGGGGACAGAGGAGAGGGACAGCGTGACAGGAGGGGGACAGCGTGGCAGAGGAGGGGGGCAGAGGAGCTTGGACAGCGTGACAGAGGGCAGAGGAGGGGGACAGCGTGAGAGGGCAGAGGAGGGGGACAGAGGAGAGTGACAGGAGGGGGACAGAGGAGAGGGACAGCGTGACAGGAGGGGGACAGCGTGGCAGAGGAGGGGGGCAGAGGAGCTTGGACAGCGTGACAGAGGGCAGAGGAGGGGGACAGCGTGAGAGGGCAGAGGAGGGGGACAGAGGAGAGTGACAGGAGGGGGACAGAGGAGAGGGACAGCGTGACAGGAGGGGGACAGCGTGGCAGAGGAGCTGTGACAGAGGGCAGAGGAGCTGGGACAGAGGGCAGAGGAGGGGGACAGAGGGCAGAGTAGCTGGGACAGCGTGACAGAGGGCAGAGGAGGGGGACAGCATGAGAGGGCAGAGGAGGGGGACAGCGTGACAAGAGGGGGACAGAGGAGAGTGACAGGAGGGGGACAGAGGAGAGGGACAGCGTGACAGGAGGGGGACAGCGTGGCAGAGGAGCTGTGACAGAGGGCAGAGGAGCTGGGACAGAGGGCAGAGGAGCTGGGACAGAGGGCAGAGGAGCTGGGGCAGAGGAGCGGGGACAGCGTGACAGGAGGGAGACAGCATGACAGAGGGCAGAGGAGGGGGACAGTGGGCAGAGGAGGAGGACAGCATGAGAGGGGCAGTGGAGGGGGACATCATGACAGGAGGGAGACAGCGTGACAGAGGGCAGAGGAGGGGGGACAGCGTGACAGAGGGCAGAGGAAGGGTGACAGAGGGCAGAGGGGGCAGCGTGAGAGAGGGCAGAGTGTCTGGATGCAGAGGGGGCATTTTTGCATACAACTAAATAAGCATTTCTGTCCTGACCTAAATACTTATTACAATTTTTTGACCCAACTACTTCTAAAACAGGACTGCTCGGTAATTATTTTGGAGGGGTGCCTTAAAAAAATTATGGAGACTCTAAGGGTGCCGCGAAGTGCAAAAGTTTGGGAACCACTGCATTAGTAAATGAATCAACATATATAAGTATAATAATTAACTAGTAACTGGCGCTTGAAGCCTTCAACCTTCAACAGGACCAATAGCTCTGAGGAAACAATCATCTGTAGGGGCAGATTCAGATCCTGTGCACTATAACCGTTAATATGGTAATTTTAACTCAGATTTCTGTTCGCGACTCCCTGAGCCATGATCAAAAATCAGCGTTGAAATTACCGTACTAACGGTAACAATGCGCACTATTACCGTATTAACAGTAATAGTCCTCGGGTCGCGTTACTCTTGAGAGTAACACGGTCAATTGAACTGCCCCTTAGAGTCCTCACTTTTATTGGAGTCCTTATTCATATAAATAAAAAACCCTCCCTTGAATCCGTGTGACTGCTGTCCTTATCTCCTGTTTGCTCAGGATTTTTCTATAGAGCCATATGTTCGCATGAAATGGTTACAAAGCATAAATGTTAGGCGGGGAAAAGCAAACAAGATGTATTATTCTCTGTACAGTATGTACAGTATTCATAGCCGAAGTCTATCTGCTGACTGTACTTTGGAACCATAATAAAGACTTATAGTGCATGTAAGTGGAATGTATTATTTTATGAACTTTATAATGCACTAAGTAACTCAGTCTTTTTATATGTAACATGGGCCATGGGTATAGAACATACTGATTGGAATAACATGTATCAGACAGAGAAAGTTTCCTGGCTTTAATGTTGATTTGGGATTCTGTTCTCTCTTCATTTTTTTAAGATGAAAAAGTGTATTTTGCTTTCTTTCAGAAATACACCTTGTCACATGGCTATGGTTAATATACTGTAAGTAAACCTTTGTTCCGTGTCTTTCTCCATTAAGTCCAGATGAAGGGGAAGTAGTGGACGTAATACCAGTCTTTTCACTAAAAAAGTAGAGATTGCAACACACTTGACTTTCACAACAGTGTAACCGTTGTCTTATTTTTTTCTGGTTGTTGCACTTAATGTAACAGTGGAAATCATTATCATACAGGACATGCTTGTGTTGTAGCTTGGGGTAATGCATGTTTATGGTGAGTCACACTGATTGAATAAGTCTAGATGAAGAAATGAATCGGCTACAGTTTATACTACTCAGCATCTCCAAATTGAATCATTACATGGAAATGTATCTACTGACTTAAGGCATGTTTTTAATAGAAATATATACCTTATTTAAATAGTATGTTTGTTTTATTTATTTTTTTACTTAGAGGGACATATTTCTGAGCGCTTACTCTTTCTAAGAATAGTATATGTTAGTTAGTATTAGAGATGAGTAATATTTTAAAATTTGCTGCTCTAAGTATTTGCCTCCCTGCATAATTGTACATGTTTCGCTGGCAGGAATTGGTCATTAAGGACCTCATTTAGAGTCGGACGCAAAGTCCGTGTAAGGAGTGTAGAAGTGGGAGTGTGCCGCAGCTTGGTAGCGTGTTGCAAGTTGCAAGCAAATCCCAGTTGCGTCTCACTCGTAATACCCTATCGAACTGCAAGCAGTTCCTGCAGCTAGCTAACCACTTCCGCCACCTAATTCCTGCCACATAGCTTTAGCCCTGTTTTGACGTGTGTTGCGTCTGCGCCTCACTGCGACTAGGATGTATTTACATGGTCACGCCTTCACAATTCCGCATTCTTCCCATTCTCTAGTAGTGAGTCGCAAGTGTTAATTGCGTCTAAGATGCAGGCGGATTTGGAGCTTTCTGCACATGCCGGGTAGTGTTTTTTGGTTAGATGCGCCTAAATCGGACTTTGCGTCCGACTCTAAATGAGGTCCTTAGTGTCCTGCCTCAACCACATCATATAGTAGAGAGAATTGACCATTGCTGTTCTAGATCTATTCATAAACTAAAATAAATTATACAATTAGAATTTACTACGGTGTGGAATGACAATGCGCGGAACATCAAAGCAAAAGTGAAACTCAATTATTATATCATTGGAAATGTCCACTTCTGTCAAATGGTTTATTCTGCCAAAAAAATGATTTCTTTGAAATGATATGTATGTAGATCTGCAGAGTGTATTCAGGTTAGTGATATAGTTTGTTAAAGATGTATATATAGCAAGCTAAAGGCCAGAAAACATTCTTCTATTTAATCTATATGCTGGAGCTGGTGAAAACCCATAAAAGAGCAAATATGCCAAAAATGACAGTTCTTCCAAATGACAATAATTTGTGCAAAACATGCAGGCAGGTATAGCTTTTCCTTTTGCATAAATGCGCTTATTTGTCCACCTGGTGCATCGGTACATGTCCACATCCCAGTTTTGGGAACTGGAAAATACATAAGTGCCTGTTTTTGTGGGATTGTCTGTTAGACTGGAAATGTTGCATGGTGGGAAGAGTGAAAATGTCACTTCAATGTCCTACCTACATCCCTTTAACTAATTTAAATTGTCCTGATTAACTACTCGATTAATCTCATTTACAGTATATTTTACATTAATCATGAGACTGACGGGATATCAGGACTGTATAGGATTATGTGCCAATTTTGTGTATTTGAACGGTCTATTGTTACAAATACTTTTTCCCATATAAAATGAAACTGGAAGTTGAATAAGACCAAAATAAAGTATGAATGAATTGTGATTAGCCTACATAAGGAATGCTCACCACAATCTGACATCTCTACCCTTTAATCTCAATAAAATTAAAAGCTTTTACACGTGGATTTATGCTGTAATGGTGTTAGTAGCATTTATTGCCAGTCACCTACATAGGGGAGGGACGAGGTGAAGGTTACTGTTTGTTTTTTTTTATTTCTTGGATTTTGTCATATGCCTTTGGTGACGCAAAAAATGGTAGTCCTGCTGCTGGTTGCACCTTGCATGGACTCTTTAGACCATAGAAGGTAGGGAAATTTCATATTTTTATTTATTTTATTTATAAATAAATAAGATATATAAGACCTCATTTACAGAAATAAATACAGTGATGCCGTTGGCTGTTATAATTTACTGTGCTGCCTTGTCAGCTGTTATGGCCATTAGCAAGCTCTTAAACTCACCACACAATAAGCACGTCTCTTTAAGTGTCAAAGAAGATACTGTCCTGTGATAAATGGAACAGGTGATGGTTAGGAATAAGGTTAGTGACAAACTGTTTCAAAGTGCTGCTGCTTCCTGAGATAAGACAGTATAGGGTCTTGTACATACAAGCAGCTTTCATGCCTTCAAGGTACATTCTGACTAAACTATGCTCACAATGTTGGAGTGTACTGTGGCCTTATTGTTTATAGAGATCAATACCTGTTCTAAGTATAAGTGCAATTATCATATGGGGGAAAGCAGTTTAGGCAGAATGAAAACCGCTCATGTGGACAATCCCTGCTTCTAATAAGTTATTTATTGAGAATAATGACTGTATATTTTATAATAAAGCTGTATGTTTGATGACTGATTACCTGGGGCTTGTCTTAGTATTTAACACCAGAGACCATGGGCGTGATTCATTAAGGATCTTAAATGAAGAGGTATCTTATTTCAGTCTCCTGGACAAAACCATGTTACAATGCAAGGGGTGCAAACTAGTTTTCTGTTTTGCACATAAGTTAAATACTGACTGTTTTTTCATGTAGCACACAAATACTTGATAGCTTATTTGTACATTGAAATTTAAAGTTGATATTTGTGTGCTACATGAAAAAACACCCCTTGCATTGTCACATGGTTTTGTCCAGGAGAATGAAATAAGATACCTCTTCATTTAAGATCCTTAATGAATCAGGCCCCATGTTTTTAATGTGTTAAGCAGAACTTCAATTGATGATTGTAACATGCATATAAATAAAACCACATTCATAAATCCAACTTGCTTTTTTTCTTTGAGGTCTATTTAATGTTTTAGCATTTACAGCATTTCTTCCATTGTATGTGATGAAAAGTGTTTAGTGTTAGAAAACACATGTACGCCCAAACGCAATCAGCATCGCAAGTGGGTATGGGATCTGTGGAAACAATGGCTTCCATCTGCCCTATATTCATGCATCATAATGATGTTAAAAACAGAAGCATTAAATCCGCTGGTGCAATGCATGAGATTGATGAAAGTGGCTATGAGGCCTTAAGCAGAAGCAAATATATGGTTGCAGCATATTTTCATAATTGAATAACTTCTAGTACAATGTATGTGATGACAAAAACAGATTTGTATTAACCATTGGCATTCATTGTTTTAAATAATTTAGTGTTTTAATTAAATGTATAGTTCATCATATATACTTGTGAATATTCCAAGATGATATTTCAAGTCAGTGGGGTGAGCATTGGTTCGGACAGATACAATGTAAATTGCATTACCCAGAAATCTATTTTCATTTTGTAGTGTCTTATTCTCATATTGTCCCAATGAAGGTACTTTGGAAAGGTCTCTAACTCTTATCATTGTTTTAGTGATTCAGGTCAGGAATAACTTATGTTTGGTGTTTAATTTTTCTTTAAAACACCTACATACTTATTAGTAGAATAGTTAATACATTTTTAAGTCAAACTTTACCATAGGAGCTTGATGACTTGTATCTGGGATAATTTGCCTCCTACACTTAAGTCTAAGAATAATATAAGTGTCGGAGGAATAATGTAAGTTTTATTCAGCTCCAAATCCACCAAGGCGACTTCTGATATACATAATAATTTTACTGTAGGGTTTCCTAATATTATACTTGTTTTTCTAAATGAGCACTGCAGTGATGACATCAGAACTCGCCAATTATAAGCTATGACATCAGAATACATAATTTATACAGATATTATTTACAGTATTGGATATACTAACATCAGTTTTGGATTACCATGTAGTTATTAAATGATAGTCTTGACAGGCATTCTTAATTGTGGTTGGCAAACACTTATTTAGTGTATTCACTTCCTTATGTTTAATTACCAGTTGGGATGCACACAGCAAGCATGGTCATTTTGCAAAGGAAACCTTGTGAAGTTCATGACCCATTTCTGGACTTAATAGGATTAGAGAAGTGGTGAAGGTGGTTGGTGTGAGAGAATTTCTGAAGCCATTAGGAGAATGTAGTTCACACTGCTTTAAATTGCTCCTGATATAGATTGTGACAACTTGGGAATTCTTGGTTGGCTTATTTCCTGGGCAGTTTGTATAGTGGATTTAATTCAAGCACTTGATAAGTTAAGATGTGTTTAATGTACCATTGGTAAAAGCAATTGGCTATAAAACCCTCTAGCTAATTGAAGATTTATTTGTGAATGTTGTTTACTTAACTGAAAGATATTACATGATTTTGTTTTATTTTACTTTGTTTGTATCATGCATTATATAGACTTTTTGTGAATCTAGGTATCCTTCCTGTAATAGACTATCCTTTCACATGCAGAGATTTTCTGTCTGCAGCGATTTTCAAGTGTTGACCCATTAAATATTAGCATCATCTTTTGTTCTATAGTGCTTACATATTACTTGGTGATGGGAAATAACCAGTTATGAGGGATGAGTACGTTGAGTAGAGAGGGCCCAGCAGTCACAATCTTATAATCTAGATCAGACACAATCAAGTTCGATTGGGGACATTTTACATTATGTTCATTGTAATGCAGCTCTGAGCTGCTTTTCATTGACTAATACAAAAGATTAGTACACTGATGAAATACAATTACTGATTATAAAGCATTTCAGGACCATTGTATTAATATATGTAGTTTTGTATTTGTGGTCCCTTTAGCTTTGCAAGTACACTTGTGTTAGACCAGTTTTCTCATCCACAGATAACCCTTTAAAGTATCAAAAACTTTAACATTTAACATTGGAGGGGCCAACACTCTTTTCTAACTACAGAAATGTCAGCTTGGTCTGTGCAGAACAATTTGTCTTCTTCATACTTTGCCGATTGAGATAGAAACACATGATCACAAGGTAAATAAATAAGTAGGCTTTTAACTCCAGCTTCCATACTGCTTGATCAATTTTCCAGGTTACAGCTCCTCGTGAATTTTGAAAAAGGGCTGGAGTTTGCCATGATTATGCTGAATGGTCTGCACCCCCTGTTTACAGGGAAGAGACTTTAGCAGCATTATGTTCTAAACTAGCAAGAAGGATGTAGTTCTATTACATAGAGCAATAAGCAATTCATAAGTACCTGTAGGTGTTCTAATAAATTTGAATTTATTAGTGGCACACAGTAAATTGAAGATCAGTTCTATCTGATAGCACTGGCATGTTATAAAATGTGAATTGTAATAGCAGGTGTCGAGTCTGTACATATATGTGTGCATTCTAGCAAAACAATTGATTTTAGACATATTCTGTTAAGAGAGGTTCCCTGCTTACTGAACGACTCTTGGTCAAATGCATAATAGCACAGCTTATAGGATGGGTCAGAATACATTGGGAAACTTATTTTCGTTGCATGAATGTCCTCACACCATTGTGTGTCCCTCCACAGTTTGCCCCATCCATGTTATCTTTGGCCTTTCTTTGTTTCTTGTTTTTATACCTCTTGTAAGGCAGAGCTACCACAATTGCAACAGTTGTTACCATGACGGTGTTAATGTGCCTTCAGGATATACATGGGTCTTATCGCAGCTACTGTAGAGTAAACAGCTTTTGGCTGGGAAGCACAGCTTGTATCATCCAAAGTTAGCTATTAGAACTATGTTTCCTCCGTTGCCCTGAACTCCTGCTTCCAATTGGATTTCATCACTTGCAATGAAAACAACTCTGTAAGCCACAAACTGTGCTGGCTGGATTTAATATTAGTATCCTGGGATGAGTGATGGTTTTCAGCTAGGCAGCATAGTCTCGAAATTTTGTGCTTTTTATACTGGTCCTCAGACTGGGTTCAGCTTTGCACACTAGCCTACATGTAGGGCTCTGTAATGCACATTGGCCATCACATTAGGCTCAGGTTGTATACTGGCCACAAGATTAAGCTCATCTTTGTATACAAACAAGAAATCGGTCAGACAGGTGAGTAAAGCATCTAAATTGGAGTGTGCTTTTTATACTGGTCACCAGATTGAGTTCAGCTTAAAACAATAGCCGCCAGGTTGGTCTTTGCATTGCACACTAGCCATCAGATTGGGTTCAGGTTGCATACTGGTCGCCACATTCAGCACATTTTGGCCCACTAGGCGATAGATTGAGCTCAGATTGATATACTATTCCCCAGAACAAATGCTAGGAATCAAAGTGTGATCTTGTAAAGCGCTCACAGGGTGCTATGTGCCATGAGCTTCTACTTATGCCTTTGCGCACCTCTGCTAACTTTTCTTACCGGATTCAACTTTGAATACTACATACCAAATTGTGCTCAGGTTTGTATACTAGCAACCTGGCCAGATTCTGCCTTCTGTACTTTTTACCATATTGGGCTCAGCGATTACATTATGCTCAGCTTGATTATAGCAGGCCCCAGAATTACAGCCTGAGATCTAATAAAGTGTGCATGTGCACAGGAAAGAAGGGTACAGGCCCATTATTCGCACTGATGCAAAGCTCCAATATTTGTGAACAGGCCACATTGATCCCAATGAGGGAAGTACAACTTAGTGTGCAATTGACATGGCTGAAACTCATAACTGCCTGTTTGACTGCATACTGGTCTGTGAAAAAAAACAAGTGTTTAAGAGAGGCCATTACAATTTTCTTCCAGGATCCACGAGTATCTATGCCACTATCAGTAGTATTACTCATTTCTGTGTAAAGAACAGTGTTAGAGCTGGTGTGACAACTGAAATTCCCATTGTGTCATCTTGCCAGCTGTTGTTGCAAGGCAGTAGCATTCTAAGTGTATTGGATCTTTTCATCATCACTCATGGCCTTCCCTTGACTTTGCAGCTGTTGCTTGTCTTTCATCATTCAACTTTCAGTATACACACATAACAGTTATCTGTAATGAAAGAATTCCCAAGTGTTCTCGTCAACCTATATATTATATTGCAAATGCATCATTTTTTCCCCATTAAAATAATACCTTTTATGCATATATAAAAAGACATTTCCTTATAAGGATTACATAGTTGCCAGCTAGGCCTAATTTTCAGGGACATTCCCAGGTTTTGAATATGTATCCCTGGAAATTACCATGTTATTCAATTGTGATCAACTGCACAGTACTATTTCTCTTATATTGCATAATGGATTCAGTTCCAGATATCTATTCTTAATTCCTCAGTTTTTGTAAGTAAATATTTATTTGAAAAACAACATTTAAAATGTAAAAAATGACATTCTATCCAAGTTCAGTACGCATTCTAGAATAGCGCATGACAGGCTTAGCTGCAACGACTCAGCAGTAGAGTTTCCCTGGAAATAATTTTAAATGTTGGCAGCTATGAAGTTAGATGTTCTCCAATTATTGATGTTTACAGTGAAACAGAAACACAAAAAAATCAGCTAGTTTCCAGGAGGCATGTTGACAGGATTGCTTCCAGTAGAGTTAGGAGTGTCAGCTTGCAATCTCAGGAAGCTGTCATGATGATCTGGTTGTCATGAGTTTGAAGCAAAAGGGTGCCAGTAATTTTAAAATGCTTTGCTTTAAATTTTTTTGTAGCTTGTGTGAGGGAGGGTTGATTTCAAGATTGTGTGCTTCAGAAACCCATGTTGTTGCATTTTCACTGTGTTAGGGCTGTAAACAAACAGCATTTGTACACTACTAACCTTGCCTCTAACAATACCAGAGTGTACTACATTCTCCCTACAGTATAGTTACTCTGCTACATCCCTTAGCATAGCAGGTTCTCTCCTGCAGTCAGCTATGGACAGCCTGGTAGATTTTGGAGGCCTTATATGTGCACCCCTGATTCCTCCAAATCCTGTATGTTTACTAACAGTTCTTGTAATGGTGATCTGAAATTTCCCACTGGGTGTTGCTATATTGCCATGAAACCCGGGGCACGCTATCAAATTTAGCACCCAGGCAAACCTACTGGGTGTGTGTCCAATGATTGGGCAGTCACAGCTGCTGTCATAGTGCATTATTAACATTGACGTCTTGTTATTGGCCATTACTGCTAACATATTACTACTGTTGGAGGAAGTGGCTTCCATTAGTAAAATGTTAGTCACCAATATTACTAATTAAATCCGTGCAGTAGTAATTGTGTCCAGCATTATGTCATCAGTAACACATCAGTAATATGTCAACAGTAGTGCCCATTAATAAACCAACAGAAATATGGGTATTCAGTAATATGGCAGCAGTAACAATAATTCCCAATAATAAGTCCCCAGTAATACAAGTGCCCAATGTGTCTGCAGTAATCGTAGTAATAGTGCCCAGTAAATAATCAGTAGTTATAGTAGTGCCCTGTAATGACAGCTGTAATAATGTCCAAATATATGTCAGCGTTAACAGTAATAAGTTACCAGGTAGTATAATGCCCAGTAAGATGGGCTTCGCTACTCACTACACTGTCACCGCTGACTCTGTCACCTGCTTAAACATAAAGGGAAAAGAAAAAGAATGTGTATATGGGGCACTCCAGAAACCAATTTAATAAAACATATATCAAACTTCATTGGTATGCATTAAAATATTTTATTGTGTCATTTATGAACAAAATTAGCAAAATATTATAACATGAATATGGAAATGAAATCCAGAGAAAGAGACTGATAAAACTAGCAGACGTGCACTGCTAGAACATGCCACACGGCCCTATAATGTATATTTTTCTATTGGTGTAATTAAGCACGTATAACTTATTTACCAATTATTTCTATTGCCTCAATTTTACGGGCAATATGTTATCTCCACTTTTAAGATAGAAAACTCTGTCCCAACCTTGAATGTAATAAGATTTGCAAAGAATATAAAAATATACGTTTAGACCAAGTAAGATAAAGTGAATAGGGTATTTGAATCAATGATATTGACCCTCTTATCACACTTTTACAGGTATATTGTTATACAATAGCTCTGATAGATGCACCCTTACCATTATAGATGAATGCAATCTATTATAAATAGGCACAGTCTGTTAGGAGAGTTCACTCTTAAATTAGTTCTCTCCTGATTTGTTCCGTGCAATGGACTTTCATATGCTAAACCTGTTCCCCTTCACTTCTATTAAGAGAACTTCTATATAGAACTTATACACGGAAATCTCACTTTTTAAATAGAATTCTATTTCTCCCCCTGACTGCTTCCTTCATTTATACACCCTATATTCATGAATGCATATTGTTGATATAGAGAGCCGGCGGCGCGTGTATAGCCGGCGGGCGTTTTGCTAATAATGGCTTTGTCAAGGAGAGAACTAATGTAAGCGTGAATATTTCACTAATTTTGTTCATAAATGACAAAATAAAGTATTATTTTAATGCCTTCCAATAAAGTTTGATATATTGTTTATTAAATTTGTTTCTGGAGTGCCCCATATACACTTTATTTTTCTTTTCCCTTTATGTTTACTGATGACTATGTGTGGGTGCACCACTCCTAGGTTGATTGATATGATAATGGTGATATAAAACTCCTTGATAAAGGATAAAACCAATCTTCTAGATGTGGATCCACCTAGTGCGGTATATATTTCTTCTGTCACATGCTTCTCTGCCCAATCTGTTGTACTCACAATACTGCCCCAGAGGCCCTGCATCCCACATCCCTCATGCAATGGGAAGGATTTGCCACTGTTCAGCCAGTTAGAAGCTGGTAGCACATTGCTCACGTAATTCAATTTCCACTGGCTTTCTGTATTTTATCTAGGGGGCAGCATAGTTTTTCCAAAGACATTCCCTTTCTCTTAAAGCGCAAGGGTATTAACATTATTATTGTTTATATAGAACCATCATTTTTACATAGCGCTTTGCTGAGAATATTTAATCATACACATTAGTTCCTGCCCCAAATAGCTCATAGTCTATAGCCTTTACCACACATCAACACACTAAGTATGTTTTTGGTATGTTGGTTGCAATGACCGGCCTGGGTGCTGATCGAATGATGAAGTTGGACTAAAACTCTGAAGGAACTGTATTTATCAATTGCAGAGGGGAACAGTCTATTGCTGTAGCAGTCCTGTACAATTGTATTATTATACTGACAGTAGAATTGCACTTCCAGAAGTGCTTGTTTAGTTACCTCTAGAGGACCTTTTGACCCCTTGTACAGTAAATGTGTTTCACCATTGAAAATATTGGTTTAAGCATTATTTGAAGTGTTTAGTTATTTTTTCAAAGAGTAATGGTTAGGTGTTAATATTTTGGAACTTCAGAAATCTACGAATAGTATCTGATACTTTGACTTAAGTGTGGTTTAGCAGAGATGTGTAACAGTGGAACTTAAAAGGGGGAACTTAAAAATCACATACGATGTAGATATTTTTGAGGCTTAATAAATGTTTGAAATGAGCATTCGTATTATCGCAGGCGTATTATCAAACCCCACCACCACTTTGTACTTCAATAAAGAGACATTACATTGAGTGGCCTAAATAAATTGGCTAGTGTTGGAATATACACTAACCTATACAATATAGTGTATAGGTTGATGGTCTTTTGTAGTTGTTTCAAATATTTTGCATTATAGGTCTTAAAGAAGCACTTCCAGGTAAACAGAAAAGCTTATCCTTCCCCTTATCAAATACTTTATTTCATGGGAAACACTTTCTTTCTGGGGCTCCTCCATTTCTGTGAAACGTGACCTGGCTAATTTGGTTAGTTAAAAGTGTCAGTCAGCTGAATATGTCTGCCATGCCACCCCTACAGACCATAGGAATCTGCAAGCACTCTGCTTGCAGCTTCCTAATGATTGCTGATCCCAATGCTTCGCACAGTCACGCCCCCACAGGCTGTGTTAACAGCACCAACTCTAGTCGTTGCTGGATAATAGCAACTCTGGACAAAAACTGTTTGCATTTTCTGTCTTGGATCCTCGAACATGTGCACACACACGTGCTCATCCTATATCTCTCCTTTCATTATTCTTTACCCTTTTATCTCTTATTATTTAAACCAACTCAGACTGCAAGATAGGGCTGGTTTAAGGTCTCTTGTCCTGATAAGTTGGCTCCCGGTTCCTCCAGTGTGTTTCTGAGAATTCTGCTCCATTACTTTCTAGTAATCTGCTTCAGTGTGTGTTCCTTGGTTTTCCAACGACTCCAGTGTGTTCCTGAGTATTCCGTTAACATCAGTGTGTTCCTGGTTATTTCAACAATGCCAGTTTATACTGTCAGAGCTGTCAGAGGTCACTCTGGAACTTCAGATTCAAACAGCAGACGGATTTTGCTGTACATGTAATGGAGACACAGAGTCAAACTAAGGGTAGCAGCTATACCCATACCTCATTGTGAATGTCCCTGATGAAAACCCACCCTTTGCTAGACTCCATTACTGGTAGAGTCCAATCGGATTGACTGTTTGAATCCTAAAGTTCCTGTGTGATCCCTGACAAGGAAAATGAGCAGCTCAATTACATTTTTAACATTTCACTGGGAATGAACCTTTAATCTTACTTTAGGTTACTTACAATCAAGACAGTGTCTTGTGTAATGGATAATTTAAATTTGGCACTAACGATAAAGGTCACCAGCAATTAATGTAGATAATGCAATGAAAGAGATTAGACATCATGTTGATGACTAAAACATGCAGTTCAGTCTAAAGTTTTAATATATTACCACTAAACCAATGTGTGTGCATCTAACTATCCATTGAAATGGGAAATTACAATTGTAGAAAGAAACATTGTACTCTACGTTTCCTTTGTAATTTTTAAACCTATGAATGTAATTTACCATATACGTATTTAATAGCATTTTTTAGTGAATAACTGTACTGTATTTCAATAATTTACTATGAATTTAACTACACCATAACTCACCACAGTAGAACTTGTTAGGGAGCCAGGCCCTTTTTACATTGTTGCAACAATGTTACAGCTCTCTGGCATTAGCTTATAATACTGTAGAGTGACTTAGACAGCGGTGGGCAACAATCTTATTAGAACAGAGCAGCTGACTTCCACATCATGTGACCTCCTCAGCACAGTGCATGGAGCTCACATGGCATACCTGGGCACTGGGCACTCCCATCTTTCTTCTTTGAAGGCTGGAGGGCATCTTCTGCAGCTCTCCATTTACTTCATGTTGCCCCTCACTGGGCTTTAAATTAAATAAAGATAAAGATGCCCATTTACAGAAAGATCTAGCTGGAAGGCGATATTGCAGAGCAGCCATATCTATGTTACAATTGGCCATGCATATGGGTAGTTCATCCAACCAGCTGTTGATAGGAAACATGGAAAATAAGTAAAACTTTTTTTCATTGTCATCACATTGAACTCAAACTACTTTTTCAGTTTTGGGTAGAGTTATCCTTAAAGTCAGCAGAAAAAACTAATAAATGAATGTTAATAAGAATCGAATTCAGTTCCCCCCAGAATAACGCTGCGCTAAGTGTATTACCATTGATATGGTAATTTTAACACAGATTTCTGCTCGCGACTCTGAGCCGCAAGAAAAAAGCCGGCGTTGAAATTACCATATTAATGGTAATTATGCGCACTGTTAACATAATATTGGTAATACTGCTGTTATGTGCGTTTTGTCGCTATCCAAAAACGATTGTCGAATCTCGATTTGTGTTTCCAACGCACAAATATTTATTCTCAAAAAGTAGCAGAATATGTTCAAGCGAAATAATAATAAGTACAGCCGTTACTTATCGCAGGCGCTCTGGATCCAGTGTACAGTCATTCAGGTCTGAAGTCTGTTGTCAAGGTGACTGAACACTACATGAGAGCTAATGCTTATATGCAAACAGAGATACAGTGAAACAATGCAGATGGTATAGCTTGCTTCTATTGGTCCAGGCATCAGCAGGGTCCAGGGGGTTACACATCATAGGCTGATTCAATCTAAGGAATCCAAAGGTGGGGGTCTCCAGGGGATGAGCTTTGTTCTTCCCGCCAAACTGCTCTGTTCTTCCCGCCACACTCCAATTACAATTAGTCCATTTGCATTTGACAGTTAATATCATATTAAAGGTTTATTCCCCAACATCAATAACTAGAGTATGCAATGTGCGATCTCTTCGCCGAATGCACCGAACAGCTGCTGATGTAAAGGGGATTAATATGATATTAGACATGACACATTTCTTTTAACCTGAACCATATGTATCACTAATATGCATATAACTTATAATATTACACATAAACACTACTATATTTCGACATAAATAACTATGTGTTGCAACTACCATTAATGTGTACTATTTTACAAATGTGTGTGTTGGTGCGAATGTATGTAAAAGCGTAAATACTGTTGTTGCCACGTGTTGCGGCTGCGTACGCCCTTCCACGCCGTAGCGTGCCATACGCATCTTTTCAGACAAAGACAACCAAGTTTGCTCGATTTTAATTGAAATTACTTTATTCAATTTGCTGACTTCGACACTGTGCAGGCCGCATTCATTTTTATGGTAACACGGCCAATTAAATTTTCGCCTTAGTGTCATTATTAATTGGAGGACATGGATTGAAACAAAAATTATATATTTAATAATTCTAAAGAATGTGTGTGTGTGTGTGTGTAACTCCCATAAATTGGAAGTCCACTACAATATGTTGGCTTAGAGCCGATTTTAACTTTTTTTTATTTTTTTTTAAAACCGCAGCTGTATGAAAGGGCAAAGTGATAGAAAACCACTGGAAAATCTTCCTTTTCAAAAGCAAGACTTTACAAATTGCCACTCCGATAGCAGTGAAAAGAATACAGAGGGTGAGATGTATCAAACAGTGGCACACAAGTGTGCAGTATAAATGTTGCCCCCCATTCTGAAATCAACTGTTACTACTGTAATAATTAATTATTGCCCACATTAGATGTTGCCCCCTTCATTTCATTATAAAATAATATTGCCCCCTTAATTTTATTATAAAATAATATTGCCTCCTTCATTTCACTAAAATAATTTTGCCCCATAAGTTTATAAATAAATTTTGCACCGCTCGGCGGTTTCAAAACCGCCTAAAAAACTTAAGTACTGAGCATTTTCAGAGGGGTTCCTTCCCATGCATGACCAAACCCATCATGTAAAAGGACTTAAATTCTGCATTAGCTTAGAGCTTGCGGAAAATGGATCTCGTGTTATACTGAGATAAGAAGTCCTCATGCATAGTGCACTGTTTAATATAAAATGAAAACGCCACAAGAAATGGCAGCTCGGAGAACAGGGGACTCGCAGCTCATTTTTAATTTATTTTAATTTTAAACAGTACGCAGTTCATGGAGACTTTTGTGTGTGAAGTGTATTACATTATTCAGAGAGCATCTGCAAATCTCCTAACGGGTCCCATTATAACAATAGGCTGAGATCTAATCTCCACCAGACACTACAAGCAATGTAATAAAAAAGCTGCGCACACACAAATATGACATACATAATACAAACAGACCTGATGTTCCCTCACTCTTACGATTTATTTAAACCATAAATAAGGCTAAACTGAGCAGTATTTTACAAATAACAGAACATTTTATTTATTTGAAAGTGTTGGTATTAATGGTAGGAGGTAAAACTTTGTACCAGTTACATTTGTGCACACTGCGCTTCCTAATTATTTTTCCATCTCTGCACATCAAGGCTCACTATTACTTAATATGCAAAGCGTTTTGCGATGTGTTTCATACATGCTGTTGAACTAAACCTCCTTATTTGTAGATTTTACAATGATATAATTATATATTGTTTATCTTGTATGATTTTACTGTTCTATTATTGGAATTAGTGTCCCTATGGTTGCATACCTGCCAACAGTCTTGCATTTTTTGTGATTTTTCTTTCTTAAACTCTAGTTTGTTTCACCAACTGTTGGAAACCTGACAGTTTTGTCTATGGCCTAGCAACCTCTTCTGCCACCTGAGGTAGATCTTGTACACTGCATTCACCCCTCTATCCTCATACTGCTCTTGTTACTGACCGCTCAATGCAGGGCTTCCAGTTCTACCTTCAATTAAAACAAACAAGTAATAAAATCCCCGCCCCCCTTTTTCCTTTCCTCTTGTCTCCTGATCCTTCCCCTTGCTCTATCCGGCACTGCTTTTGCCACACAATTAGTTTAGTTCTAAACGGACTTCTCCCAGGATTGTTCTCTGTATATTTGTGTAATACGATTATACTGCTGATTTCAACTTATCTGTAATGTAACTGATGTATGTACTTGGAAGCCTGGGATTTTGTCCCTTTTCTTTTTCTGTATCTCGCTCATTGAAAAAACTCAATAAAATGTATTTAAAAAAATAAATAAAAAATAGACTTTTATATAATTTTGCTCTTGTATCTTCCACTATCGCCATCCTCAAATGTAGATAGTGATATGAGGATTGACGAGATTCATTTACTGCAGCATTCTTACTTTAGTAGCCTTCAAGTTATTGTGAGAAGTCCTAAAGTGGTTACAACATACTTACCCACTTTCCTGGAATGTCCGAGAGACTCCCGAATTCCGGGTATGACTCCCAGGAGAGTAGACAAGTCTCCTGCATCCTGCCCATCGGGTGCCAAAATGACTCGGTTCAAGGGGAATCGCGTCATTTTGCCCCCCCCCCCCCGAGCGACAAAATGACAAGTTTATAAAATATTACTAACTGCCCAGCCCCGTCCCCTTCTGCCCTCCAACCAAACCCCCTCCCCAGGATCTCCCGGATGCCAGCTACATAAAGTTGGCAAGTATGGGTTACCATTCAATGATAAAGAGACCCCATGAGGAGAGACAATTGGGGCAGGAGAGGAAAAATACCTTCCTGTGTCTACTTCTCTCACGCTGTCATTCACTGAGGCATGTGCTGGGCCAGAGGGAGAGGTGAGAACCTCATCTTAGGGATGAACGGCCATTTAGTGTGAGCAAGGCTAACTGACTAAGGGGCATATTTAACAAATAATGATAATGCACTATCGTGCACTTACCATGAAATTAAGGTCCCTCTGTGTGTCCCGCATATTTAAGAAGGGTGCATCGCAGCCGATATCGTGGATATCTGCTGCTTTGCATTCTGCTTCATTTATGGGAGCAGTCACCATTCAATAGTATGGTGACTGCTCCCTCTCGCAATCTAACAAGTTCCGAAAAATAGTTTTTTTCGGAAACTTGTCATGATAAATTCAGCTGGCGTACATTATAATAAATGAAAAATTTCAGTCCTGTCAGCTCTCCTCCGAAGAGCAGAGCTGGACAACGCATGTGTGGAGGGATCACATGATCCCTCCCTGTCACTCACCGCTCTGTAGTTGCAGAGACTGAGCGGAGATGTTTGTGCACATGTGCAGTTCTTCAAACTGCACATGCGCAATTGCTGTAAGAAAAGAAGTGAAGAGGAGGAGGAGGAGATCCGGAGACAGCGCATTCCGAAGAGGCGGAGTAAGTATGATTTTTTTTATCACAGAAACCGCAGTTTATCCGAACTGCTGTTTCTGTGCTGGGTTGTACATAAATTTGAGAAATAGTTCAATCCTTATCATTGCGATAAGGATTGAAAACTATTTTTCACTTTATGTGAACATTGATAAATGTGCCCCTAAGTGAAGTAAGATATCATCAATTGAGATACTGTGCAAGGCTCTTGGGATGCATAGTGAGTATTCACAATCAATAGAACAGAGAAAAGCATTTTGTTTTTGTAGCATTTGTTGCAGGACAACTGTGTTAACTTAAAACATTAAAACACATTTTTTTTTTTAATAAAAATATCCCTTTTTAATTATCGTCACTGAATAATAGGCAATCATCTGCTTTAATATTGCCTCAACCCTGAACATCAATCTTTGCTTCATACTTTGAGACCTAAAAAGTCAGGAGGGATTGTATGTCAAGTATTTCTCTCTTTGTACCCTTAGAATTTCACATTTGACACTCAATAATTCTACTGGAGCCCTGGCTGAAAGGCTGTCTGAGTGAAGGGGGACACACAGACATAGATTTAAAAATCAATGAACCATGGGACTAGAATCTATACAATCCAGCTCTCATTAATCTTGTCTTATGGAGCGCTGTATTGCAGTTCATTGTTAGAGATGGGGTTGATGGTTTGATTGCCGATGTGTGAGATTTGGAACTAATGCAGAACAAGGACACTTTGATGCTGCGTTCATTATTTTGTCTAGAAACTATGTTTATGTTTGTGTTAGTTATCCCATCAGCTAATTAAACATTTAAACCACAAAATGTCATAATAGGTATTTAGAGGAGAACATGGGGCTAGAAAACACTGTATTTGTCAGATCAAAGATATTCAGACAGCAAAACTGCAAACATTTTAGAATACAGCAACCAGGAGTAATGTGTTGTAGTTTTTAACATTTTTAATTATTAATAACTTAAAATTGTGGCATTTTTAGTTTTTATTTCCTTTGTTTTCCTCTGAATAAAATACATCTGACATGAGCTTTTGCCGCTTAGTGTGACTCTACAATCGTTATACGCCATAAGATCACATCTGATATTACAAAATGGCCCTATCACATCTCACAGGTTGGATGACATCAAACATCCCCTACAGAACCTGCTTCATGTGTGCCTGCTTGTTTATCATAATACTGCATCATGCTGCAGCTTTGTCTGAATGTTGGACAATAATTCGTTTGGCAGGTACACACATTTAACAGGCCCTAATAGGGGTCTTGTTTTATAGGTCACTCAAACTGGTTGGTGCAGTCCTGCCATGTTGTAGTGTCTGAGACAATGTCATGGCAAATAAATGTTGTTAGTCTGGATGTGTCAACATTGATTGTATAATATGTAGCACCAACCCTATTTGTTTCACCTGCAAATTCTGCCATATTAACAGATGCTCATGCAACAAATTATTCAAGAACAGGTATACCCTTTTTAGTATAATTGTAAGCGTGATAGGAGTTGTCAATATTGCTAGTTAATTTATAAAACAGAAAGGGCGCAATGAACATGAAAAAAACGTATACGTTTTTTTCATGTTCATTGCGCCCTTTCTGTTTTATATATTGCCGTTTGTACTATAGGGGCTGCATATTAGATGAGCGCTTACCTCTTTTTTATTGCTAGTTAATTAATTTGAATAAATTCTTCCAGCTCCAGAATAGTGTAAAACTGGTACACACCTATGCAGTTATAGTGCAGATCACACGATTAGTGACCATTCGGTCAGATATTGCAAAAGTCGGTAAGCTCCCACCGTCATGTTTTATCATACAAAACACATTGCACCGTTTGATTTGGTTTTCTAAACTTCCTAAAATTCACGATCAACAATGGAACGATGTCAGGCAAATGTGGAAGTGTGTACACACTCATGTCCAGCAATGTAGGCAGATCTGTAGACTGTTGTTGGGGTATCGGGGTTCACCGATACTTCTATCAAGCACCTTCAATGTCAGTCAGATCTTTCTTTGTTTTCAGTCGACTGGTGAACAGAAAATACTCAACACCTGTATGATATAATGCTGAGCAGCTTTATTCTGTTCCAATTTGAGACCACTTCAGCGCTTATTTTTATACATGTAAGTCTAGGGGTATAGATTCTGAACAACCAATTATAAGACAGTAAAATAATGACAGAAAATCAATTAACAATATATATATTTCAGTTTTACATCAAAGATCAAACAACTCTTTCTTCTTTGTGTGTTATCTCTTTCCAGGCTTTTTGCCAATATCCTTGTGCTGCCCCCATCTTTGAGTCCTTGGGTTTTATCTTATCAAGAACGTTGCTACATGTTCTTGGAATGTTTTCGTTGATGGGAACATGGCGCTGCGTGGCCAACCTTGAATAATTTGTCTTTTTAAACTGAAAATAATATCTGCTTAATTTCTCTTAAAGTCATAGCATAACATATTAGCATCTAAAGCTTAGCACATGATAGATATTAAATCAATAATCATACAATTCCACTCTAACACTGTGTACAGAGTCACAATCTTTTCAGCGGATGGTTATGACAGATGCATAGGTCTTTACCCAGCTTACCAATGTATTTTATGGAAATGGAACTTTCTGAAATAGTCTCATTAATTATATTATTTAAATAAAAAACTACAATAATGCATGAACACTGTTTCTGTGATTGTTTGGCCTAACTTATATATAATCCTTGTGGTAAACTGAAATTATTATTATTATTGTTTATATAGTGCCTATCAAATTATTCTGCACTGTACAGAGAATATGTAATCATTCACATCAGTCCCTGCCCCATTGGAACTTAGTGTAAGTTTCCTCTCAAACACACCTGCTTGGGTCCATTTTTGTCAGGAGCCATTTAACCTACCAGTATGTTTTTGCACTGTGGGAGGAAACCTGAGCACCCAGAGGAAACCCACGCAAACACTGCGCGAACATGCAAACTCCATGCAGATAAGGCCCTGGTTGGGATCAATCCCATGACCCCAGAACTGTGAGTCAGTTAATGCTAACCACTGTGCCACTATACTACGCTTAAAAGACCACCAAGCCACAAAGTTTACATTTTCATAAAAATTGTTCAGTGTTAACCTGACATTCAACTACTGTTCTGGTAAAAAATTTAATTTATTACCTCCCTACTCAATTACACACAATTGAAACACCTCCCACACCTTTAGACAAGAGTCCTTAGGAAACGTGCAATTTAAAATACTGAGCCTGCAGACATTCTAGCCATTGTGACATCATCGCTGGCACAGCCCCAGTGCATACTCACAATATTCTAGATTTTTGGCATGGGGCATGGCCACACCCCTCTAAAAAGGGTGTGTGGCAGGGTCACGGGGGACATGCCACACTCACCTACACACTCCCCTATTTTGCTGTGCAGATGTGTGTTAGATGCGCATGACATCCACTCACCACTGCTCCACTGTGCAGAGCAACTGCGAGCAGGACATATCTCTCAACTAACCAACTGTCCAGACAAAAGTCCTGACTGGCGGAATGGCACTGTTCCTCCTATATCTGGACGGTTGTTCCACCAATCCACATGGTGGATTATTGTAGAGTAAGTCTAAAGAAGTGTTAGTCACTGTCTTGTTTAGCTAGAGAAGCTCTGCCCTCATGGCAATCAGTCAGTTAAAGAGGTTTTCTATTTTACATTTTTACCAAATTCTCTCCCTAAGGATGGTTGTCAATATCAATATGATCAACACTAGAATAGATGCTGTGGTTTTGATATTGTACTTAATGGGTTACAGCTGTGTATCAAACGTTAATATGTTTTTCTGCCAGACTCAATAATATATGAATTTATCTTTTTTTTTCACATATAATGAGTTACAATTCTTGGATGATGGCTAATTCCTGATGATTTAATTAGTATGCTTATGTCTGAATTTCTTTTGGCATTGGTATTACAGAAACACAAAATTGCACCCATCAGTACAATATACCCTGCTGTGTTTAGTCCATATGCTAGCACATAAAAAATGTGAACGCATTGATATAGTTTATTGCACTCTTTGGGGTGTTTTATGGAGGATAATTTCGAAAGTGTTTAAAAAGGCAAACTAGCATTTAAGCTATAACCTCTTTTGAAGGAAAATAAACATATTCCACTCTCATAAACACCATGGAAATATGAAAGTGTTTATGGAGTGGAACAAAATAAATTCCTAGTTCACACATAATTATCCTGCCATGACTAGTGGTACAATAGACAATAAACTTCTTCTATACACTAACAATGCCAAATCGGTCCTGCATAAGTTTTACAGTCCAGGAGGCTTGTACTATCCAGGGAATTATAGATGGAATTGTAACCAGTATTATATGCAATACATTCCACAAAATGCATGCAAGTTAGATCTGTCTATTTTATTAATAAAAGTGCTGTTAGTAACTATTAATAGTCACAGAATAGACATTCTCAGAGTTCTTTTTACGTAGAAAATGTATGTTGTGCAATGTTTTTATGTGGCTGTTGTAAATTAAGACAACATAACATGATTCTTAAATCTCTTTCTGTTTTAGGACCGGCATATGAACACAAGACACAAGGATAGTAAGAAGATAAAGAAAGAAGATAAGCTCATATAACGGATTAAACGTAAGAGTAATTTTTGGTGTATTTGACATTTGAGAAAACTTTTACCCGGTGTCTAAATTCAGTTGTGATGTGACTCGATATAAGTCCCTCTGAAACCCTTTGGACTATTGCAACTGATTTGTGAAAATTGTTGAAAATTAAAAGAGGGAAAGTAAAAAGTAACAAAAACACAATGAACATTATCAACAGCAGCATCTTGAGATAATAAGGATGGGCAGCTGGCCTGCTGTTATTGATCTGCTCCACATATGAGGTTTATCCTGGTGATAAAGGGTTGATATTGTTGGCAGTGGCAATGTCTTCTCCAAATGTAGAGTTTTCCACAGCAGGGTTTTTGGCATGGTTTCAGGTTTTTATAATGCTTCAGATCGGCCCACAAACATACACTGTATATGTTTCAGCACAAGTGCTGCAACTTGCATGGAACCACTCTACAAAATTATACAGTGTAATTCATAGGATAATACGCTCCCTACTGTAAATTATATTAGAAGTCACAGGGAGTTCTGTGCTCATATACATTTAACAAAAATTCAAGGTGACTTCTCATTAGAGATACTCAGGCTCGGTTCCCCGAAAACTGAACGGGCCCGGAACTTTTGTGCTTTTTCGGAATTGAAACGAGGCAAAACGTTATTGTTACGTCGTCGGATCTCACGAGTTTTGAAATCTATAAGTACCACCCTGCCGTGTGTTTGAGTCATTGCTCTGTCGCTTAGAATCAAGTCAGGTCACTGCAGTATTTGTCCGAAAGTGTATGAGAATATTATTGTGACCTGTGAGGTGGTCAAAATTGACGGCAAATTACATGAAATTAGTGTTATTGAGGTTAATAAGAATGTAGGAACAAAAAAAGAGCAAAATTAGGTGATTTTAGCATATTTTAGCAATTTTTTAAAAAATACAGATCCAAAACCAAAACACACGAGGGCGGTTTTGCCAAAACCAAAACACGAAGCTAATCTAGATCCAAAACCACTCCACGGGGGTCAGTGAGCATCTCTACTTCTCATATATCATTGGGCAGCACGGTGGCTTAATTGTTAGAACTTCTGCCTCACAGCACTGGGGTCTTGAGTTCGATTCCCGACCATGGTGAGTTTTGTCTCTTCTCCCTGTGTTTGCGTGGGTTTTCTCCGGGTGCTCTGGTTTCCTCCCACAGTCCAAAAACATACTAGTTGGTTAACTGACTGCTATTAAATTAACCTTGGTCTGTCTCTCTGTGTGTGTATGTTAGAGAATTTAGACTGTAAGCTCCAATGGGGCAGGGATTGATGTGAGTGAGCTACGGAGCTAGTGGTGCTATATAAATAGCTGCTGCTCAAGATGATGATCATAAAAAATTACAGTAGGGGATGCATTATTTCTTATAATGCACAAGTCTTCCTAATGAACACCAAATTGATGACATCGGAACTCATTGATTATAAGCAATGACAACAGAACTCCCTGTTTATATAGGTATTATTTACAGGAGTTTATTTATATATTAACATCACATGTGTAATATAATATGAATTACATGGCAGTACACTAATGTTTATTTTAACTAGACACATATTTAGCAAGCACAAGAAGAATACAGCTTTATAATCATCAATCAATTCATTATATCATTATATCAAACTAATTCTGTAATTTATTTGGCTGGTTACATATTTTGACATTGTGATACTGACCTCCCCATAATATATCTGATGCTCAATAAGGTGCTTCACATAACTTTAATATGATAAATAAGGATTATTTTAACCCTTCTGGTTACATACAAAGAATCTTGATGTATTAAATAACTGCATAAGTCATTATTTTAACATGCTTTTATTTTATCTGAAAAGGTTAAAGTGAAATAATAATAACACTAATTTGGATTGAAATACAGAAGTTATTTATATTTAATTTTAATGTCAAATTGTCTGAATTTTCTAGCACTTCAGTTAAGCCCAGTAAATTGTCCAAACAGTCTGACTTTGGTCTGATTGGTCCACGTTGATGAATATGTTCATGAATAGATTAATTCAAATTGTACATTTTTTATGTATTTTATATGCAAATACATTTTATTAGGCATTTTACTAAGATAACAAGACAAATATATACCTATATGGATATCAGAGCAAAATATTCCTCCCACGCAATGTAGTGGTTAGTGAACTGGTACTTTTTTATTATTGCATCTCAATACCTATTATCTCTACATAGGATGTTGAATAATGATCTGTTCAGCAGAGGAAATCCACCATGCATTTTCTTTTTATTCATATCTTCCATTTGATAAAAGGCATTTTTGATATTACATGTGCTATCTGAATTGTAGTACAAATCTAGAACTTACTAATGCTGTTTCAGCAGTAGCCAGTCAACCAGCAGCCCACCCACATAGCACAGTGCTGTGGTTGCTAAAGCGGGAGTCAGGCCTAGAGTTATGGAAAGTCTTGGAGTCGTGAAATTAAGGTTTTCTTGCAAGTGAAAAAAACATGTATTTGTTTTATTCACATGGTCTCAGGGGTGTGGTGAAGTTGGCCCATGACGCTCTGCAGCATTGAAGACTCGGTGTGGCGAACAGCACAGCAAATGTGGCTTGGGGTGCGAAAAAATTGTAGCAGAGCATGGCGGGAGTTTGAGTGTACCACCGACTCTGAATGGGGCTTTGATGGTTTTACCTAATCCACATTAATTACTTGATGCTGGTCCAGTAGATATCTTAAAACAACTTCAGTAAGCCCATTGTTTCTGCAAAAGGACAAAAGAAAAAGTAGCAACAATGATTTGCAAATTATAGGATTATAAATGGAGAGATATGAATTTGAAAAGAAAGATCATGTGCAGCTAGCTGTCTTTTAACAGTGTAGCAGGATTGATGAACATGAAAGACTGGATGTAGAGTTCCAGACCTTTGGTGAAAAATTTGATGAAGTTGAAAAGTCACAAGTACTTGAGAAACTAATGAGTACGATAGGGTAGGGCAAGGAAGAGAAAACAAATTCGCAAATTGCTTTGATGGTAAGCAGTGCTTTCCATATAGCATTACAGAGTGAATTTTCTCCTTTCTCAAACATCAAAATGTATCCAAATAACATGTCAATTTTAATAGTTGTGTTGCTTGTACATTGTCTGCTTTATTATATTGCAGGATTTAAATCAATGTTTCCCCTTTGCAGGGGAAATTTAAAGCTGCGATGGCTTGTAAAGGCAAACTTGGCTTTACAAGCCATCGCCGCTTTAAATTTCCCCTGCAAAGTCCTCGATTTCCGGCAACTTGCAGAAATCGAAACTTGATACATTTACCCTCAGGTGTTGTGGATTATTTCAAAAGGGCACCTTTTGCACCATCCAGGGGCATTTTTATGGGAAAGAGCTCTGTTAAGTGTGATGGAAATATTATGCAAAATATGTAATAGAATTTGTTTACATATCTTAATGTAAAATACTCATTGTGCATATTATTCAATTAAACCCCTTATCAATCTACAATTATAGACTACATATGCTCATTAGTAAAATGTATCTAGAATTACCTGAAATTCTGGTTCAGGTGACGCTATGTTTGGACAAAAGGTGCAACCCACCCCTGCTGTCATGTCATGAAACCAATATTAGCATATATGTGATTTGATTGATTTTTACAACATTAATGCATATCTAAATGTACAAATGTGACCCATGAAAAATATATCCCCTTACTCTCATTACATTTAAGGTAGATAGGAGGCTCCAACAAGCAGATTTTTAAAAAAAGGGGAAAAGGGGTTTATTAAGGGGATGGGCAAAAATTAAAAATAGATAGAACTTGGAAGAGGCGGTTTTATTTGTGCCATCATGTACATTCCTATTCAAAAGTTTCTAAATAGTTAGGCAAAGCACCTACACAAAGGCAAGTTTCAAAGCAGAATGGTGATAGACACCAATATATACATGTACTCATATACGCGTATGGCAATTAGTCGCGTTTGTGCTCTGTTTATTGCCTCTTAAAAGTGTTTTATCGTATGCTGGTGATATTCTGCTAATTTTATGTGGACAGCTCTGGGCACAATAATAGTATTATTGCCTTGCAGCACTGGGGTCATGGGTTCACTTGTGACCAGCGCCTTATTTGTGTGAAGTTTGGATAGTCAAAATGCCTGATTGTGGGACACCAGCTCTTAAATCCCAAGAGATACCTGACACCACAAGAAAGTGTGTTTAGGCTAGAACAATAAATTCCTTCCACGCATCAGCCAGTATCACTCCCCTTTACTTATGAATGGGGATTATTATATGCCAGAAGTGGGTAAGAACAAGTGGTTTTTTGATATGCTCTTGGGTCCAGGTTTTGAATAGATGGACAGTATCTTAAATTGTTCTTCTGTTCTTGGAACTAAGGACAATTCATAGGTGTTGGTTTGTGTAGTGTATCCTTTATTTTGTCTATTTCTAAATACTTTTTTATAAACAGTGTGAAGAGCATTTGGGAACTTCCCTTGTTATAGTGTCAGTTTGTGATTATTTCTTGTTTTCTTTCTCATTAATAATGGAAATAATATAAAGGCTATTGTCACATAGTATATGCTTTCTGTACGTCATTTTAGAACATTTGTCTTGTGTATGCACCGTGACTTTATTGTCTTATTAAAATTTAAAATGATTTGCTTTTTACTGCTATAAAATTAACCTACTGGATGAGGTTAATGTTTAAACCAGAGTGATACTAACCTTTTCCCATTTAGAGTGACATGAAGGGCAAACTTAGATATAATAATCTTGAATCAACGATAACTGCATGGGTGATATTATTTCAAGTGTAATCCTTGTGTCCTTTTGGACCCTGTCTTTTTGATTGGCAAAAACACAATTTAACCCATGCTGCAGTATTTGATTGGGGTCTGTAGTGAAGATAAAACTGATGTTTGACTCACCGTTTGTACATCTTGAATATTTTCTCTAGAAAATGAATGGGATAAATCATACTTACCAACTTTCTGTTGGTGAAATCCGGGAGCCTGCAGAGGAGGTGGGCGTAACAGGGGGGCGGGGCTCCAAGTAGCGTCATTTTGGACCTGCCCCCATGACGTGATGACGCAAAATGCGTCATTTGACAGCGGGGGGCGGGGCCAAACGCCGCGATTCACCGGGAATCGCGGCGTTTGGGACTTAATTCTGCCCACTTCACTAGGAAGTGGGCAGAATTATCCAGATGCGGGGGATTGCCACACTCGCCCGGGAGCCCGGGAGACTCTCGCAAAATGCGGGAGTCTCCCGGATATTTCGGGAGAGTTGGCAAGTCTGGGATAAATGCATTCTATTAAATTATTTAAATATTTAATGGTTAATTTCAGTATATGCCTGCCATGATTTGGGTTAAGCAGGGAACTAAATCTGGAGAAGAAGCAGTGGGCATTTCAGACTTGTGAAGATATGAGTGAGATGAAAGGTTAGTTTTGCCAGGTTGAGGGCACAGTTGAAATAATTTGAAGTTGATAAAATCTGAATTTAAGCCAGTTTTCCTCAATTTGTATTCAACACATCTTTTGAATGGATCTTGTTTGATGTGTGTGCCAAAGAAGCGGCTAGGTAGGTAGTGATTAGAGTAGTTTATCAATATTATCCAGAGTAAATGGCTGTTGTATCGGTAGAACTATGTTAGGGCAGGAGAGGTTAAAGCATTTATGGTTAAAAGGGTGCTCACAGTCTACAAAATTGTGAGGCATCCACAAGTAGATTTTGGGACCCAGTGCACATCTGCTACTGTACAGAAATATGGCACCAAGTGTGCGAGCCAACCAAGAGGTTATCCCCCCTTTGTGATAAAGGTGTGGGGAGGGTGTAATTTCTGGGCTGATCCTTGGCATGGAGGAGGGGCATACAGCCATTTACGCTCAGTAAAAGGACTTCTATTTTGCACCAGGTGGTGGAGATTGAATCTGGTCCTATACTTTTAATGAGCACAAACAGTTCATACACACAGTGCACTGTCTATTAAAAAATAAATAACTAAAAAATGGGCAGCATGAAAAAGTAGATCCCATGTCACTGGGACCTACTCTGGCCACCCAAGAGGGTAACAAGGGAGTCAGAGATGAGATCATGGTTCATACTATGTAGATATCTATATTGTCAGGCAGGTTGTGGAGGAAGTAGGAGTGGAGATAAAGCAGAGATGTTGACCACTAGTAGGTTATGATAACAGGGCAGGAAGGATAGTTAGTGATGCTCCAAAGACTTGAGATATATATATATATATATATATATATATATATATATATATATATATATATGATTGAGGGTGTATACAGGGTTATCAGTGGGATTGGTAGTGTTGTGTGAGTCCAGATGTGGTGGTTTTGGAATAGTGTTTAGAAGCTTTTTCATTCTTGTGGTCTTCACTGGAGGTGTTGAAGTCACCAAGTTTAAGGGTAAGTATGTCAGAACCACAATTGTCAAGAAATTGTGAGGTAGTCATTTTCAGACCAGTGAGGTCTGTAAATTACTGCAAATTAGTTTATAAGTTTTTAATGTAATTGACCTGTGTTTTTATTTTCCAACTTTACTATTCAACTATGGGTGGGAGAGACCAAAGTAAGCAAATTGTGTGAGGAGAAAGGGAGGAGTAGTCCCCTTTGTCTTCAGGTCTTAGAGTATGTGTATGGTGCCAACATCTATAGGTGAGTCATTAAGCAGAGGCATTGTGTGAAGGTGACAGTAAAGTTTTAGTAAGTTGCGCACACCTTCCAACTTGGAGATTTTAAACTGAGACAATGTACATGCACTACCACAAAGCGCATGAGGAGACCACATTATACTGTTGTTTGTCACATCCACCTTGGCCTTCAGAAGTGCTGAGCCAACACAAACCCCCTTCCCTTCACTTCTAAATTCACCGTTTAATTTTTTCATGATTGGCACCACTTAGAGACATACATCGCCAACTGTCCTTGAATCGGGATAATAGTCCAGATCTGCAGGAAAGTTACCTCCTGTTTAAATTGGGACATTTGGAAGAAATGGTTTAAATGATATGGAGATGGAAAAGTTGTGAATGAAGATCAACTTTGTACAGACAGAATGGCATTTCAGAGGTCAAAAAAAGATGTGTTTAGAATGGGGAATGCGGGGGGGAGGGGATAGGAATAGGTTAGCAGTGTTACATTTGTTACTGCTTAAGCATACTTGCCGTATTTGTAGGCCTGCCTGCAGCATCTCCCGAGGGGCAGGTTTACAAAATCAGGGTGACCAGATTGGCGTGATTTGCAGCATCACAGTCCATGCGTCAGTACAACTTGCCCACCATTGTGCGAACAAGAACCACAGAGTTGTGCCCTCAGCCCCACCACTTCTTACGCTGTCCAGGATAATTGTTGAGGGAGCCTCCGGGCACTTCTGGCAGAGTAAGTATGTATAAGTTTCAAGTGAACTTTTCCCCTACACACAATGCAGGCAGCTATTTTTTGGATTTTGCTTAAACCCATGAGAGCAGTATTTAAATTTACTAGAAACTATTACATTATTGAGGCAAGCGCCACTTTGTACACATGCCTGGTAATTGGTAAGATTCTATTGGTTCAGGGAACAAGCTGTCTGCCCTACTGCATGGAGATGGCCTTTATATGTTAACATTAAATCCAAATGATGACTACAGAATTTTAAATGTTTATGCTTTTATAATAAATGTAGTAGTCATTGGGATATTTGGCTACTGTGCATTTCTAGCTTTTAAGAGTAATAATCAGGATGCAGAACATATTTGTTTTTTGACAAGTAGTGTGTCTTTTAATAACTGATGTATTGCCCATTTAAATAACCTTTGCAAACAATCAATGACCATTCTTATTAGCTTGACAAAACAATTTCATGGCATCTCACCGAAACTCTACTCCACTCTATGAATAATAAAAGCAACATCAGACAATCCACATGCCTCATACATTACATTGTTGGACAGGTTTGGCAGCTGCAGTGCTCTCTAATTGACCACAGTTTTGTAATTTTGCTGGCGATGCGTTTGTCCAAATACATTTTCAGAAACATTGGCAGTATCATAACAGATGGCTTATGAAATGTTCTTTTTTTAAACTCTATTTATGTATTTTAAATTGTTTTACAATAATTTTAAAAAACCCCAACCCAGTCTTTTCAGATTCCACATTTATGGAGGGTTTACATTTAAGATATACATTTCATTTTCCATTGAATTCTGACCTATATTTTTTTATAAATAAGGCAAATCAATCAAAATAAATTGTAATGCTAAATTTTTAGACATTTTTACACCCAATTAGTTGGCAATATAAAAATTATTTTTTACTTGCATATACAGACGTGAACAAATTGTTGGCACCCATCCACGAAAAAGGAAGAACCTAAATTTTTCTCTGAAATGACTTGAAAGTGACAAAAGTAATTTGCATCCTTCATTGTTTATTCCATAATGAATAAAAATCAGACTTTGCATTTTGATTCAACAGAGTATTTTAAATAATAAAACAAATGAAAATGTCATGGTCAAAAGTGATGGGACCCTTAACCTAATATTTTATTGCACAACGGTTAGCGTCAATCACTGCAACCAAGCGATTTCTGTAGCTCCCAATGAGACTTCTGCACCTGGCAGCAGATAGTTTGTCCCAATCTTCCTTAGCAAACTGCTCCTGCTATCTCAGGTTAGATGGATGCCTTCTCCAGACTGCATATGTCTGCTCTTTCCATAGATGTGCGATAGGATTTTGATCAGGGCTCAGAAGACCACTTCAGACTAGTCCAATGTTTTGTTCTTATCCATTCTTGGGTGATTCTATGTGTTTTGGGTCATTATCCTATTGGAGGACGCATGGCATTTCACTATCCAATGTTTAATTTTGGGTTTGTTTTCCTCTTGCTGCCAAGTCCATTGAGGTTGGCTACAGTCCCATGGACTTTAAACTTATTGATAATATTTGCAACTGCAGTCACAGGAACATCAAGCTGCTTGTAGATGGTTTTATAGTCTTTACCTGTAACATGCTTTTATATCATTTTCTTTCTGATCTTAGATAACTCTCTCCTATATCACTATAATCCAATTATTTATAATATTTTCTAAGGGATACCAACAAATTTGTCCAGCCCATTTTAGAAAATCTTTGGAGAATAAGCAATAATCTATCTCTTTTCAGTGTTTATTTGCTTTATTCTATGGCATACCAAAAACATGTAGGTATACATGAGACAATAGTTTTTAATGCCGTCACAGGAGGAATGAAGCATTGTACCAACACGTCTGTACATTTTTTTTAATAAAAAAAGTGTGTAAGTATAAGGGAGGTCAACCCAGCTTTGGTCCTGCTACGTGCCTCGATTTGCAGAAGTGCGCCTAGATTTTCATAAGGGAGCAAGTTGGTGGTAGTAGAACACAGGCTGAGATTAGGAGTTGGGCAGAGTGAGGGTGTTTCTTGCTAAGTGCTGAGCAGTGTAAAACAAAGTTTACATATTTGAGATTATTGAGACGAAAAAAAAGGGGTGCAGTTGGCGCATTTTTTGGGTTTTGGTCAGGACCCCTCGCCTTCTACATACACATGCTAAGGAAAATGTTTTTATTTATTGTGCTGGCGCAGTACTCCTTGCGTATAAATATAGGTTCCACATGTTTGAAACATTTTCATAATGGAACAGCACGTACCCAGGTTCCATTGGATCCAGCTGGGCTCTCAGCGATGTTATCCTCTGTTTCTGGAACAAGGCTGACAGAAGGGCTGGTGTTTGACTGCCATACTCCAATTCTCCAGACTGGGAACGAAGAGCACCAGCACCAGGACACTTTCCTGATGAATCCAGAAAGAACACTGCCTCCTGGGAGTTCCAGCAGGCAAAGTGACACACCAGTGCTCTGAGAGCTCCAGCAGTTTTGAGAGCTTCTTGCCTCAGACAGAATTGACTTGGAGGTGGCACCGGACCCTGGGGATAAAGTCCTGAAAGGTAGTTTGGGAAGGCGATTCAAAGATTAAATCTCCCATCCCAGTCTTAGTGGCGGCAGGGCAGAGAGGGGACCTGACACTGGCTGCATGGAGGTGAACACCCCAACCATACTTCCCCAATCATTGTAGTAAATGTAAAAACAGAAGGTATGATACAGGCTGACCCTCGTGATAGGTAAGTGTTTTAGCATGGATTGGTTAAGCAGACAGGGGCTGGTTCACCCTCCTCCAACATCTGCTGAAACGGTATAGAAAAACCTGGAAGCGCCTGTAAAGTAACATCACGACCTTTCAGTGATGTGTAAGAGCTGTTGAGTAATAAACATCTTCACTGCTAAGATCCTGCTTTGTTCCTGTGAAGCTACCACTAATCCATCTGCCGTCTGTCTTCTTAAACCTGGCATCCTGTCTCAGTGCTCTGGCCACTACCCAGCAGTTCTGATTCAAAGTAAACAGTCAGGAGAATTTAGCCAGAGTAACCAGCAAAGAGGTGTAGCAATGGCTGTACATATAAACCAGAAGCATAAGTGGTTCAGGTGCCATTGAAGGAGCCTGGTGATGGCAGCAATACCATCTCACAATTATTTGTGCAGTTGACCCTCACAGTCTGTGAGCGACTGATGGGCAAACACCAGTAGTGAGAGATTGTTAGCTGATAGCGAAGCTCCATATACACTTGGGCTACCAACAGAATAAGCCAAACCTGTAACAGGAACTTTCTTACTGTGAGAAGGGGAAATGGACATTTTCTATCCCCAACCTGAATTGAATTTTGCACCAGCTGAGAGCTGGCAGAGATTAGATCTCATCCTATACTTTTAATAGAGTGCATTTTGTGCTTTCATGTTGCCGTTTGGAGGTGAAGCATATATTGTTAAGTGTATTATGAGCAATGTAATAAATAGCTTCACATACACTCAAGTGACAAGTAATAAAAACAGACCAGGGGGTAAATGTATCAAGCTGAGAGTTTTCCGGCGGGTTTGAAAATCCAATCAGATTCTAGCTATCATTTATTTAGTACATTCTACAAAATGATAGCTAGAATCTGATTGGTTGCTATAAGCAACATCTCCACTTTTCAAACCCGCTGGAAAACTCTCAGCTTGATACATTTACCCCCAGATGTCCTCTTACTATCACAATTAAAATAAGATTTAAATGGTGCTAAGTTGAGCAGTATTGTAGGGAAAAAAACTGTTCTAAAGTGGTGGGAGGTTGGACCTTGATGTAACCTTTACAATATTTCACAGTGGGGTCAAAACATTTCATAAATGACATTTCACTTTATAAATGAATCCCAAAGTGTGTTAAGTATTTAAAATGCCTGACTCCTTTGGTTACTGTTAATTATTATTCCATAGTTCTGTGAAATTTTCTGTTGTAAAATGTCACCAAGATTGTGTTTTAGGAAGCTTAAAATACAGGTAACTAATTACTACAATAAAGAAAATGATTGAATAAACGAGGCATACAAAGTATATTAAATGTAGGTGCGCTCAGTGGCAAAGTTATAAGCATTGCTGGATAGCTCCCGGTTACCTGCTTCCTCACTTCCTTTAGACTGTAAGTTCCACTGGGGCACGTACTGATGTGAATCTGAAAAGTTCTGCATAATATGTTGGTGCTATATAGATAAAGGATAATAATAATAATAATAATTTTAAAAAATGTGAATTAACACCACATCATGCTTATGGTGATATTATTATTATGTGTCCAGAAACATGACAGCCAGTCTTTTAGTTATCATAGCTAGAGGATGGTTGTTCGGACATGTTGTGCAGGAGCTACAGTGATGAAGACTGCACAGTGAATAAGGTGATGATGGCATGGAATTCTGAAAGAAAGGCATGTACCAAGGGACAGCTTAAGATGAAAGGTCATACTCTTCAACTGTGATTTTCAGTTCATTCGATCAGCATACTGTTACGAGCTGCGGCTCGGCCCGGCCATCGCTATGGCACCGGGACGTCACTTCTGGGGCCCAGCCGACCGTTGCCGTAGCAACGGTCCGATGCTTGCTAGTTCAGCGCCGAGTCCCGGCATTACAGGGCAGCCGGGCGTGTGCACAACAGGGTGCAAGCCTGCGGGCTAATTAATTCAATTAGGGGGCAGCTTGGGTGCAATTTGAGAGCTGAGCTCTCATTGGTCCATTACAGTATTTAAGGCAGGGAGGGCTTAGCCTCCCTGCCGGTTATAGCTTCCAGATACCTGTGTTGCTACCTGCTGCTGTACTCATGTACTCCTGGTGTTAAGCCTTTGGATTGTTGCCTGCCGTGTATGACCCCCTGCCTGTTTCCTGGATTTGTCTTTTGCCTGTGCCCTTGACCTTTTGGCCTGTACCTCCGTTTATGCTGATTTGCCCGTGACCTCGACCCTTGGCGTGTTTCCTGACGGTTCTTCCTGGCAAGTGACCCCTGACTTTGGCCTGTTCTTTGGAATTGCTGTCTGCCATTACCCTCTGCTCCTGGGTTCCCTGCAGCTGGTACACGGCACACAACCCTCTGTATTCTGCAGCCAAGTCTGTCCCCACCACTAGGGGCTCCAGTGAACACCTGACTATCAGAGTAGACTCTGGGTGGTATTGTACTGGTTGGAGGGGTTCCTGACACATACACTGCAAAACAGGTTAGCAACTACCCAGTTCTACCCTACAGGTAGAACAGGCAGTGTCATTAATTACAGTCTGTTGCAAAATGTACTCAAAAGAATACGAAGGTGAGTTTGTAGTGCATAATCTAGTCATTGTAAAAAAAAAATTGGGGTTTTTTTTTGCTAGTAAAGAAAATATCCCAGGGACAACTAGAATATGTTCTGTGTCTTTAAAGCTCTCTAAAACAGCATTCTACTCTGCTTTATTCTTTTATTACTGTAACTTCAACATTCCTGGAATTCCTGGAATTTAACTTCAAGAAAGGACCTTCCCCAGCCATAGTGTCACCAAGGTTTTCAGGAAATGCACATTTGATCGCAATGCCTGGAAACCTCTAACAATTCTGACAGATTGTAATGGTTCAGTGCTGGTACACTGCAGAGAATTCTGTCATGAACAACTGATTAAGGTTCTTGTGCTTGGTGAAAGTTGGAGGCTGACCAGAAGATATTTATTAAATATATTTAATGACTACATTACTTATAAAATGTTTGTAAATGTTGGTAAAATTGATTTGGACATATGGTGGACACTGGTAACATTTTTAGGCATAGAGGATTACTTGATAAAAATAAATCCTGTCAATCGTGCTCAGGTGAGGCTATGAATGGGCTTCATCATCATCACCACTGCCAGGCTCCAAAGGGAGACTAGGTCCTAGGGACTTTGTAACCCCTTTCTCCCTTCTCCCCCTCTGTACCCATGCTTGGTGTACATAAAAGGAGAGGATATAATGTATTTTTTATTCAACATTTAACAATCTAATACAATCTAATCTAATGCAAATGTATCAAAATAGTAATGTTAAGTGAACTGTACATTACGTTGCTGTAATTGTCGACTAGTAATGTCATACGTTATAACATAAAATAAAATACACTTGGAATATATTATATTTGACGTCCGCTGTCCTTAGTATAAAATCATAAGACCAACTATGGTACTGCGCTTTTCCATATCTAGCTAAGGGTACAGCACAGTGGCACAGTTTGATTCCAACAGAGCTCTCAAAACTGAAAGTGGCTAAATCAATGGGTACAGATGGGATACATCCAAAGATATTGAAAGAGCTTAAAGACTTGCAGATAACACCAATAACAGAATTATTCAACCAGTCGCTAGCTACAGGAGGAATTCCAGAGGACTGGAGAAGAGTGAATGTAGTCCCACTGCAGAAAAGTGGAAGCAAGGAAGAGACGAGCACCTACAGATCAGTGAGCCTTACATCAGTAGTAGGGAAATTGATGGAAACAATCTTAAAATAATGAGTTGTAGAATATCTCAAGTCCAGTAACTTACAAGATCCCAAACAGCATGGATGTACTGGGGGGAGAACATGTCAAACAAATCTTATTGACATTTTTGACTGGGTGACTAAAGTAATAGATCAAGGGGGGGGGGGCATAGATGTAGTTTATCTAGACTTTAGTAAGGCTTTTGACACTGTCCCACATCGCAGACTGTTAAATAAACTTGAAAGCTTGGGACTGGATTCTAAGATGGTGGAATGGATAAGATCTTGGTTGCAGAATAGAAAACAGAGTTGTAATAAATGGATGCATTCACAGGAGGGAAAGGTTACCAGTGGAGTACCTCAGGGATCCATACTTGGATCAGTGATTTTTAATATCTTGATTGGTGACATTGCAAATGGTATTTAAGGGAAAGTATGCGTTTTTGCAGATAACAAAAAGATATGCAACAGAGTAGGCACACAAGGAGGTGTAAAACAAATGATTGATAATCTAGGTAGATTAGAGAAATGGTCAAGAGTATGGCAACTGTTTAATGCCAAAAAAAAAAGCAAAATCATGCACTTGGGTCTCAAAACCCAAAGGCTAAATATAATATTAACGGCACTATAATGGGAACTACTAAGAGGAAAGTGGTCACTGTTTCAGGTGATTTAAAGACAGGTACGCAATGTAAGAAAATAATGAGGAAGGCAAGTCAGATGCTTGGTTGTATATGGAGAGGAATCGGTAGCAGAAAGAAGGAAGTAATACTGCCACTGTATAGGTCATTGGTACGGCCTCATCTTGAATACTATGCTCAGTTCTGGAGGCCATATCTCCAGAAGGATATAAATACATTAGAGAATTTACAAAATTTACTCTGAAAAACTAAAATTTCTTAATATGTAAAGTTTGGAGCAGAGACGGGAAAGGGGGGATATGATAGAAAGATTCAAATATATCATGGGTTTTAACAAGGTACAGGAGCGAAATATTTTTCAAAGGAAGAGAAGTATTAGAACACGAGGACATGAAACTGGAGGGAAATAGTTTCAGAGGAAATTTGAGGAAAAATTACATCACAGAAAGGGTAGCGGGTAAGTGGAATAGCCTCCCATCCGAGGCGGTAGATGCTTATACAGTAGAGCAACTTAAACATGCTTGGCATAGACATAAGGGTATCTTTACAAAGAACTAAGGATCAAATAGGATTTGAGATTACCATAGGTTAAAAATTGGGTAAACTAGATGGACCAAGTGGTTCTTATCTGCCATCAAATTCTATGTTTCTAACAAGGCCCCTCTCTGTGTAGCATTTGTATGTTCTTCCCAATGTTTGTGTGGGTTTCCTCCAGGTGCCCAATTTCGTACCACAGTCCAAATACATACTGGTAAGTTAATTGGATTCGGTCAAAATTAACTTTATGCGTTCTATGGAATTTAGTTTGTAAGTTCCAATTGGACAGGGACTTATGTGAATGATTAGATATTCACTGTAATATAATATAATAATAAGATTGGTGCCATGTAAACAATAGTAAGCATTGTGACTGGTAAGCCCTTAAAAGATCTTCATTTTCTTTTGCATCACTTTTCTTTTAAAGTAAGTATCTACTGTACTTGTATGTTTCTTAAAATGTATTGTCATGCATGTAATGTGTATCACTTTTATAAATAAAAATAATAAATTGTGTCATACAACGTGTTCATTTTTATATAGTAGTTATGCATTGAACCACACACACACATCATCACTCAGACTTCAATGCTTTGAAATTGCAGCCGCATTGGCTCCTTTCCAGCTTTTCATAAATTGAGTCTATTCTGTAAAAACTTTAAATGCTGACAGATACAGGCAGAATCATTCCTTTAAAGGGCTATTTGTTGACCTTTTCACCTTCAATATCTACTCATTCAACCTTACATTGCTATGTTCTGCCTTTGCTATACTTTAATACGAAAGTCTGAGTTCTGTATTTTGTTCTGTTTTGGTTTTTTTGTGTATTATCTTTGGGCAACCTATCCACACACATTTAATAACTATTATTCTAATTAGTTTGGATTATACCTCAATTGTAGCTCAAAATTAATTTTCTTACAACTTTTATCATTTCTGTTGCAAAATATATTGAATATATAGAATGATAATTATAAGAATCAGTAATTAGAAGGTTAGAAAATGCCTCGGCCACATCAAAACATTTAGTGCGATGCAGCCAGGTGACTGGACAGAACCTCGACATACCTGACTTTAGAGGAGACAGCTGCTTACTTAGGAATGGATGTTAGTACCCTGTGATGGGCTCACATTTTATGGCAGCTTCTTCGTCCAGGTACATCTAGAGTATAATGGTTTACACTTTGGCCCTGGACATGGTATGAAATGTTGTAGAGTTGTTTTGTTGACAAATTTAGTTTTAATATAAGAAGAGAATGGTTGCTTGATTGGTAGTGGTTAATTTCCATAGAATGATATGCAGTTATGAGATCTTTTAGCCAAAAACCTGTTATTCAATTTTTTTTTCAAAACCTAGTAAGAAATAAAATATTTAATCATCATCAACATTCATTTATATAGCACCAGCAGATTCCGTAGCGCTTTACAATTGGGAACTAACAGTATTAAAACTATACTGGGTAATACATACATACAGAGAGGTAACAGGGCCCTAACATTTGCTAATGCTCAGTAACAGTCCTGCACACCAACGTGATCACTGTTTATTTATTTCTATAATGACATAATGACTGTGAGGAGCTGTACTGGACAGCAGGGGCGGGCTGGCAAATTTCAACCCGGGCAGCGCACAGGCGGCCGCATCACATGACACGCGATGTGGCCGCATCATTGATGACGCGGCCACATCGCGTGTCATGTGATGCGGCCGCCTGTGCGCTGACGCGGCCGCATTGTGTGTCATGTGATGCGGCCGCCTGTGCGCCGCTGGTAATATTCAGGTAATATTGCATCCACGGGGGGGGGGGTGGCCGGCCCAAACAGGGGTTAAACTGAGCATCCCGGGGGGGGGGGGGGGGGCAATGCCCCCCCGGCCCAGCCCGCCCCTGCTGGACAGCTTAATGTATATGGGAATGCCAGGGGCATGTGGGTACAGATCATAGTAATTTTTAAATCTAATTTAGTATATTTTAGGTATGGTTTATAGGTTCCAAATGACTGAATTATTTACTGTAGAGTAGACGATAATTCGTTTTAATCTTACATATATTTTCACCTCACTTCTACAGATACATCAGCCTGATCTCTGCTGGACTCAGCAAATTAATTGATGTAAAGCAATCCTCTTACAACAATTAATTAATTAATTGAGCCTCGGTTAACTTATGCAGAAAGTCAATAGAAAATGCAGGAGTAGACAAATGTATCCCAATTCAAGTCGGTCAGGTTGCATATATTAGAAATGACTTAATGCAGCTTCTACATTTGTCCTAGGTTTCTGTACTCACAGTATATAATGTCAGGTAATTTATATTATTTTACATTAATTCGTGATATGCATTGGTATCTGTTAAAATGGCAATGTTTATACATTTTATTAGATTTTTTTTTCGGTCTCATATTGTTAGTAGGCATAATTATGTTGTAGGAAATGATGTCTCTGCCTCAGGTCTGTGGATGAATAACAATGAATTCCCGTAGGCCAGCTCCGACATCACTAGGTCTCTCCCAATCATGACAGATTTGTTCAGATGTTCAAAAGATACATTACAATTATATTAAAGAAAGGAGGATGCAGTGGGCTGTCTGCTGTCAGATATAAGAGATTCCATACTCGCTGCCTTTGGGAACCTTTCAGTGAAATGATCTGAGAGTATACAGCTTTTTGTTGTCATTGTATATGTGCCATTTATCTATCAGTCTACTTTTAGATAACAGTATCTTGCATTTATTTTGTCAGAGTTGCCAATCATTACAAAAACTGGGTTTATGCATTTTAACACTAGTTTAATTTATTGCAGACTAATGACTAGCCTATAAAAAACCAATTCATACAACACAGAGGAAAAATTGGCAAATATACAGTGTATTAACATCTCTTCTACATTCATTATAAATAGTGTTTTTCTCCACTAGAGATCTGCACATCCTTTGAAGTAACTTATTTATCTGATCTGAGATGCTCTACAATGAAAAATGGATTCCATTTTGCAATTTGCTTCCATTGTAACTTATCAAAGCACTTTTTCACATCACTTACTGCATCACAAAAAGATAGAGTGAATACTTGAAATACCTTGAGTGCTACGATATTAGAGATGCAGATTCAGTATTTGTAGAATACAATAACGCTTGTGTGCATATTCTACTGTTTATAGCTAATTAGTTTAATAGAAATAGAAAACGTTCAGTCTTGTAATGCCTATGGCTATTAAACGTATAATTTATATTAGAATTCAATTTGTGGTTCAGTCAATTTTAAGAATCCTGGTTTGGTACAATACTGATTTCTTGTCATTTTAGTATGCAAAATACAAACTTATTGCCACCTGGTGCTGAAAATATTTCATTAGAGTTCATAATTTAGTCTACCCCTGCTGATTTTAATATGAAAATGAAGATTCAGATTCTCTTAAGTATTCAGGGGAATCTTTTATACCAATATTCAGTATTTGGTTGAATCCCCAAGTATGCATTTAACACATCCTTCATTTCCATATATTTTTGTGAATTTCTATTATAACATTGATCCTATACCTGACAAATGACAAATGTACACAAGTTCAAGTCAGTCTACTACTCTGAAAGTTACAATTGAGAACTGTAGCGGGTGTAGGTCTTGTGACAAGTAAGCCAATTCTAGAATTATGTCCAGGGAGATGATTTAAGTTATATAATATTATTCAATAAAGTAGTTAAATACTAAAGGGCATCTAAAGGCCTTTACTTTTTATGTTGTACATAATTAACACTTTATACTTTTAAGTGATTAATTCAAGTATTTCTAAAGGGTTTCACTGTTGGGCAACCCCTTCCAAAACCACCTTCCCCCTCCTGTTTATCTAATGGAGGCCCCCTCCTTTGGGAACATCAAGACACTTGTTTTCTCTGCAATGAAGTGCCACCCATATAATAAAGCTCTAAGTAGCACAACAGGAGGCAGGTCTCAGATTCAAGTAAGGGAGAGGTTAACCTGAGATAATACAATTTTGCATTGATTTTAACTAGTAAGTTAAGATAGTAAATTATTTGGTTTAGCCAGAGTATCAGCTGCTTTTTTATATGGTGGAGCTACAAGTTGTAAACAGATTCTAGTTGTAATTAGTACAACTATCACACAAATTAAAAATCAAATTATAGTAAAATAATAATCTTCCCATTTGGCCATTGTTTACTATTTAAAAAGGAACGAAAATATTACTTGCAGTCTGTTATAAGTGCCTATAGCCACATATCTGGCTTTACAATTCTGACTAGACAGTTTACTGCTGAAACATTTCTCTAGTTTGGCATACAGTCCATTTTCCTGAAGGCGTTGAAGAACATATTTAATATGGGAATAGGCTGAAATTAGATTTTAAGAATAAGTCAAAATATTGTCTTGGAGACAAAAGAAAATAAAGATAATCTCTTAAAATGTAAATAAAGAAATGTTGAGAACTCCCTATCGGCATTACATAGCCTGAAAGGCATGATAATGTGGCCATCTTGTGTATTGAATGTGATCCTCCACTTACCCACTTCTGATAAGGTTATATGCTTACTGTAAATAAAGTTTAGTGAAGACTGTGATTCTATCTAAGAGTTCTAAGATAAGTGGACGAGGGTACCAGATTTTATTGTCATTTTGACTAGACACCTGTATTCAATACAAGGTTGCAAAGAGTGGTTGTTTTTCTTGAAGAACAATGAAACCAGCATTGGCAGGAGAAGTAGATGTGTGGATAAAAGATCTTTTCAACTTCTCCATAATGTGATTGGAAATGGCTTTGGCTTCTGGAACTGAAAACGGTGACCCACAAACAGTAGGAGGAATGGTACCAGGAATTAAGTCAGTGGCACAATGAAAGGAACTGTGCAGTGGTAAAGTCTCAGCCTTGCATTTACAAACGATATCAGCAAATTCTGAATGTAAAGAGTGAGGAGGTTGACACTCCCAAATCAATGATAGGAATTTACTTTTTTCAAAACACATATTAAAATATAAAGGTTTGAAGCTTTACTTGATGACAGGAAGATGTTGAGGCCCAGATTTTGGAATAGCATATTAGGAGATTAGTTTCTAATGTAGGACCCATAATTGCACGTTTAAAGAAACTGCCTTAAAGCAAACGGTAATCAATTTGTTTCGTCTAGTGATCTCTATTGTACTCATATTTTTTAAGATTAACAACTGGAATCCAGTACTTTTAAATCAGGTCCGTTCAGTAAAATTTCCAGCATCCCCAAAATCGAGGAACGCTATGGAGGAGAGGGAAACATCAGTATGTGAAATAGGAATAGGGAGTGTCATTTTACAATCTATTAGTTTACAAGTTTGGAGCCAAATAAGTAGAATGTCATTTTCAGGCTTGATCTCATCGTGCACCCCCTGAAATGAATCTCTCTTGTTTCAAATAGTGACAAACTCATCTAAAGAGCCTGTAACACCTCAGCCTGCCGACTCATTCTTGTTCTTATCCAAAAGACTTTGCCAAAAGAGCCACTAGGTTTTTGTTGATCACCTAAGTTCGGAGGCCAAATTACTAAACCAAATAGTGTGTGTTCATACATAGTACCCTGTCATAAATGCAGCAAACATGCAAATGCTGTAAAAGGCTCTATGTTGTCATTGAAGACTTTCTAAAAGACCTACATAAAGCTAGAGGAACTGTATAAAATAGGACCCTTTGTTTCGCTGAGTGATTAGAATTTTGTCTGAAAGTAGGCAAATAATTTAAGCTACTTTTTATGTACAGATGTGGTTTCCATCATCATCATCATCATCATCACCATATATTTATATAACGCCACTGATTCCGCAGCGCTGTACAGAGAACTCATTCACATCAATCCCTGCCGCATTGAAGCTTACAGTCTAAATTCCAAAACATACTCACCGAGAGATAGAGACTACGGTCAATTTTAATAGCAGCCAATTAACCTACCAGTATGTTTTTGGAGTGTGGGAGGAAACCGGAGCACCCGGAGGAAACCCACGCAAACACGGGGAGAACATACAAACTCCACACAGATAAAGCTATGGTCGGGAATTGAACTCATGACCCCAGCGATGTGAGACAGAAGTGCTAACCACTAAGCCACCATGCTGCCCCATTCCAGGCTGTTACTCAAACTGTATAGCTGTATGGTAGACACTAAAGAATTTTCCGACCAATGTCTTATCTACGAGGGTTGTACCAATGAATGAAAAAACAAAGTCACGATCAGCATGCCGATTCATATGTACACACTATACATGTTTTAAAAGATTTAGCCTCAGATCTGTGCTCTTCAACTGTAATAGCCATCAGCTGAAGATATCATGACTCTGTAAACTCTATGGAGATCCTGATCATGAGTGTATACACACTGCAGGATTAGAACGACATTGGAACGAGATTTATAGTTCTGCTGAACAATCAAATGAAACAACGATCGGTGTACCACGGAGGCAGAAGCCCTAGGTTCGAATCCTGACACTGGTGCTCAGTTTTGATGGATGGGCTGGTGTAGACAAATTCATAGTTGTGCCATATTCTCTCCATTTCTTATAATGGACTTGACAGTGGAGATATTAAAGTCTTCAAAATCTTGTTATATCTTTCTGATGATTTGTGCTTTTCAATAACCTTTTCTCTGACTTGTGTCGAATATTATTTTATCTTTAAGATCAAGATCAATACTTGCAATTATTGTCTGGGTATTTTTGTAGTTAGTTCAGAAAAACCTTTTATAGTTCTTTGTTATTTGAAATTAGAGTATATTTTTGTTAATAACTAGTAATAATTCCTCAATTTTGATTCTAAGATGTAAGACAATATAAAATAATATTAATAAAATAACATTTGACCAATGCCAAAGGTGTGAATTCCTGTGAGAAGTGTGTGTAGGTGTTGATAGGTATAAAAATAAATATATCTCCTCCAGAGGGAAGCCTGATATTTCTGGTGTAGCGATAGTCAGACGGGCCATGCTCTTGGTAAACCTACCACTCATTCCAAATGCTGGGTGGCAGGATCACAGTCCTGTTTGGCAGAAAATAGCTGTGGCCTCATCATTTCCAGGACACATTGGGGCCTGTAAGTGTGGTCGCAAGATGACCACACACTCAGGGCACTTGTGGTCATCATCTGGCTTGATTTATGGGCATGCCCAATAATGACCACAGCTAATCATATTATTTAAGGCGTCAAGTTTATTTGAGGTTCACACATGCAGTATGTAAGCAAGTTATGCCACTAATAAAGTCCCTGTAAATGGCAAGAAGTTCTTAAGACCCCGGTTCATTATTCAAAAAAAGTTAAAAAAAACCTCCACCAATTTGAAAAACAGCTTCTAATTTAACTTAAAAAACAGCTCCTAAAATTATGGTTGATAAGTTTTAATTCAACAAATAAAAAAAGTAAACACTTTTTTTTTATTTTTTTAACAAGGCTATCCCCCCAAAATAATTACCTCAATACTCTTGAGCCAAAGTAGTCTACAGAAACAATTTTTTTTTTAAAAAAGACCCACATTTACACATGAGGACTTTTCATGTTGCCCCTCACTGTTCTAGAAAATAATGGCTAGAATCTGATTGGTTGCTATGCGCGAAACCTTCACTTTTACTTTTTAGAAGTTTTAGTAAATCTGCTTCTAAAAGTCCTTTTAGGACCTTTTTGAAAACAGAAAAGGTGCTTGTGTGCACCATCCCATATGACTGTTTTTGCCTCAACTTTATTTCAAATACATTCTCCTGTGCTGTTTTTTTTTTTCTTATTCTTTCAAAAAAACTAATATTCTCATGAAAACATTTGAGTGCAAATAAGTCTGTGATCGAATAAAATGTCACACAAAAGATTTTCATCAAGTGCCCCCTTGATCTTATATTTAACTACTACAGATTTTGGTTTTTTAAAGCTCTTTTATATTCTCTTGAGTTTATTATTTGTCCTTTACGTTCAAAACAATTGTTTGACCTTCTTTTCATCTATTCAGCACTATCCCTTTTGACATCTGACTTTCCCTTTTGTTATAGTAATCTTCAGTCCCATCCTTTATTTCCTATTTAAGATCAGTACCCTCCTTTCATACTTCAGCTCCTTTGGCTCTGAATGCAGTCTGAGCTTTGTGTCCATTCTTCATTGTACTCAACCCCTTTGTATACGTTTATCTACCTAATTTGCTCTGTCACTGTTAAATCTTTTCAGTTCGTTTACAGCAAACTTTTATTTTAGCATGAATAATAACAATAATAATAATAATAATAATAATAATAATAATAATAATAATTTGCATGTTTTAATATGTAGAATACTACTAGTTACTAAATAATAACAATCTAGGTTTCTGCTTTTTCTCGAGTCCCAACACATTTACTAGATGTGAACATTTCCTGATCTGCTTTAGGGGCCTATTTATGAATAGCCGCATTTGCCCACAGTAAAATATCATCCATTATCCCAATGATAAGAGGTGATATTTCACGGTCATTTATTAAAAAAACATCCCGAGACAGCGCGTCTGACAGGAGGCTGTCCTCATGATGACTTTACTAACCTAACAACTCCGGTTCTGACCCCGGAGTCTTTACTGTGCATGCGCATAGTCATTTTACGGTAGTTAACAGAGGGGAGAGCAGGAAAACTGTGGAGAGAGATTCGAAGATCCCTCTCCTGCGATTATCTACCCATAGGGCAGAACGGCTAACACTGTTGGAGTCAAGTTCTGAAATAGTTACCCTTTTGGATCTTGTTAAATTGTCCCAGATCACAGTCCCCATTAAAAGTTATGGGGACTGTGGTTTAATGTGAAACTTAGCCTAATGCAGAAGATAGGCTTTTGTTAGATAGAGGTGATACATAAAAATGCCTAAACCATGCCAAAAAAGGCATGGTTATTATTTCTTAATAAATAGGCCCCTTAGAGGTAGATTCAATTGGCCGTGATATTCTGAGGAGCATCGCGGCCATGCTTTATTACTGTTATTGCGGTAAAAAGTAACGCAGATTTTTGCTTGCACCTCTATGTCAGAAAATATCAGCACGAGGTGCCTCGCGGACGAATATTTTCTGAATTGAATCTGTCCCTTAATCTGATGTACCTCTCACTATGACTGATTGCCCTTTTGCTTACTCAGTTTATTACTTTGTTTTTCACTAGACCAGTAGTGATACAGTTGCTAGTGCTAGGAGGAATTTACATCTCTTATAATTACAGAAGTTAAACTTATTTATTATAGGTGACCTTACCAAAGTAATTCTGGTCAGGCATTAGATATTTAGAGATATGAGTAATTTGGAGCTAAGGCAAAATGACAGCATCTTTTGCCAGTTTATCCGCTGTGCCCAGAATAGACTTGATCTCATAGTATGGTTTGCAAATACATGGTGGTCACCTGCTGGCTGGATTTATGGGCATGCCTGAAAATGACCTGATCGATTTCATCTTTTGAGCATTAGTGTCAGCTTTGGAACACCAGCATTATAGCTTTGCAAGTGGAGATATTTACTTGTTTTTTTTGCTCTGCAGGCACTATAGTTTTAAAACCATGTTATCCCGGAATTTGTAGAGGTTGTAAAACACTTATAGTACAGGGCATGTTGTGGACTGTGTAGCACCCAGGGTTGCATTAAAAACCAGTGAAACCACATGTAAAACTTAATATTGTGTTCATATTTGACATGCAATGGTAAATGTCACCGTAAAAATAACACTCCTGACGGCAAGTGCAAATGCTAGTAGGTATGGGGTCATTGGCACCAAAGGGTTCCATTCACGTACCTGTTTACATGCATTTGCTAGCATTAAGACTCCAGCGAGTAAGGGGCCTAAACCTGTTGTAACAATGGATTAACAACAGAAAGGAGGCTGAGCACATATCGTGTTGTAAAAAACATCATATTTGAAATTCTTAAAAGCAACCTCAGCTTCTTTGACATCACATGTTCCTATTGAATTGATAGACTGCATGCAGGTGTATATTGGTATAACTGACAACTTGACTACCTCCACTGTGTGTAGTTGACAGAAGCACTTTGAATAAAAATATCAAACATGTAAAAGCATTCTAGTCCGGATATCTATCACGTGGTTACAATCTTTTGTTAGTTTGCAGCAAGTTTTATGATTGTTATACCTGCAGTTATCTAAATCTTTTAGAGCCACTTAAACAGCAAAATGGTTGCAATCAAAAGTGTTCCCTCAGTAAATTACAAATTTTGTTGTGAAAGTTGCTCCCTGTCAGCAGTACAGGTTTCCTGGCAAATAACATAGCATTCAAATTGAAAGAGACCTTTCCAGTCAAGCTACAAAGCCGAAAGATTACTCATGGAGAAAGTACCATCATTCAGTAGGTACAATGTTTGAAAGAGGCTGTTTTTCTACCTTTTTATGTTTTCTTTATTTACTGCTGACATGGCATGAAAATTACAACCATTTAGATAATACATCTAATATCATCAAGTAACACTTTTCATAACAGAACACCACACATTTTTTTCAGAAAAGTGAGAAGGAAGAAAAGAAAAAAGACAAAAGGGGTGTTAAGGGAAGGAGGATGGGCAGAGTCTGCATGTAAAAGCAGTTTAGCAATTTAATCTATTCGAAAAGCTGAGTACTCCCTAATTTCTAGGGGAATGTTTCTTTAATCTCTAACAACTGGGTCTCTGTATATCTGACTGTAGCAGACAGTATAATGTTGTCCATAGCTATATAGTGGCTATGGAGTGTTATTGCTCTCAGTCCTAAACAAATCTAAAACTAGGGAAACCCGATGGTAACTGCCTTAATATTGTGGTGAATATCTTGTGTCCAATGCAAGCAGCGTATCGTTTGTTTTTGTTGTACATTGATTGTGACGATAATATTCGGTAAGATCTTTGAACTGCTCGCTCTGGGCGATCTGTAAGGGTTCCACCACATGGACGTTCTCGAGGGTGGCCTCTTGGCATATTTGTTGTAAACAGAGCAAGGATAAGTGAATAATGAAATAACACAGCAGTTCGTCATTGAGGTCCCTACAAGAAGCACTGATATATGTGGCTTTAAATAACTGTTACAGTTTCCAGACCACCCAGCAGGTCACATGTTCCAGGTTACCCAGCAGGTGCACAGGGAGTGTTCACTAACTGTGACAGTTTCCAGAGCGACCAGCAGGTGCATAGGTGTATTGTCAACTGTCACATTTTCCAGAGGACAATGGTAATGCATAGTTGTAAAGGGCAGGCAGATGTTTTGCGCAATAACTCAGAAATAATGAACCGATTACAATACCAATACTTTTCTGCAAGTCTACAGATGGTAGAGGGTTTGGGTAGCTTCCAGTGACCCAGCATAACATATTTAGCTGCATTATTAAAGAGCTTTAGTAGTGACTTCTCCTATCTAGATATAGAAATAGAAATATTTGTGTAAATAAGATGCTTGAAACCTGGGCCATTCTGCATTCTGCCGCCTATTTTCTCTGAAGTTATTTGAATGAAATCCTGTCAAAATGGAGTTATCTTTGAGCACTCCCAGGAGATGTGTAAAGCAGTGCCAAGCATTAGATTGCATCGCCAACACATATTGGAGGTGCCAGCAAACATCCAAACACCTGTACTACCTTGTAAGAAATGTAAACTGAATTTTTACTAATGCCATGCTTAGAGAGCATGCATGGGATATTTTAAATTTGTTTGACAACTGATAACCCCAATTTTGCCTTTCCGGAGGCATTTTCTAAACTTAATTTAAGCTGTACTCTGACCCAGTTATCCCCAATAGTGCCTAATCTGCAGGTAGGTCCTTTATTCATGGACTGGCAGAAGGCGCTTCTAAAGTTCATAGAGAGGTCAAATTCCACCCCTGCCCACCAGCTGGCACTGTCTAAGATAGTGTAGACTAGTGTCAGGTAACAGCTGGACCTAGGGCTGCATGCGGCCCTCAAAGCCTTCATCTGTGATCCCAGCCCATCCCTGCTTTATCAGTCCCTTTCTCTGCCTTATACCCCGTTGGCTCCAAATCTTTCCTTTATGCCCTACTGAGTTTAACTTGCAGCCACAACTCATATTCTGAGATTAAGTGTAATGTGTGGGCTTTTGAGATTAGAGGGCCACACATGTGGCTGTTGAAAGGTATTAGATTGCCCACCAGTGGTGTAGACAGTGGTCCTTCAGCTGCTTAATTGATCAGAATGCTTATACCAGATCTTTAGATAGGTGAACTACCAATCATTAATTAACTACATTTATTGAGCACACTTGGAGCTGAAGGTAAGTCCTGTCATTCAGCTCTGATGCTAGGCAACCCACCACTCCCACCAGTGCCGTTTGTATAACTCAGTTAGTAAAAGACTGAAATCAGTCAGTAATTCACCCGATGTTCTGGCAAAATTTTGCTTAGGAACTTCTCCCCCAGCAGAATTAACCAGGAGTTATATTATTTATTTTTTACTCAACACCATTCTCAGCATGTACCTCAGGACACAGGCAGGTACTTTAGTGATATATGCAGATTTCTGCACACTGGATGTTATTCTCAGTCTCTGTTCTATGTGTTTGTGTGTGTGTGTCTGTCTGTCTGTGTGTCCCATGTATACGTGTGTGTGTGTGTGTGTGTGTGTGTGTGTGTGTGTGTGTGTGTACTCTACCTAATACTGCTGTCACTTATTTACCAAGGATCAATTCTGAAAATAATTTGCTAATCGGGTAACTGTTAGATACACTCATTAGAAAGCATACCTAACGAACAAAAGCAGCTAGTAAGAAGCCTATTTTTAGGAAATACTAATTCTCTACTTTCTAACAAGACTGCAGTGTCAGGGTAACACTGAACCCTTAGAGGTGCAAAGGGAAATCTATTGGCGCGTAACCTCGATCTGCCGTCTTAATTCAATACCCCCCATAGTATATACTTTATTTGCACTGAAATTGCAGTCCTCAAGATTCCAGAGTAAGGCCTCCTATCCACTGGTATTTATGGTGTTAAAAATACCAAGTACAATTGCTAGTGTTACTTCATGGCAATTTTTTTTTTACTCTTGTTCAGAATTTCTTTGACGGTTGTAGGCTTTCCCAATGTGCTCAAACAGTAAACAGTGAATGGAGCTAGTGATGCAGTGTCAGGTCATTGATATCACAATCGTTTCCATTTTAGGACCCAGTTACATGTGTTGTATTAGCATTAAATATGCATCTACAATGCCCACCATTGATAGGCCCAAGGAGCAGGAAGGTGAGGCTGTACTCCAAACTGATTTGCTGAAATTTTCTCTGCAGTGATCCAAGATGAAATTCAGTCAGTGCATTGGAACCAAAATCAGGTCACTATAATTACTGCTTGTGCATGACTTTCAAGGCAAGAAAAATGTTCCTTTGCAGTAGTCTGTTATTGTCCTGCCCATGACAAGTATGCTGTATTTGTCTACCTGAAAATAATTGTAACTTCACTGAAAAATGAGTTCAATTTACTAAACATCAAGATTTTTTCCAATGGGGCAGCAGCCCAATTTAAGAATAGATTTACAATGTCGACCGTTGTGTTATGAAAGAAGACTTCAGTGTGGAGGGACAATGGTACTTCTTTGCCACATCCCATGGCAAGGGAATGATTGATGGGATAGAAGCCGTAGTAAAACGTGCTGAGTGGAGCAGAGGAAAACAACGCAGAGTTCGGGTTGAGAATTCAAAAGACTTTGTTTCAGCAGCAGCTTGTCAGTGAAAAATATTGAAATTATATGTATCACTTCTGAAGAAGGCGAAGAAAACAAGGAAATGCTAGATCAAAGATGAAAAGCTGTAATTGGTATTGATGGGTTACAGTCACTACACTATTTGCAGGACCATGACAGACAGACTTTGATTGTTGAGCACACATTTCAGTCTGAGCACAGAATGTTCAAAGTTTTCAAATTGCGAATCTCCCCAGTGTACTCTGATTCTGAACCTGAGTCCTGAAGATCGTAACCCCAACTGGAAGTTATTCAAATACAGCCACCTGAAGTTGCTGATGTAACAGGGACATTTTTGCTGGTACGGTTCAAAACATCTTCAGTTCAAGACTGCTCACTATGCTGGCATTACACAGAGCTCCAGTGACAATGACTGTTCAATGATAATAATGTTTTTGGAAGTTGTTGGGGAAAATGGAAAACCATTCAAAACAAATGAAAATTATATTAATTTTGTAAATTTTGATCAGATTCTTGCAGTGTTACTTACACCAGTATTGAGTGAGATACTGGTGAGATGCAGTATTTTTTATGAGTTTCCTGGTATGGTAGATGTGTCATAACAAGGTTAAAGTGGAATGTAAAAACAAAGCAAAAATTGTACTCAAAACAATAATATTTGTAATAAAATTAACATGTTAAATGACAAAAAATTATTGTGTAGTAATAGAAGTGCACTGTTTTTGTTTTACATACATAAAATGGGTGTTACTGAGAATTAATTTAATGTGTCCCAGCTGTGACACATAGTTGTCCCACCCGTGACAAATTAAAAAATCATTATTTTGCATAAAACTAATACTTTATTCTTGTTTTTTGTTTTTTACATAATCTACACCAAATTCTTTCTTCACAATGGGTAAATTATAAATGTTATCCCACCTGTACATTCACAGAGATTGTCTAAAATTGCTCACTATGCAATAAGGTATGTCTACTCTCTGTCCCACCCGTAACACAAGTTTGAAAACAATAACTGCATAACTAACGATGCAAATAAAGAGTTACCATACACATCTTATAAAACCATGCACACTGTAATTTATTTACAATAATAATGTAAATATACTTCATAATATGAAAGAGAGAGCCTCTTTTGATAAGAAAACCTCAGTGCAAGTGTCCCACCCGTGACAATGGAATGCCCCTTGTTGCCTTATTCATGCTTTTTTTTTCTCCTGACTTACCTTTTTGGGATTTTTTTTTTAGCATTTTTTTTTATTAATTTTACCCTAACAGAACAAGCTGATACTGAAAGGAGCAAATACAGAAATATAGTAACCCACATACCAACATGGGTGCTGACACACTGCATTTAGTTTATTTTTTAATTTTTTTACAATTTTGTATTTACAGCATCAAAAAAGACAGCCAAGAAACAAATATCCTGCACAGAGGATAAGTGCAATCAAAGTGAACTTTGTTACAGTGGAATGTGTATAGTTAAATACAGATGTACAATAAACAAAACACAGTACAGGATAAGTGTGTGTGTGTGTGTGTGTGTTTTTATATATAAATGTATATCTATCCATCTATATCTATATCATACTGTACTTGTCTACTATCCCGGAAGAGCAGGCATCCTCTCGGGTGGTGGTAGAAGTGAAGCTTAATGACAAGATTCACGTCATGAAGCCCCGCCCCCACTATGTAATGCCGTGAATTTTGGCTTTTGATAGCAGAGGGCAGGGCCAGTCACCACCCCACCTCATGCATTGTCACATGACCTCCCCTCCCGAATGGGAGGTTTTAAAAGTGGTCAAGTATGATATATATGTGTATACACACACACACACACACACACACACACACACACACACACACACACACACAGCTCCTCTGTATGCTAGTTATAAGCTGTATATATGCTACTGTACTTAATATTTGTCTAGTAGATTTATTTAGATGGAGAGTTCAAGAAAGATAGAGGAAGTTGCATTAATATTTCTTTAAAGAGAAAAAACGTACAAAAAAATATATTTGAAGATGGGTGCGTTTAATTGTATACATTTTTGATGCACAACCCGCAGCAGACCTGCAAGATAATGTTTGAGGTGTGCAGGAAGCAGGACAGTTACACAGGATGCCAGGACAGAAATGCTACAGTAGTATTTCTGTCCTGGGTCCCCCTGTTTCTGTCCTGTCAAACATTTCAGCAGGTCTCACTGCTGGTATGGGTGCCGCATAGCTCTCAACATTGAAAATACTCAAAGCAGGACAGATAAACCCACCAACTTTCCCATTATGCCTCGTCCCTTTTGTGGCCCGTGAATCGGGACAGCCCGCCAAAACAGGGGCAGTTGGGAGCTATGGTACTGTTGACAGCCGTCAATCTGGCAATGACTTAGAAAGAATCAGCTGCACTCTGGTTTGCTGCCAGACTGTCACTGCACTACAGACCTTAGTCTCATGAGTGAAAATGACCATGTCTTACTGCCTCTGCCTGAGATCTACCTTGTCCTCACCGGGGGACAGGCAAATATAGTGATAATAGCAGGGGAGAGAGTGGGTGAGAAATGTGTTGCAGGGGAAGTCTTAGGACAGATATGTGTTATAGGTGAGAGGGGGGGGGGGGGGGAATGCAATGCAGAGATGAGTGGCAGACAAATGTGTTATAGTGGAGCGTTGGGTGCCATGCCCCCTCCAGCTCGCTTTTCTAACCCCACAGGGATTTTACATTATTTATGCCATAGCATAGCCCCCAAAGTTCAGAATCCCGAAAGCTAGACAATATAACCACAAATTCCGCCCAGTTACAGCCAAACTCTAAATGTAAAGCGCTACGGAATTTGCTGGCGCTATATAAATAAATGTTGATGATTATGATAATTGGCCATATTTGATCAAAACCCACCCACTTTCCCATTAAGCCCCTTTTGCGGGCCGCGAATCGGGACATCTCGTCAAAATAGGGACAGTTGGAAATGAAACCATAGATTTATGGCATAGCTGGAAATAGGTTCTTCTTTCCTGTAGTAAATGTTATGTATTTTAAATTGTTAACCAAGCTAACATTTTATTGCAACCCTTTCAAATGTGTAAACTTTCCCAATGTGGCTCTCTGATCAAAAAAGATTGTGCATTCCATTTGTAAATGGAATATTTGCCATAAAGATTTTCAGATCTCGGCAGCTGTAGCTGCTTTGCAGATGCTGTCCATACAAACCCTTGCCTATTTCCTGGTAAAGATAACGATTAGAGAACTCGGGGGACTGTTAAGTGGGATTTAATTGCTAAAAAGTCAGATAAGCAAAGCTACTGGAGACCTGACTGGAGGCCAGTGACATGTAACTATAATGCAGTAAGATAGTTTAATAACATGCAATCAGTGACTTAAAGCAATGTACTGGATTTGCAGCTGAACATTCTAACTTCTTGTTTCATATTTTTAAAACATACACTCACTCTGGGCATCAATATCAATATTTGCAAGCTCTAAAAAACCTGCTAAGATGTATTTGAAAGGAAACCCAGTTGTTATCATTTTTCTATCTAGGTGAATGATATGTCAGCTGAGATGTCCATTTAGCAAACTATTATTAAATGGTGTCAATAATTTAAGGTAGGAGGTATGATAACGCTATATACTTTCTGTTTTAGAATGAGAGATGCTTGAGATACAGATATGCTATTTTGTGATTTTATAGTAATTCTTACTTCATTAGTGTCCTCATCTCATTACTTTGTGCATACACAATATCACATAGGCTATGTAATTTAAGATGCATATAGGAATATTTTTGGGGGGAATAAATCTCAACATATACCTACAGTGGCCTCATCAGTTTTGCTTATAAAAGATAGAAAGATAAAAAATAGAAGATTGGCTAGTATGGCAGTGACACAAACATGCTATACTGAGACATCATCATTATCATCATTTATTTATATAGCACCACCTATCCCGCGGTTCTGTACAAAGAATATTTGTCACTCATGTGAGTCAGTTGGAGCTTACAGTCTAAAGGGGGAATTCAATTAGCCTCTGAGGAACATCACGGCCGCAGGATTTTGACAGAAATCTCTGCTTATTTTTCCTCACACTCCATAGAGGTGCGAGGAAAATGAGCAGAGATTTAACGGTAAAAATACGCAGCTGCGATGTTCTCTAATTGAATTCCCCCCTAAATTCACAGAATAGGGTCAATTTTGATAGCAGTCAATTCTGAAAACACAGGAAGGCCATACAAACTCTACACAGATAAGTTATTGGTAAATGCTAACCACTACGCCACCATGCTGCCGAGTATACACACAGTATACAGTTGTTTGTCACCTGTAGAAGATAAAAATCTCTGCAAATTCTTCGTGTATTAATGTATATATTTCAATGTAATCTGGTGGAAAGTTTGGACTGTCTACATAAATACGTTTATTAGAGGATAATAGGCATGTTTTACAATTGTACATTGATATGTTATGAGTATACACTACATAGAAGAATACAGTAATGTAGGTAACTTACATCTGGCATCAAGTCCTGGTGCTTACATGTAATGTCATCTACGGCTGTCACTATGGCAGATTATACAAGCTCCACACAAAGAGAGGAAGCCAAAGGAATTATGTTCATTGGCCGTGGTTACAGTTCACCTTGGCATTTGTTGAAATGAGAATGAGCAGAGGGTTAGATTTTATAATTAAAGCCAATTTTATGGCTTAAGAGCCTGTTTTCACATAGAAGCCAGCGAGCTATACATTGTGTAACACAAGTGGTGTGAATTCCCATAAACAGCTGTTAAAGATATATTTGATGACTCGTGCAATATAGGACATACTTCATCCATCCCAAATAGTGACGAAGATAACAATATAGTTCACAGTCAGTGCATAATTCCTGTCTTCCTCAATTCTAGTTTTCTCAGTTAGAGATAGCACCTCCCACAATATACCCAGCATCCTCCATGCCCACAGGCAAGCCCCATCGTGTCACAAAACTCTTTCATACCACACACCTGTGCACCAAGGTTACTGCTTTCCGTTCAATCATTAAAAAAGAGAAAAAAAATAAAGCCTATAAAAAAATTAATATAAATTAAAGGTAATAAAATTGCTAAAATAAGTCATGTATTTGTCAAAAATTACTACTATATCGTCATCATCACAGAACTCCTCTATCTTAATATTTAATTGAGGGATGTATATTAGACAATATATATGTAAACATGTATAATGACTTGTATAAAACTATGCATTCATGATTATATTGCAATGACACTCCGCCTCAAAATGTGTCTTTGTAACTGTCATTCATGTGCCAACATGTACATTCACATGAGCTGTTGTGGGCCGCAAGCACAACTAGGGACCTATCTATTATAATGAGGTCACCTAGCTACCTCTTGAGTAAAAATAATTTTCAGTTTTTAGTGTATTTAGTTGAATTTTTCTTAATTATGGCATTGACACATGACAAAGCAGCAGTCAAGTTAAGATTTTTGCGCTGCATATAACATGCGCCCATGTTTTGTGCTAAGCATGTCTTCTACTTGCGTTTTCAGAGTCTGGTCAGGTCCATTCACATGTAAGGTCAGTACAATAGGGGCATGGAGATGGAAGTTAGCCTCACTCATTAGAGATAAGTCCGGTTTTGACTTTGATCTTTAAGATACACCTGTTAGGAGGCATATCTTTGCACGTCCTATATGCCTGGTGCAAGTTTGCGTGTTGTTGATGATAATGATCATAAGCTGTGGTAGGGGCCATGGCTCAGCCCCAAATGCCAGAATGCTAGAACATTGGGAGCAAATGTTATCAAAACTATTTTGGCTAAACCAGTCTTTAAGTTGATGGAATAAGACTCTATCCACCATGTTTTAGATAATCTCGTTTTTGTGTCAATGTAATCCAAGAAACTATTCCTGAAAATTAGTATTCTGTTTTGCACATAAGTTAAATACTGACTGTTTTTTAATGTAGCACAGAAATATCAACTTTAAATTTCAGTATACAAATAAGCTATCAAGTATTTGTGTGTTACATGAAAAAACAGTCAATATTTAACTTATGTGCTAAACAGAATGCTAATTTGCTCCCCTTGCATTGTAACATGGTTTTGTCCAGGAAACTGAACTAAAAAGTTTCTTAAGTTAAGATCCTTAATGAATCAGGCCCCAGATTTTTAGAGTAAACTGCTCGTGATATCAAAACAAGTCCAGAATGACTAATGCTGAGTTCCAAAGCCGTCTAAAGCAGGTACAGAGCAAGGAGATGGTATAATTCAGGCAAATGAGTATTCCAAAAGCGATATCCTTATTCTACTCAGTATGAGATATAGTTCTCTTATATGGTGTGAGACTAGAGCCGTTGAATCTGTCTAAAACAGGCAGGAGCGGATGGTATACAATACGGGGGTGAGCGTAACTCACCCTACTTATAGGTAGGTAGTTGTGCAAATGTTATGCTACATGGTTTTTCTACCCATTTCATACACTCAATTTTATTTATATCCTAAATTTACAACTTAGATTTTTACTTTCAGGTACCTTGGGAATTTCAGTTACCTGGGAAGGTTGGAACCCTCCCTCGTCCTTTTCACCCTTCCCATACTCTGGCAGTCAAATACATATTTGCTAAAGAGATGCAGACACCAATTGCATAATGTTTACAATACTCAAAGTATCTGTCAGGGGAAATCTTTAAACATTCTGATTATCAAACGTACATACAATATAATATATTGTTTACAACCCTTGAGAAAAATCGTCTGTTTCAATTGGGAGTTGACCAATAGGTTTGATATCAGCTTCATTTGACAGCATATTGGCAGTTTCACTTGCACAGTCTATTAGTACTTGACACCTGTCCAGAGCTAATTGAGATGTATACATTTCAGCTACGGGCCCTAGGGGTCACCCAGTCTAGATCCAGAGACTCACCGATCATACGTGACAGTGGACAGTTTAGTCTACTTACAGTCTTAAAGTTTGGTTGATTATCTTTTCATGATTGCATGAGCATGCTTCTGTGCAACATGTGCTTACATCTGTTATGTTGGTTTGGTGATCTAGTAACTCAGAATCTATTGTGTAAAACAAAACAGCTTTATATTTCGATATGCTGACCATGTGACTAAAGCTGAGGAAGGAAAGTGTTATTCTATACATTTTGTGTTTAGCTTTGCACATTAGCAGGATTGATTAAAATGAAGAAAAGAAGTGTTGCTTTAATTGCATTTCTTGTTTTTCAATATATGTGACTGCACATCGATAAATCCATCTGGCCCATTAGCCAGCTTTTACCAAAGCATATACAATGTTTAATATTTGCATGGACTGTATAATTTCTATAGTGTCCTTTGGTCGTTTTGGAATGTTGCATGACTAGAATATGTTGTAAATACCATTTGCAGTTCATTCCTCCTTTTAAATATTGAATGTGGCTCTTACAAAGGCTGCCATTATTTCTTATCCACAATGCTGCATAATGTTTGTGTATTCTAAATAAATATTGCCTGTTATAATAATAATAGTCCTCAGATCCGTGCCTCTCTGTGTTATCCTACCATGGAATTTTAGCACCCACAGAGCATACTGTACATTGGATATTTTACCTATACGAATCAGGTGATTCAAACATTGTCAATGTATCTACTATATAAATGCCTAGTGGCGTGTGTGAAAAAAAAAACCAAGCTGCAGTGCCACCTGCTGGGCAGAGTTATATACAGACCTATATATTTCTTGAAGGAGAAGTGACAGTTAGGAGTGGTTGGTGGTTGCCGGGGGTGACAGTGGGGAGTTTTTAACACCTTAAGTAGCTTGATGAAGGATGTGGCGATGAAGATGAAGGATGAGGTGATGGAGAAAAATGATGAGGTGGTGACATGTGGACAAAACCACGTTAAAAAAGGGTGCTTGTGTCGGGAAGTAACGCTCTTCCCCTGAGGAGGCCTGGGCTAGGCCCAAATGCATGACAAGAACCTTTTTATCACCTTAAGTAGCTTGATTTGACTAGAATGCATGAGTATCATGCACGGGTTAACTTGTGTTATATATTTAAAAAGTGGTATTTACTTATTTCAAACAGCTATTAATCTGATGAAAATTAGAGTGTCCTGTTTTTTTTCATAGTATGTAAATATCTGATATGTGCCGAACAGGAACACCCAAGAAACAAATGGTAAAGCCAGGACTGTGTTTAGATAGAGAACTGGCTTCTACAAGGGACAATTGCATTGTTTTTTATCTATGCTGATGGAATAATGTTGATACTCACCTGAACTCTGAATGTACATTTGATACTTTTAGTGATACCGTTTTGCGATACTGCACAAGATATGCATTTTTACTATGGCAAATACAAATTTGGGGACCCAGAAATTGTATTCCATGCCTAGGATCTAATAATGATTTAACTTGGTTTACGTGAACACTCGACCCAACATCCCAATATCCAGTTTAAGAAGATACTAGATGCAATGATTAGTGACTACATTTACAGAAGAGCATAAAACCTAATTTGCATGCAGTTGTTGCAATTTTCTGCGATAATAAACACTACATTTATTAGCTCTGTAAGGACTCGTTCACATCTATCCGCTGTCTATCATCTGCTAATGAATACCTTAATACTCCATTAAAACAGAATGAATGGTTTCTTATAGGCTAATTTGCACCATTGCATTGGAAATGTAATACAAATGTACTAAATGCTGAGCTGCCTTGACAATAAAAATATGATAAAGAGCCCTACCACTGCAATATTGGTAATATTGCATTGGTAAAATCGCATAGCATCAAAATCGCATTAAAATGTGTTACAAAATGTATAACTAAAACACATCTACACTGTGCACTAGTTTTAATGCGCTTTACCCATGTTCCCAGCGCATATGTGTAAACGAGCTGTTAACACACACTGTTTAGAAAAATAGAGAAAAAAAAGATGTTTGAGTTTGCCTCTATTATTTTATTCTTGTACTAACTTCTGCACAAATATCTATTGTTTGATACTTATAAAATTTGAAACGTATATGTGCTATTTCAAACTGCATTTGTGCATTCACACAACATGAAAAGGGCACAATAAAAAGAAGAAAATCCATTACTCCAGCTAAGCATTGCTGTGTGATGTGAGCTTGGAGGGAAATAAAAGCACAGTAGTATAGGTGGAATGAGAGCGGGTCAGGCAGCTCCACAGCTGTTTGCCTGAAGTTCAGCAGCTGTAGTATATTTTCATCATCAGGTTTTATGGGATGGGAATTGTTCCAGTAAATGCAGGGAGATCAGCAGGTGGTCAGGGTTATCTAAGGGTTAGACTAAGAGACAAAAGACCAAAGAAAAATAATTAGAAGAAAAATAAATACCTGTATTCAGTATTTAGTATTTAAACAAAATATTCAGTTATTCTTGTCTTGTACATGAGTTGTCACTTTACACCTCTACTAAAAAGACTTCCATGTTTGTTTCCACAAACAGCCCCTAGCACCACCAGCTGTTCGGACATCAAACACTGTTAAGGAGTTGGAACAGACAGGTCTGAGAAACACTGCAATGTGCCTGTTGCAAACTTTTTGGGCACTTTAGAATTCTTGCACTTTTGAATTAGAATATTTGCAGAAATGATTTGATGACTCTATGAAACCGTTATTCAATCTGTATCTTACGTCTGTGTTTTGGATTGTAGTTTTCTTTTTGTTTTGTTTTTAATTGTTGAGCTGTGAACCACAATATGCAGCAGAATGTGTTTTGGTTTATACATGATATGAAAATAAAAATATTACCCACTCTAGTCAGTAGTTAGCTTAATATTCACCATGTAAGTAAACCTCATGTTATGTGATGTTAATGCCACCAGTGACACTAAAAAAAAGGGAACGTTTTTTAAAATGTGATATTATTTAAACTTCTCACCAAAAAGTCGTTGAAAAGAATCAACATTTATAGCATAAACATTGTTTAATTTTTATAAAGTTAAGCATAACATATCACCAATCCTTTATTTAATGTTGAATTTTTTTTATTTACATTTGTACACTTTCTTTAAGTTTTTAATTTATTACAAAATTTGTTTTTTTTTTGTCTGTTAGTTTTTTAAATCCACACTCACTACAATAGTACAAATTTAATGTTCAGAAGCTCTCATAAGTTTTACAATGGATGTTAGTTTTTCTTGAGTAAAAAGTAATTAACGCTTTTCTACTCCTTTGGGCCTGATTTACTGTTAGACATAAATCTGTTTATACACAATTGAACCACACCCCTTAGAGATATGTCTGAGTTTGACCTGCATTTTTCTTTAGAAGTCTGTTATCTGTTGGAGTAGTATCACTGTGCGTCATCGGCCTTGAGACAGTTTCTAAGATGATAATAATGACAGGACATTGCTGTAGGCTAGATTTAAAGTTACATGTTTATTAATATAATTGCAACTTAAAATACAGGCACGGAAATGTAAGGGTATGGATACATATTTACGTGCCCCCAAAAGTTTAAATTTTACTTTTAAATGTATATCAGACCCACTGTATTCCTTTTCCTGCTATCTTATCCCACAAGGAATCCATTATCTGGACAGTAAATAATTGCTGGTTTTCAGTAATTATGTCATACACATAGATATGACCACCCAGTGTTTCCTCCTACAGACACTATGAGGAGTGCTAGACAGTGTGAAGAAATGTGGGGTAAATTCTAACTGTAAAATTGTATAAATTAGACATTGGGCTACAAATTACAAGGGAAAAAATACTTACCCCCAAAAAACTCTATAGTCTAAGCACTCCAGATAATGGGCCCTATACCTGTAGTTATGTCGTATGCAAGGTGTTATCTTTAAAAGGTCGTAGAGTGCCCATACATACTACAATACCACAGGCAGCCTGATATTGCATTATCATTAGTGACCTCAAAAATACTAACTTCACTTGCACAAGTCAGTGATCTTATGGACTTCTGTATATTTAGTCATTAGCTCTTAGGTTTCATCTAATTAATCTACATAGTGAAAGGCAACATAAATATTTGAGATAGTTGACTGTGTGATTAGAACTGGCATGTGTCATTAAATGTTGGGTGTCACAATCGCACTCCAGCGTAAGTGACTTTGGGTGTTTACTGTATGGAGTTACACACGATTACAAAGCTCAAAAATCAGGATCATCCACCATTAATTGGTCAATTAATCACCAACACAGGGCCTGTTTATATCCATTATCCTCCCACCCCGCCTCTCCTCATGACCCCACCTGGTCCCACCGGGCTCCCCGTAACTCCTGACCCCTTGGACCCTCCGACTCTCGTACTTCTCCGGGTCTGAACTCTGCACTGAACTGGTTATCTTGACCCTCCGGGACTCTGATCCATCCTGATCACTCAACCCCCCCAGGACTTTTCTGATCCTGCGCCTACCTCCTGATTGCTGGATCCCTGGACTACTCCGACTCCTGCAACCACCGGGATCCTCCGTGGACTCCCCCGTTCCTGAATTATCCCTCCAGCTTCCCTGTATGGGCTCTCGGTAGCCCTTCACTGCAGTTCTTGTGTTTATCTGATCTAACCATCAATTTTTATCCTTATCTCTAACTTAATGTGCTTATTTTAATTTTAATCAAATTAATTTGTTCCACCTTTATTTTATTGTTCTCTACCATACATTGTCTTCATCATTTAGGTTGTTTTGTTTAGATTGTTATTTATTCTCCTCCACTACACATTGTCCCATTGATTGTCCCATTGTCCCATTGATTTATCGCTGCTCTTCCCCACTTTGCTTTGTCTTCATTGTATTGCTACTGCCCTTCTGTTTCACTCCGCTCCTTAATCCTCTACTCTCCTACGTGCTGCCTTTCTTTGCCCCTTCAGTCTCTACTTGACCTAGCCTAATTCTCCTCCAGCCTCTGCTGCCCTTTTTACCTAGCTCAATTTTCTCCTCGGCCCCTGCTGCCTCGTCTCTCTCACTCCCGTCCCCCATATCTCAATATGCCGCCCCGCTCCTTTCCTATACCTATCCTCTCCCCGGGATACCGCCACCTGTCCCTCTCGCACGATCCCATCCCCCCCCTCACTCCTTCAACCTCTCTCCCAGCCCCCTTCACCGGTCCGACTCACACCCATCCCCTCGCTCCAGCAACCCCGACAATCTTATTCACATCTCCCCTCATCCTTCCCTCCCTTTCTCCTGTGCCCTCTGGAACTCAAGGTCCATCCGTAACAAACTGACCTCCATCCACGACCTCTTCATCTCCAACTCTCTTAACCTTCTCACCATCACTGAAACCTGGCTCACTCCCTCTGACACCACCTCACCCGCTGCCCTCTCCTATGGTGGCCTCTCCTTCACCCACTCTACCAGACCGGACGAACGTCCTGGTGGCGGAGTGGGACTTCTCCTATCCCCCTGCTGTACTTTTCGGGTCATTCCCACTGTACCTTCCCTCTCTTTTTTCTCGTTTGAAGTTCACCCCATTCGTCTTTTCTCCCCCATCCATCTCTGGGTCTCCGTCATCTACCGCCCCCCTGGCCCTACCTCCCTGTTCCTGGATAACTTCGCCGCCTGGCTCCCCCACTACCTTTCCTCTGACCTTCCCTCCGTCATACTCGGGGACTTCAACATCCCCATCGACAACTGCTCAGACCCTGCCACTATCAGACTTCTCTCCCTCTCCTCCTCCCTTGGTCTCACCCAGTGGACCTCCTCCCCCACCCACCATCTTGGTCACTCCCTCTACCTTGTCTTCTCGCATCTCTGCGATCTCCCAGACTTCTCCATCTCTCCCTACCCACTCTCCGACCACCATCTCCTCTCTTTCACTCTGTCCTCCTCCCCTGCTCCCCCCCCCCGCCTAAAGCCACCCTCACCAGACGCAACCTTGATGCAATCGACCCCATCTCCTTCTCCTCCACTCTTGATTCTCTCCTCTCTCCCCTTCCCTCCCTGACTTGCCCTGACCAGGCATCCTGTCTCTACAACCACTCCCTCACTACTGCCCTTGACGCTGTCGCCCCTGCCTCTCCCATCTGCCGACGCTGTCTCATCCCCCAACCATGGCACTCCAAACTCACCCGCTTCCTTAAAAAGTGCTCTCGCACTGCAGAACGCCTCTGGAGGAAATCTCGCTCCCTGGCTGACTTCCTTCACTTTAAATTTATCCTCTCCTCATTCTGCTCTGCCCTCTCCCTGGCTAAACAAACCTTCTTTAAATCCCTCATTTCCCTTCAGTCCTCTAATCCCCGTCGTCTCTTCGCCACCTTTAACTCCCTCCTTTCTCCCCCCACCCCTCCGGTCCCTCTCTCCCTCTCAGCTGATGACTTCGCCACTTTTTTCTCCTCTAAAATTGAAGCCATCAGACTCAACATCTCCTCCTCCAACCCCTCTCCCGCTGCCATTACTGCTTCACCTCCCTCTAACAAACAACTCTGGAGCTCCTTCAGCCCCACAACAGGCGATGAAGTTCGCTCCCTCATTCTTTCCTCTCCTCCCTCCACTTGTCCTCTTGATCCTATCCCCTCTAACGTCCTTCGCTCTCTCTCTCCCACTGCCTGCTCCTACCTGGCACACCTCTTCAACCTATCACTCTCCTCTGGTGTTATACCCTCCTCATTCAAACACGCTCTCATCTCTCCTATCCTCAAAAAACCCAACCTCGACCCCTCCTCCGTCGCCAATTATCGTCCTATCTCTCTTCTCCCCTATGCCTCCAAACTTCTTGAGCGGTTAGTCTGCTGTCGTCTCACCAGATACCTCTCAGACAACTCCCTCCTCGACCCTCTCCAATCTGGTTACCGCCCCCTCCACTCCACTGAAACTGCCCTGGCAAAAGTCACCAATGACCTCCTATCAGCCAGATCCAAGGGTCATTTCTCCTTACTTATCCTCCTCGACCTCTCCACAGCCTTTGACACCGTGGACCACCCCCTCCTTCTGCAAACTCTTCTCTCTCTAGGCCTCTCTGGTTCTGTCCATGCCTGGTTCTGCTCTTACCTTGCTAACCGCACCTTCTCTGTCTCCACGTCCGGCTCTTCCACCGCCCCCACGCCCCTCCAAGTAGGAGTCCCCCAGGGCTCTGTTCTCGGCCCCCTTCTCTTCTCGCTCTACACTTCCTCCCTTGGTGCGCTCATCTCCTCCTTTGGTCTTCAGTATCACCTTTATGCTGACGACATTCAACTCTACATCTCCTCTCCTGATCTCTCGTCCACCCTCCTCTCTCGTGTATCTGACTGCCTCTCTGCCATCTCCTCCTGGATGTCCTCACGCTTTCTCAAAATTAACATCTCCAAAACGGAACTCATAGTCTTTCCTCCTTCCAGACTCCCCTCTCACCACAACCTCTCAATCGTTGTTAACAACACTACCATCTCATCTGTCACCCAACTCCGTTGCCTGGGTGTCACCCTTGACTCCTCTCTCTCTTTTGCCCCCCACGCCCAATCCCTTGCTCAAGCCTGTCGCTTCCAACTGCGCAACATCGCCCACATCCAACCCTTCCTCTCACAAGACGCCACCAAAACCATCATCCATGCACTCATCATCTCCCGCCTGGACTACTGCAACCTCCTCCTCACTGGCCTCCCTCTCTCCCATCTCGCCCCGCTCCGATCTGTGCTCAATGCAGCTGCCAGACTTATCTTTCTCTCACGTCGCTCCTCCTCTGCCTCCCCTTTCTACCAGGCCTTACACTGGCTCCCTTTCCCTTACAGAATCCTCTTTAAACTCCTTACTACCACTTACAAAGCTCTCTCCCAGTCTACTGCCCCCTACATCTCTAACCTCCTTACCATTCATACTCCCGCTCGCTCCCTGCGCTCAGCAAACGACCGTCGCCTCTCCTCCACTCTCATTACCTCTTCCCACTCCCGAGTCCAAGACTTTTCCCGAGCTGCCCCCCTGCACTGGAATGTCCTCCCTCGCTCCATCCGTCTCGCTCCCAATCTGTGCTCCTTCAAACGGGCACTCAAAACTCACCTGTTCCTGAAAGCCTACCAACCATCCACTTAACCCCTCATCCACTCTGCTTGTTCTCCCTCCTCTCCCCTGGTCCCTTTTTCTCCATTGCATCACTGCCTCCCTTCGTGCCTGTTTTGTCCTCCCTCCCTTAGGATGTAAGCTCGTATGAGCAGGGCCCCTCTCCCCTCCTGTCCTCATACCGACTCTTCTGCTCCGCCCTCACTCCATATGTCTGCCCGGAGTTTCCGAAGCATTGGTACTTAGTGTTTATTGTTCTGTGATGTTTACCCTGTATGGTCTACTGTTCGTATTATGTAAGGCGCTGCGAAAACCCTGTGGCGCCCAACAAATAAATGATAATAATAATAATAATAATAATCTTTCTCTTACCTATCACACAGGTTATAGATTCACTGAATTGCACTCACACACACTTAGTTTCTGCCGCTGCCTATTGAATTAAGGCAATAGGACCACAATATACTGTCCCACACTGGCACACAATGCTTCTGGTTACAAACAGGTTAGTAATGCACACGCCAGCAATCCAAGGCTTCAACACTTAACACCTCAAGACTCTATTGCACAAATATATATGCTGGCCCACACAAGGCATGTTAGACAAATGCGTTAACACTTCATACAATAGCATTCAAAGGGTTAACATGGTCAAGCAAAACTCTTCATAAAGGCAAATGGATGTGTTAGAGTATCAAGGACAAAACATTATTACATTTTAGATTTAATATACAAAGGTACAGGGCATTGGGATATAGAAATACAACAATTTTACATACAAATAGTAAATGCATAACGTTATAATAACAAATAGGATTAAATTACTGAGAATAAATTTATGTATGATAATCTGTATGCCTGGGGCAGACAGAAGAGATGGACAGTCCTTCATTTATTGCTTTGAGACCTCAAGAGCTGACCCCCTGCCCCTTCACACACAGGCTTTTAAAGCAAACTCAGATGGCACAGCATTTAGAAGGGAAGTGCATACACAAATGTGGGGGAGGAAATGTTCCCTGCATGTCAACTATTTTTTTGCTGAAAAATATTTCAAAAGTTTTGACCTTTCTTAACATTTCTCAGGCATATTCCAGAGACAGAACGCCCCCTTCAATACACCAGATATAACCTCCTGCACATTTACATAATATAAATGATGAAATTACAACAATATCAAATATCATTCCAGAAGACATGACTACTGCAGTTTCCCTGTACAGTTGGTATCTGTAATTCACAACTATTGTGTGCTTTTTACCCCTGATTACAGAGTGGCACAAGGATTTCCCAAAATATGAAATATGAAGGCATGTTCTTTGAAGTTGATATATCTGTATACCTGTATAGATAGCCTTCATGTTTTGTATTTACCTACAAGGTTCTCACCTAAGGGGGTACTTTATTTTTACAATACCTATTAAAAGGAAATCTACTCTAAGTAGGAAATGGCATGCAGGATCAAGGCAATGCGTGGCTGTGATCTGCATATCTAAAATTAGCTTCCTGGCAGAATATCTGCTGAACCTTATTACCTTCCACTGGGCTAATTGACCAAATGTTTTTACCTGAGGTGAAGTCATGTACATTTCGATTTATCGATATAGTATTTTATTTGGGACCCTGACCTTTAATATTTTATTTGGAACCCTCATCTGACATTTGGGGACTTTAGATCCAAGTATGTATTTAATCAGACTCTGGAATAGATGAGTCACAAATTAGTATACATTGAATAAGCAACCTGTGGTCATGAAGATGTTATTTAATCTTGGCCTGTATATTTTCTGATCATTTTGTTTTATTCTTACAGGTCACAATTTAATTTTCAGCTCCACTAGCATAAAGAACATAGGAGCCAGAGCAGGCTGAGCCATGAAACCTAACCTAAAGCAATGGAAACAACTTATGCTGTTTGGAATTTGTGCTTGGGGCTTACTGTTCCTAGTGATCTTCATCTACTTCACAGACAGCAACTCAGTAGAACCAGTGCCAAGTTCATTCTCTTACATAGACGCTAAAAAACTCCTGCCTATTCAAGGAAAGCAGAGGGCCATCATGGGAGCACTTCAAGAACCATCATTATCCTATGCTATCGATGATAACAATCCTATTAATGAAGACATTTTAAACTCTTTTAAATTGGACCCAGGAAGCATTAAAACTATAGCGGAGGTGGAGAATTATTTTGAAAGTGAAGACGAGTTTATAATGTCAAAGAAAATCAAAGGTCGTGTGCACGGTTATGGAGATTCCAATCAGGTTCATTCACTTAACTCAATGGCTGGTGCGAGGTATCGGAAAAACTCACAACCTCGACACCGAAAAATACGAAGGAACATACATCGCAGGAAACGGCATATGTTTGATGAGCCTGACGACTGGAATGGATTTTCTTCAACCATGTCCAAATCTTTTCTACAGAAGCTGTGGAAAGGAAATGTCTCATCAAAGATGCTGACTCCTCGTCTGCAAAAAGCTAGGAGGGAGTATCTCAGAGCAAACAAGCTGGGCGTTAGCTTCTCAGGAAAACAGAATGCAAGGAAACTTAGTGCCCAGGAACTTCTGTGCATCCTGAAAAAGCGAGCTCATGTCAGAATGTTGGATGGCAAGGAAGCTCCATTCTCGAACTTGGGATGGGAAAAGTATTTTCCCCAAATACCACTGAATAAGCTATATGCACAAGGCTTTTCTACTTGTGCCGTTGTTTCTTCTGCTGGTGCAATATTGAACTCTTCCCTTGGAGACGAAATTGGTGAGTTTTAGTTTTAGTTTTTAATTTGTGATGATTTATGATGTACACGTCTCACATACATATTTTTACATTAATAGAATGTATTTTGTGTAGGTTCTGACAGGCTATTAGAGTTACTAGGGAGATCCACAATAAACAAGACAAAGTCAACCTCATCCACCACTAAGAAATGCTGTGGCACCAGCCTTTCCACTACATATTGAGATGTAACAAGTTTCAAGCGCCCATTGAAATATTTTCTTGCTGCCATTACTTGTGGGAAATGTTTCTCTCAAGGCTCTAAAGCTATAGTAATTGTTGCTTAAAACAAGAGTAGCATACACCAATAGTTACAGTATACCAGTATTGCGCAACATGTGAACCTGGTCTCAAGTGGAGCACTAGAATCTGTTTTGGGCACCCCTGATTTCATATGTTGTATTTCTTTTGCAAATAGCCCTATATCTTTTGGGCCGCCAACACAATTCCATACTCATACATAGAATACACATAGCAAAATAAAATATATAGGTCGAAACATGATTCTTCTCACATTGATCACCATTAATATTTACTGTGTTCTCTGCTGGGTAGTCACTTCATTCATCATTTTCTGTGTTCTCTGCTGGATAGTCCTTTCTCTCATAAACAGTATACAACACATACTTTTATTAATCATAATAATGGAGTTAAGGGCTGGCACCATTAAAGTGCCTTGTTGTATCTGTTGTCTTGCTAAGTTTTCACAGGTCTAAAAATGATTTGTAGATCAATTAATATCCTGTGTAAATATGTGCAATAGCAGTGACTCTCTGTGGCCAAGACTCTTAATTGCCTATCCTGTTTATGCTGCTCAGTGTAACAGCACACAGAAGGGCAGCATAAACTGTAAATATGAAATTAGACAGTACTTAATGCTTTGTTGTACTGAGGATATGAAAACCTTGTAAAATTAAATATCAATTCCTTGACCTTTTTAGTGCTTTCCAGAAGCTAACTAGACAGAGGAGTTATAAGGGAAATTGCTTACACAGCTGCGGAAAGTCCCTATCATGAAATTAGCTTCTGCAAGAATAGCTTCAGGGGCTGCTCTCCAGGGGAAAGCTCCTCAATATACTCTATGTTATAGGCCAAAAAAATAATATGCTTTCTGTTTATGTTTTTTTTGTCTTCTTGAAAGTGAGAATTTTTTTTATTGTGTGGATGAAAAAGTGTCATTTTTTTTTTACATTTCTTTTTCTTCATCAGTCTTTTCATTGAATTTTGTTTTTTTGCTTAATAAAAGAGTTGAAAAAGGACTCAATATTTGCAACACTACAAAAATAATAGCTGGAAGCAACTGGAATATATTCCAGTGTCCTAAAATAATTGTTGGAGTCATCACGTAAAAAGCCCTTTTAAGCGCTTAGAGGTTGGCTGCAGTAGATCTGTATTTTAGGATCCTAGCAAATATTAATCTGAATCAGGACCCCAGTGTGCATATTAAAATTAAGCAGAAAGGGACTAAATAGTACAATCTTATCTTCATTCTGATAACCACTAACAGCCCTATACCTCCCAACCACCCTGATTAAGGCGGGACAGTCCCGATTTCATGGCTGTGTCACACCTGCTTTGTCCCCGATCGGTGGGAAATAAGGGAAGTATTGTCTGTTCACAGCTGCTCTCACAGCGGTGAACAAGTACCAAGGAGAGGAAAGAATAGGGCAGCCAGCCTAGCGCTTTAAAAGCACTAGACATGCCCCCCTGGGCTATGGCTATGCCCCCATGTTAATGTGGCTATTCCCCTATCGTACAGTAGCCACACACCCTGTCCCTCTACCCAAATGTTGGTATGCAGCCCTGACTCGGGATGGGAGAGTTCAGGTTTCTAAGGCCGATATGGTGCTGGAAATTTTCACTCTGTTGGCTCAGGAGAGGTTTTGTTGTATGGTCATGGCTTGGACGGCTAATGGGCTTTACCGAAAACGGTCCAATATCCAATTAGAAAATATTGGGTTGTACAGTATGTCTATGTCCACAAAAATCGCACAGAAACTGGGTTACCCAATACACATTCTGGCTAACAATCCTGATGACTTTGCTTGACCTGAATCCTGGATTTGTTGCATCCCTACTTACAGATGAAATAGTAGCAATTGGGACAGATATTAGAGCTGCAAATTAGTTATTTCTATACTGTATGAATACCAGAATATCTTGCTTTTCCAAAGGTTGTACCTCCATATCCAAAAATTGTTTCTGTGATGTACAAGTATATATGTCCTAGCATCTAAAAAAAACAATTGAAGATCTTTCCTTAGCATGTTAGCTTTGAAACGCATGTATTATTTAGATATTGAACCTTTATTTTCATTCCCAAATACTGATTTGTACAAAATATATATATAAAACAGAGAAAACAATAACTACATTACTAAACAAATAACAAACAATGGGTATATATATATATATATATATATATATATATATATATATATATTGTGGTTTATGACTGTGATTTGTTTAGTAATGTAGTTTATATTTTCTCTGTTTTATATGGTTATTGTGTATGTCACCTTGCGGCACTGCAAGTGAATGTGTTTCTTCCATCCCACCAAGCCCACATACAGAAAAAATGGAAGAGAAAATGAAAAAAACCCTGCCCTGACCACGTAATCTCATGCCACGTAATGGCGTTTATATTTTACAAGTTAAATGACGGCAAGAAATAAGAATAAGCTCATGGGACCACAGTTATAAGAATTAATATTTGTTTCATCCAAGTTACCGACATCACGAATGGTGTGGCATTTTGTTCGCTGATGCTGTAGGCGTTGACGTAATATTACCTCTGTCCCGTGCGCAAATAATATTTGTTTACATAAGAGAATATATATGTGACTTTTCTAATATTATTTTAAGTGGGGCAGTGTTATGGCAGATTCTTATGACTTTTTTCCCCTCTATGGTCAGGCTTGCAAACATGTCTTCTTATTGTATAGGCAGCTACTTCCATGATCAACTTGGAGAGCATTGATGTATGTAGCATAAAATGTGATAATACTTCCTTAACAGTGTTTTTACAAACTGGTGGTGTTAAATAGCAACCACTTGATTTATACAGTTTGGTTGGGAAAGCTCTGAATAGGAAATTATCTAAACAAATGTTGTCAGAACCAGTGTTTGGCATTTGATGCTATTTGTGTGTACCAAGTTTCAGGGCTCTTTCACACTTATGCTGCAGAAATATGGGGAAAAAAGCGTGAATACTAATGTGTGTTTTAGTGATGTATTTTACGCGTTTTTAATGCCCTTCATACACTGCGCATTTACCAGGCTCTGGCTGGCAAAGTTTAGCCCAGGGGGCGCACAGGCGCCGCATCACATGACACACGATGCAGCCGTGTCATTGATGATAAGGCTGCATCGCGTGTCATGTGATGCGGCCGCCTGTGCGCTGACGCGGCCGCATCGCCTGTTTTGTGATGCGACCACTTGTAATATTAATGAGATATAGTAATCAACGAGGGGGGCGGCTGGCCCAAACAGCTGTCAGACGGAGCGGCCCGGGGGGGCGGTGCCCCCCTGCTCCCTGGCCCAGCCCGCCCCTGGCATTTACCAATCTATTGTACGGCTAGTGCATGTTAACACATGAGAAGTTGTTAACAAATTTCAAATTTTTCAATTGTAAGCATAAGGTTAAAATTTTAAATGCAATTATGGGAATGACACAGTTGACCGTTGCTTTTCACGCGTTTATTAACGTTAAAATGTCAAAAAAAAAAGTGTAATGGTGTCAACAAGACCTTAATGTAAGAGGAAAGCTTTGTTTATAAAGTATAAAGCTTACCCCATGTAACTTGAACTTTTGCATATCAAAAATATACATGGATATAAACACATAAAACACAATGATCATTTGATACATTTTACAATCTGGTATTTTCTTCAGTGTCAAGGGTTTTTTAAAAGTAAATTGCTTATCATTTCTGTCTCGTAGCTAATAACAGTAAACTCTTATTTCAATATTCTCTGTGTCTCCAATGAGCACTTATTCCCTGCATGTATCCTGCATCAGAGTGACAGCTGTGTTATAGGCCTGTTGTGAAACTTGGCAGCACCTACTTTTCTGCATTAGCACATCTTCACTTAAAGACACTGTCATTTACCAGGAGTAAAACCTGACAGTAGTAATTTCTCTGCCTTTTGATTGTCTCCAATTGTTTTCGTAACATCTGAAATCCTTCACTAGATGAGCAGCGAGTAATCATCCCATCACTGCTGCTTCCTGGACGTGCACTCTCCTATCTATTTTCTTTGCTGTTTCACACAAACGAGTCAAATTTAAATATCTGTGACAGTTTAGAACAGGGAACTGAAAAGGATTCTCAGAACAAGTTAAAGGTTTTAGAAAAGCAGATATCACATGAGGGTTTTCATTGATGCATTACAATTATTACAAATGGCACACCTCAATAATTGCACCAATATTAAACGGAGGCAGTTAAACTAATTAATCCAAGATGGACAGTATGTCTTTGAAAAAGAATTGTGAAATGGACATTGCTTTCTATAGGTCTCTTTTTTATACATTATAGTAATGGTCAAGAGAGAAAGCTATGCAATTAGAAAAAATGTCAATGGGGCACGAATGCCAAAAGTACTCACCTGTTAAAAAGTTTATTTCAAAATTTAAGATGCTTTTAAAATAGCTTAGATTAGATATGTAGCAAGCATGAAATTAATTTGCTAGCCTCCAAGGTAGAGAGAGAGTTGTTTCATCAGTTAATTAATTTCAGTGGAATTCAAAATCAACTATACATTTCATTAACCCCTGTGAGTGTAATAACTGTTTAAACACAAAACACTATTCAAGTACATGGTTATTAAGATTAGTGGTTATTAAGAAAGCCAGCAGCGTCACAAGTAAGAAGCTGCCGGATGCTGCCCCCCCCATGTCAGCGGACAGCGCTCAATGTGGGGGGCCATGGGGCAACTAATCAAATAAGAACTGGTTCACTTGTTAGTTACCTGTGTGACCCTGTGTTTGTTACCATTCTATTCCTTTGGTATACTTACTTTTTATTCTTCTGTTTGGATATAGTACAGAAATGTCATGCTGTTATATGTGTTATCCAGTGTACACTGAATACAGTAGAGTTCTTGTTTCACAAGTGTGTCCATCTGTCCTCATTCATAAAGACCCTGACTTTACAGATTTGTATCCTAACAAAAGTCAAGAGATGTGAAAGGTTGATTAAGATCGACTTCGACCCAGATCTGTAAACCAAAACTTGGGCCAACACCACTTCCTGTGTCGAACCTACATTTAATATATAGGACAATTTTATGAATGGAGGGCCTGCCAATTAAAGTGGCATACTTATTTCTACCATATATAACAAGAGAAGCTGTGCTATGCTGTTGTCAACACATACAGCTTAATAATGACATGCAACAAACACAAAAAATAGCAATGTCTGCTTACTTGGAAGTTGGGTATACTCAGGCCTGCTGAGAGAGAGCCCAATAGTTTGTTATTGGTCTGCACAGCCATTCACTCCATTTTGTTTAATATCTGCAAAGGGGTCAGAGCTGTGGACCACCCTACTTCTGGAAGCCATGCTTGCCCACACTCCCAGAATCTTCATGAGACTCCTGAATTCCTGATAGGTCTCCCAGGTGAGCTGGCCAGTCTCCTGCATTCTGTCCACTTCCTAGTGAAGCGGGCAGGATGGGGCCCTGCATGACGCAATTCGCCTCATTTTGGCCCCACCTCCTGTGGTGAAATGACATGATTGGGGACTATAATTCGCACCTTCCAATCTCCTTATGCATTCGCAGTTCTCCTACCCTGGAATCCTGGTGAAAGAAAAAGGTGGCAAGTATGCCCTATCATAGTAAGTACAAAGGCAGTTAAACCACTCTGGCTTTTCTATTTTTATGTGTCAGAACATAACCCTTTTTTATTGATGTGTTTCATTATGGAATTTATAACATAGAAATGAAGGCAAAACACATCTAGATATAAACATTGCCTCATGCATGAAACTTGTTTGTATTGCAAGTAAACATATTTTAAGTAAGTTGAATCTGATGCCCGAGACTTTCCCCAGTTTCCTCCCACAGTCCATTCTAATAGGTTAATTGACTTCTGATTAAAATAGACCCTAGTGGGTCTGTTTGTGTGTTAAAGAATTTAGACTGTGAGCAACAATGGACAGGCACTGATGTGAATGATAAATATTCTCTGTACAGCACTATGCAATAAGGTGGCGCTATAAGTAAATTATTAGTTACTGAGAGTGTTATTTTTTAACCTGGGCATCATTACAGTTCTGGAGAAACAGGAATACAATAATGAGAAATTTATATTCTGATTTTTATATATGTATTTACTTTTCCCTTTGCATGTAAACAAGTGATGCCGCTGTTGCTTCTTTATTAGAAAATAAATAAATGTTATTCTATAGTATTCATACTTTCTGACCTACAGCAGTGTTCTGAACATCTCCTGTCATTTATTTGTTTTTCATATACAACAACAAGTTTAAAATGCTTGAATAATAGAAAACCTAAAACCCTTATACGGGTGGGAATGGTAGAATACTAGAGGCACATAATGCTATGAATGTCTCATCAGTACAAAATGAAGTTACCTACATACCCACCAGATTTGTCTAATAAGCAGTGACAGGCAAAGTGATTGCATTTATTTTCATGCATTGGCCTTTTTTTTATTTATTTATTGCTTTGAGGTAGATATGGCAGTGGGGTAGCAGAACCCCATCCTTCCGTGCCTTGTCAGTGGTTATTAGTGTCAAATCAGTTTTGTCAGCAATATTTTAACTGAAGCTGTATTGAACAAAATAAAATATCTAGCTTGTAAATTGAGGTATGCGAGTAGAGGAATAAGCTGTGGGAAACAGTGCTTTGAGCCTTGATTACTAGTGACACCTTCCAAATAATTTTGTGTGAACACATAGGCATATAGATGTAAATTTGTAGCTAGGAATAATGAATCGCCACAAATCTAGTCATATTTTACACATTCCAGAAATGTGTTAAAGGCACACTAACCTTTTACTCCCCCTTTAACTGTATTGTGCACAGGTAAATGCAGGGTCCTTATCGGACACCTTCCCCCCTTGTAGGTGTTGCCCCACCCCTTGCATCTTACCTTATGTGGGGTGTGGGTGGGGGCATATTCTGCTACTCTGTCAGACATCACAGGCCACACTGCCATCATATCGCTGACTTGGAGGAACAGCAGCCTGCAGCTTCTCAGGTAAGAAGCTTATGGCTGCTCATTCTCCATGCCAGAGGCTGGTGCTCAGCGTGGGGGCGCCACTGGGAAAATAAAACCAAAATTTTGGGTAGCCCCTATAACTTGCCACCCTAGCTGACCGGCTTGGTTCGCCTATCGGTAGCTGTAATGCTGGGTAATTGTGTATGAGTTCCATAAGGGTTATTTATAAACTGTAAAAAGATACATAAAAATGTGGCAGTGCTGCACAGATGCCAGACGCTTATATGGATGCAGACCCCCATTCTGCGTTCTGAAGTGTATCCGTTCAGATGATTTGCACAACATTTTGCAGAATACAATTCCAGCAATGAAATGCGCATGTTGGCACAAAACATCACTTCACAGTACTGCCTACATTCACATTTGGACAACTGAATTAATAGACGTTTTCTTTGTTTCTCTTAAAATAATCCTTTTATGTCTTAAATAAGTGATGCTTGTAGAGAAATATTGGGACTGCCTTAATTTCATGTGTACCATTTGTATATGTTAATGTTTTAATTACATTGGTTGTAATAAATTTAATTTTCTGTATAGAATGTGCCTAGGTGGAGTAAAACATGTCCCATTGAAAGTAATGCCAGGTGGCAGATGTTTTACACATCCAGAAAGGCTCCATTGTCAATTGTAATATTTCCTAAATGCACAGTCTCTACCTATTTATACATTAAAATATCTTGTTGGCCTAAATTAAACCCAGTTTTTGCATTTTGGCTGAGATTCTAGTGCTTTTTTTGCAGTTAATGTTCAGCATGGAACTTACAAATCTCCAATTGTTTGCTATTTGGAATAGTGTAGGAGGAACCTGTTAATTATGCACTTGCAGTAAATTATCCATTCCATTGTTTAGACATTATGTTAATAATGAATTAACAAGCAACTCCCCCTTTATTTTTTTTTGTAGGTGTAAAAATGGGTACACAACAAAAGATTTTAATTTAGATCTCTTGTTTATTATACATGGTATGGAAAGCTGTGAATTTTAAAAGATTTCAACTTTATTTCTTAATTATTCATTTTGAAATTTGTATGTGACAAAATTGAATATCTTTAAAGCAACTTTTAACTCGCCCACAAACACTCTCAGAGCAATGCAAGCAACGGACATTTTGTTAAAATGAAATGAATGGTTTAACTAACAGTTTCTCCATTAAGCACACCAGCAGCCAATATGAAATACACCCTATGGACAGAAATATTTGGCACTTGACCTTTACACCAACAGGGTCTGTAATGACATTGTATTCAAATACATATACTTTAATATGGAGTTGGTCCCCCTTTTGTAGTGATACCAGCTTCCACTCTTCTTGGAAGGCTTTCCACAAGATATTGGAGTGTTTCTGTGGGAATTTGTGCCCATTCGTTCTGTAGAGCATTTATGAGGTTGTCACTCACCGGACCGTGAGTGCCTCTGCGCTGGTGCGTGGTTCTCTAGCCTTCCTGCCGGCGCCTGTTCTGAACCGTGGCCGTCCGCCATCTTGATGCACTGCGCATGCACAGCATCCAAGAACTTATGACCTTTGCTTTTAATCTCATTGGTGGATCAGGCACCTCTCCCTATATAAGGCACCTGTGCTCATTACCTCGTTGCCTGATCTTGAGTCTCATTCCCTGTGAGTCTCTGAAGGTGTCTCTTGTGTCCTGCTAGTGTCTTCAGCTTCCTGCTGATTACCTGTGCTACTCATCGGTGGTTTCCATACCCGCTACTGATTCCTGTATCCTACTCGTGTCCTCAGCTGGCTTCTGGATTACCTGCTCTGCTCATCAGCGGTTCTCATACCCGCTACAGACTCCTGTATCCTGCTCGTGTCCTCAGCTGGCTTCTGATTACCTGCTCTGCTCACCTGCAGTTCCCATACCCGCTACAGCCGTTCAGCGTCCCTGCTGTGCCTGCATATTCTTGTGGACAAGCTTCTCTACTCATCAGCGGTATGCTTACTTGTTATTGACTATCAACTGTTACCTTGCATATCCGCTTAGGACAAGCCTCTCTACTCAGCAGCGGTATCCATACCCGCTATAGACTATTTGTTGTTACCCTGCATATCTGTTTGGAACAAGCTTCTCTACTCAGCGGTGATATGCATACTTGTGATTGACTATCAGTTATTATCCCGCATATCCGCTCTGTGCAAGCCTCTCTACTCAGCAGCGGTATACATACCGTTATAGACTATTAGCTGTAAACGCTGCATATCTGTTTGGAACAAGTTCCTCTGTGCTCTCAGTGTCTTCATACCGTTATTGACTCTTTGCATGCCTCCACTCATCCGCACCTGAACTACTCCTCACTTACTAGCAGTGGTACAACTTGCTGTACGCAGACCACTGACTTCCCCGCTACCTACCTGCACCTGGACAAGTCTTCTCACCATAGCAGTGGTACAACTTGCTGTACGCAGACCACTGACTTCCCCGCTACCTACCTGCACCTGGACAAGTCTTCTCACCATAGCAGTGGTACAACTTGCTGTACGCAGACCACTGACTTCCCCGTTACCTTCCTTTACCTGCTCACGTACACACTGGTCTCTGTGGTTCAAACCTGCCTTTTTCACTATAGATGCAAGTCGCTGACTCATCAACCAATATAGCTGCAAGTCACTGACTCATTTACCAGTATAGCTGCAAGTCACTGACTATCATCAATTCCATTTGCATCCTCTCTCCATCTGCTGTTACATACATTCCACTATTCACCCTGCTGCCAGAGGACCGCTGTGCAAACTCCGCCTCTCTGGTAAGCATAGTCATCTGGTGAAATCCTGGGCAAGACTCCTCGTGCCCGTGACAGTTAGATCAGGCCATGACAGACCCAGGATCGGAACCAACAGCTAAAGAGATGCTGCAGTACCTGGTTACTCGGATTGAACAACAAGATGTTCGACAGCAACAGTTGTTTCAATGTTGTCAGGCTTTAGCCGCCCGAGGAATCCCTGAGCAAAATGTAGCAGCTACTGTTGATCCTCCAGTACCTCCATCTTCTTCCCCAGTGCCATCCCAGGTGTCTACCGCTTCCGCGCTACACCTGCCTACTCCTTCTAAGTATGATGGAGACCCCAAAACCTGTAGGGGTTTTCTTAACCAATGTTCCATTCATTTCGAACTCCAACCTCATAACTTTTCTACTCATCGTTCCAAAGTGGCCTATCACATCTCTTTGTTTTCCGGACAGGCTCTCGCATGGGCCTCCCCTCTGTGGGAAAGAAATGACCCCTTATTGGAAGAAAGTGCCATGTTTATTTCTACGTTTCGAAGAATTTTTGACGAACCTGGTCGTGTTATCTCTGCAGCTTCCAGTATTCTCTGACTACGCCAAGAATCTCGGTCTATAGCTCAGTACGTCATACAATTTCGGATTCTTGCCTCTGAGCTTCAGTGGAACACTGAGGCGCTGATAGCCGCCTTCTGGCAGGGGCTTGCCGACAAGATTAAAGACGCACTGACCTCCCAAGAGTTACCTTCCTCCTTGGACGATTTGATTTCTCTATGCCATCGTGTAGACATGAGGTTTCGTAAGAGAGATTCCGAAAGAGTAACTTCCTCCAAAGCGCCTGTTCGCTCAGTATCCCAAGTTCGTCATCTTCCACCTCTAGTAGAACCCATGGAGGTAGGTCGCTATAAATTAACATCAGAAGAGAGAGACCGATGAGTGAAGAATAGACTCTGTATCTATTGCGCTGACTACTCACATGCTGAACTCATGCCCTAGAAGGTCGGGAAATGCCAGGCCCTAACCAGTTCTGGAGAGGTAAGGTTAGGGTCCCTGGAGTCCTCTCCACGTTCTACGGTTGCTAAAGTCTGTGCTTTTGATGTTACCGTTTCCTTTGCTACCAAATCATTTATGTCTCAAGCACTTCTAGATTCTGGAGCTGCTGGAAATTTTATCTCTAGTTCCCTAGTGAATCAATGGTCCCTACCAGTGATTTCTTTAAAAGCACCCATAGCTGTTACTGCTATCGATGGATCACGTATAATTAATGGACTCATTACTCAAAGTACGTCTCCATTGACTCTTCAAATTGGAGCCTTACACCAACAGAAATTTTTTTTACTGGTCCTTCCTGTTACCACCAGTCCCATCGTACTTGGCCTTCCATGGCTTCAACTTCATTCCCCTCAGATTGACTGGAACACTCCTCAAGTCACTTCCTGGGGTTCCGATTGTCGTCATAGATGTCTCTCTCAAGTTGTTCCACTCAAAATACATCAGTCTTCCATTTCACCTTGCCCGCCGGGCCTCCCTCCACAGTATGCTTCCTTCGCGGATGTATTCGATAAGGTTCTGAACGCCTTCCTCCCCATCGGGCGTGGGATTGTCCGATTGACTTGCAACCTGGCAAGAACCCTCCTAGGGGTCGTGTGTATCCACTCTCGCTACCAGAAACTCAATCAACATCTGAGTATATCAAGGAGAACCTCCAGCGAGGATTTATCCGACCTTCCACCTCTCCCGCTGGAGCGGGGTTCTTTTTTGTGAAGAAGAAGGATGGATCATTACGACCCTGTATAGATTATCGTGGACTCAATGCCATTACCATCAAAAATCAGTATCCTATTCCACTAATTACCGAGCTCTTTGATCGCATTAAGGGAGCCCGGATCTTCACCAAGCTTGATCTTCGAGGCGCTTATAACTTAAACCGGATCAAGTCTGGAGACGAATGGAAGACAGCTTTTAACACCAGGGATGGCCAATATGAATATCTAGTTATGCCCTTCGGGTTGTGTAACGCCCCCGCTGTCTTCCAGGGTTTCGTGAATAAGATCTTCCGGGACTTGTATGTCTGTGTCGTCGTCTACCTGGACGACATATTAATCTTTTCCCAGGATCTGCCCACTCATCACCAACATGTGGCAGAGGTCCTTTCCAGACTCTGAAGAAACTCTTTATTTTGCAAGCTAGAAAAATGTTCCTTTGAGTTATCCCAGATTCCATTCTTGGGATATATTGTGTCCGGAGTTGGTCTCAAGATGGATCCTGAAAAGGTGAACACTGTACTACGTTGGCCCCAGCCAACTACTCTCCGAGCAATCCAACGTTTTTTAGGTTTTGCAAACTACTACAGACGTTTCATTCAAGGTTTTTCTTCCATCGCCTCTCCAATAGTGGATCTGACCCGGAAGGGAGCTAACACTAAAAAATGGTCCTCCGAGGCCCTTCAAGCTTTCCAGTTCCTCAAGGAGTCCTTCTCTTCCACTCCTGTTCTTCGACAGCCTGACGTGACTCTTCCGTTCTTCCTAGAGGTAGACGCCTCTAATGTTGGCCTAGGGGCCATTCTATCCCAAAGATTGGAGCAACAAAAATTCCATCCTTGTGCCTTCTACTCTCGAGGTCTTCTACCTGCGGAGAGAATATACACTATCGGGGACAAGGAGTAGTTGGCCATAAAAGCAGCATTAGAGGAGTGGAGATATCTGCTGGAGGGAGCTCGTCATCCTGTAACTATTTCTACGGATCACAAAAACCTGTCATATTTACAGTCAGCCCAATGTTTGAATCCTCGTCAAGCAAGATGGTCTCTTTTCTTTTCCCATTTTGAGCTTATCATAACCTTCAAACCAGCTTCCAAGAATGGAAAAGCAGACGCCTTGTCTCGGGCGTTTGTGGCGTCCTCAGACATTGAAGATGGTCCTAACCATCCTATATTAGATCCCAAATGTGTGACTCTGGCCACTTCTTCCACCAAGGTGCTACCATTTGGGAGAACCCTCGTGCCTCCATCTCTACGGTGGAAAATATTGTCCTGGTATCATTCCTCATGCTTTTCTGGACATTCGGGTGAACACAAGACCTTAGAAGTCCTTTCTCGAAGCTACTGGTGGCCCTCTATGAGGAGAGATGTCAAAGAATTTGTGGCCGCGTGTGAGGTGTGTTCCCAGTTTAAAACTCCCCGCAGAACACCGGCGGGATTACTACAACCACTACCCATTCCATCCAAACCTTGGACCCATATTAGTATGGACTTTGTCACCGATCTTCCTCCGAGTAAAAAGTGCAATACCATCTGGGTAGTGGTGGATAGATTTTCAAAAATGGCACATTTCGTTCCTTTGACCGGTTTACCTTCCTCATCTACTCTGGCTGACCATTTTATCAAGGAGATCTTCCGAATTCATGGATGTCCATCTGAGATTGTCTCGGATAGAGGAGTGCAATTTGTTTCCAGATTCTGGCGAGCCCTTTTCAAGACCTTGGGTATTCGATTATCACTATCATCCTCCTACCATCCTCAATCAAATGGACAGACCGTGAGAGTCAACCAAGATCTTGAGACTTTCATAAGGATGTTCTCCTCAGCCAACCAAGACAACTGGGTAGATTTACTTCCATGGGCTGAATTCGCCCATAACAACATGTATCACGAATCATCTTCAAAAAGTCCATTCTTTGTGGTATACGGTCACCATCCGTCTTTCCCAGAATTTCCTGCCCTCCCTCCCACCCAAGTTCCTGCAGTGGAGAGTGTATGTCAGAGTTTCAAAAATATCTGGTCTCAGGTTAAATCCTGCCTCAAGAAGACATCTGCCAGATACAAGTGTTTTGCGGATAAAAAGAGACAAGCTATTCCACCACTTAAGATTGGAGACCGCGTATGGCTTTCTACCAAAAATATTCGCTTGAAGGTTCCGTCTATGAAGTTCGCTCCCCGTTTCATTGGTCCATATAGGATCACTCAAGTGATAAATCCGGTGTGCTTCAAACTACTGTTACCTAAGAACCTTCGTATCTACAACGCCTTCCATGTGTCATTACTCAAGCCTCTTATCATCAACCGTTTCTCTGTTCCTCCTTCAGCACCTCGGTCAGTACAAGTTCATCAAGAGGAAGAGTTTGAAATTACCCATATTTTAGATGCTAAAATTTCGCGAGGAGTTCTTCGCTTCCTTGTGCATTGGAAGGGCTTTGGTCCAGAGGAGCGTTCTTGGATCCGCGCAGATGATCTCAATGCTCCAGCTCTTCTAAAAAAATTCTACTCCAAGTATCCAGGCAAACACGGCTCCAAGTGTTCTGTGCCCACCTTTAAAAGGGGGGGTACTGTCACTCACCGGACCGTGAGTGCCTCTGCGCTGGTGCGTGGTTCTCTAGCCTTCCTGCCGGCGCCTGTTCTGAACCGCGGCCGTCCGCCATCTTGATGCACTGCGCATACGCAGCATCCAAGAACTTATGACCTTTGCTTTTAATCTCATTGGTGGATCAGGCGCCTCTCCCTATATAAGGCACCTGTGCTCATTACCTCGTTGCCTGATCTTGAGTCTCATTCCCTGTGAGTCTCTGAAGGTGTCTCCTGTGTCCTGCTGGTGTCTTCAGCTTCCTGCTGATTACCTGTGCTACTCATCGGTGGTTTCCATACCCGCTACTGATTCCTGTATCCTACTGGTGTCCTCAGCTGGCTTCTGGATTACCTGCTCTGCTCATCAGCGGTTCTCATACCCGCTACAGACTCCTGTATCCTGCTCTTGTCCTCAGCTGGCTTCTGATTACCTTCTCTGCTCACCTGCAGTTCCCATACCTGCTACAGCCGTTCAGCGTCCCTGCTGTGCCTGCATATTCTCGTGGACAAACTTCTCTACTCATCAGTGGTATGCTTACTTGTTATTGACTATCAACTGTTACCTTGCATATCCGCTAAGGACAAGCCTCTCTACTCAGCAGCGGTATCCATACCCGCAATAGACTATTTGTTGTTACGCTGCATATCTGTTTGGAACAAGCTTCTCTACTCAGCGGTGATATGCATACTTGTGATTGACTATCAGTTATTATCCCGCATATCCGCTCTGTGCAAGCCTCTCTACTCAGCAGCGGTATACATACCGTTATAGACTATAAGCTGTAAAAGCTGCATATCTGTTTGGAACAAGTTCCTCTGTGCTCTCAGTGTCTTCATACCGTTATTGACTCTTTGCATGCCTCTACTCATCCGCACCTGAACTACTCCTCACTTACTAGCAGTGGTACAACTTGCTGTACGCAGACCACTGACTTCCCCGCTACCTACCTCCACCTGGACAAGTCTTCTCACCATAGCAGTGGTACAACTTGCTGTACGCAGACCACTGACTTCCCTGTAACCTTCCTTCACCTGCTCACGTCCACACTGGTCTCCGTGGTTCAAACCTGCCTTTTCCACTATAGATGCAAGTCGCTGACTCATCTACCAATATAGCTTCAAGTCACTGACTCATTTACCAGTATAGCTGCAAGTCACTGACTATCATCAAATCCATCCTCTCTCCATCTGCTGTTATATACGTTCCACTATTCACCCTGCTGCCAGAGGACCGCTGTGCAAACTCCGCCTCTCTGGTAAGCATAGTCATCTGGTGAAATCCTGGGCAAGACTCCTAGTGCCCGTGACAGAGGTCAGGCACTGATGTTGGACAAGAAGGCCTGGTTCGCGATTTCCGTTCCAGTTCATCCCAAAAATGTTTGATGGGGTTGAGGTCAGGGCTCTGTGCAGGCCAGTCGAATTCTTCCACACCAACCTCATCAAACCATGTCTTTGTATTCCTTGCTTTGTGCACTGGGGCACAGTCATGTTGGAATAGAAAAGGGCCTTCCCAAAACTGTTGCCACAAAGTTGGAAGCATAGCATTGTCCAAAATGGCTTAATGCTGAAGCATTAAGACTGCCCTTCACTGGAGATAAGGGGCCTAGGCCAAACCCTGAAAAACAGCCCCATACCATTATCCCTCCTCCACTAAACTTCACAGTTGGCATCATGCAATCAAGCAGGTAACATTCTCCTGGCATCTGCCAAACCCAGACAAGCCATCTGACTTCCAAACAGAAGCGCGATTCGTCACTCCACAGAACACCTTTCCACTTTTGCACAGTCTAGCGTCGGTGTGCTTTACACCACTTCATCCGATGTTTGGCATTGGTCTTGGTGATGTGAGGCTTGCCTGCAGCTGCTCGGCCATGGAATCCCATTCCATTAAGCTCATGCTGCACAGTTTTTGTGCTTACATTAATGCCAGTGGAAGTTCGGAACTCTTCAGCTATGGAATCAGCAGAGCATTGGCGACTTTTATGCACCATTTGCCTTAGCAGTTGTTGACCCCGCTCTGTGATTTTACGTGGCCTTGGCTGAGTTGCTGTTGTTCCTAAACACTTTCACTTTCTAAAAATATCACAGTTGAATGTGGAATAACCAACAGGGATGAAATTTCACAAACCATCTTATTGCAAAGGTGGCATCCTATCACAGTATCATGCTTTTAGTCACTGAGCTCTTCGGAACGGTCCATTTTGTGTCACAAATGTGTGCAAATGAAGACTGCAGGGCTAGGTGCTTGATTTTATACACCTCAGGCAATGGGTCCGATTGAAACACCTCATTTCAATAATAACAGGTGTGGCCAAATACTTTTGTCCATATAGTGTATATGTAGCATATTTGCCTACTTTTTAACCTCTAGATAGGAGGCCCAAGTAAGCAGTAAGTGCAGGGTTGTGTGGTGATGCAATTTGCATTATAGTGCCACTGCCCCTGAGGTACAATGCTGCAATTTGCATCATCAATCAGTGTGGAGGGACGTGATGACACAGTTTAGGAGGGTGCCCTGTTTTTCAGGCATCTCCCGGACTTTCAGGGAAAATAGACAAGTATGATATGTAGCAAGTGTGTTCTTATGATTTAGAACAGAATCAATTAATGCCGTCTTCCTTTGTAGGTTTCTTTTTCATTAAGGACAGATTTTGTATGGGGTTGATTGGACATATCAGTAGGTGGTTGGGTTGAATCTGCTTTGGAATAATATCTGGTGAACTTTGCTATGCACCTGTCTTATTAGCTTAGTATCAACAATTACAAATGTGCTACACAGGTGTCCTAGATTCCCAGATTTATTTAACCAGACAGTTAAATAAATTAGCAGAAGGAGTATAGCAGCAGATTAGTTTATCTATTACATGTTTCTGTAGTTAAGCCCTCATCATGGCAGATAGTGGTCTTCTGGTGAACAGTCAGGAAGGTCCCACTGTATACACCTCTGTACAGCTAACTATGGCACACTAGAATCTGAACTGTCTTATATCTGAATTATGAACTGGAAACCTAACCACCTACCTAGATTTTTAATGGAACTCATTTTGCACCTTTCAGTTGCACTTTTGTGGGAAAGCTGAATTTTAACTGAACTTTGACCAATGTAATAAAATCAGTCAACCATGCAAAAGTGACACATAATATTATATGATTCAATGTCCCCTAATTCTTATAATTGGGCTAAATCGAGTTGTATTTTAGGAGGAAAGCATTTAAGTTTAAATTAATGAAGGTGATGGTCCTAAAGAGGAAGTAGGTTGGACTCTGCATTGACATTTTTACTGTTTGCACTATGAGCTCTTTTTGCGATAACCACAAACTGCAAAAGCACATTCCCCTTTTATGTGGATGTCTATAGTTATAGATGTACACTGATTAATGCACAAGTTAAACACCCTCTCTGCCATCAATATACAATATGCAGATGATTGGGGAATTATTTTGAAGCATAAGTGGAAAGCATCTTATATAAATAGCTAAGTATCTGCATATTAAAAACATACATTTAGAATCCGGTCAGGGACTACGTGAGGCAGTGATGTGGAGATATATTATTGAAAATCCAGATGAATTTGAGTTCAAAGAAGAGCCAAGGAGAGTTGTTATTTTTGTTGCACTTTAATGCAACACAAAGATCTCTACAACAGACATGTGTTGTGTCACAGGGATTCAAGAGCAATGCTCACAATCTGCTTTTTACATTGCAGCAACACACATGTCGGCCAGCTGTCGCTTTCCTGTCTTCTATAACATTTTTAAAAACCTTTATAATATAACTATTAATGAAATGGATTCCCATAACTGTGGTGAGGTAGGTAGGTTTGATATGTAATTAATTATGAAGAGTCCAGGTCCCATTTAATACCAGAACTGCATCCGTTGGCGAATGTGAAGATGTTGTGGGTAGCAGAAGCAAACTGTAAATAGTAATACAAACATATAATTCAATTTTCAGCTATTTTGTATTCTTATTTTTATCTTGGGTAAGCCTGTTTCCCCCTTTTTGCCAGCGCTAAAGTATTCAGTGTACACTGGATCGTCTATAGCTGCTTCAGCTGCACTGTCCTATGACAGCCCTCTGCTGCTCACTACAGCGACATCGCAGGAGTTCATTTTCAAATGAGAAAGTAGCACATAAAGTCACTTTGAACCCCATGTGCTGCTATCTGGGTGCCAGGAGCCACATAATGACAGCGGGGACAAGCTGCCTGCCGCTTTATAATGAGGCCGCTGCTTCCTCATTTCAAATGGTTGGTGGCTCGCAAGTAGTTTGAGCACAACAAGGCTATAGTAGCTATAGTACAAGTATTGGGAAGCAATTTTCCTTCTGTTTTTCCATTACCCATACTTTGGTTGTAGACTACTTAGGGCTGATACATAATACATATGATATGTTGCATTCTTTATATAATAATATAATATAACATCTAAAACATGGGAAATGTGGAATAGCACTCATGAAAATCCTCAAATTAGAAAGAAACACTTGACTCCGTGCAGCTCCTATCAGAACATTGAAAATGTTTCACTTTCCACAGTCGCTGCCAAACTAAGCTATGTTCTTTGTTTTTGTGCAATAGCTTCAATTAATTCACACAGATGACATCCCAAAAAAGACATGTGCACTGAAATTACCATTATTGACTGAGATATCATAACATTATTTTTAGTTATAGTGTTTTTCTTTAGCTTTTGTTTGCATTAAAATCATACCTAATTCAGTTTTCAAGTGATAAAAATGCTATTTTCCCCCCATCTGATGATCCGGTACTTTATCTTTAGCTGATTATACTTTTGGATTTTAGGTTGCATCCATTCTATTCTATTCTGTATTCGCTTGCGTCTTACTTTATATTGACGTCTTATGTCTATATTTTTAGATGCCCATGATGCAGTGCTAAGATTTAATTCTGCACCAACACACAACTATGAAAAAGATGTTGGAAACAAAACCACCATGCGCATTATAAATTCTCAGGTAAGACTCCTTTTGATATGATTTCCTCTCCTAGTATGATGAGCTATTTTCAAAGTAACTGTGGTGTGACTGATGTCTCTCCTCCATGAATTTGCCATCAATGAATGGGGAGCTAACAGATGAGAACACCACAACCTTTTTGAATTAGGCAACTGTAGTAGTGTGTTGCCATTGGAATCTTTGGTAGGATCTGGGTAGTGCCGGACAGAAGTAGAACTTTGTATTTTATCTTATTTAAGCCAACTCAACCAAAACCTATATTTCATTTTTAGCTTAGGTAAAACACTTCTTTAAGTTGTTGTACGCACTCATACCATCTACATTTATATATAGTAGTGTGCTGCTATATGCTGCTTTTTGATATCCTGTGTCACTGTATAATACTCCCGTGATAACATACAAAAGTGAAGACGTTAATGATGGAGGTTCCACTAGAAATGTGTATTGTAGAAAGGTATTCCGTTAGGTGGGAATTTTTAGCTTAGTGGGTTAATATCAAGTTAGTTGTGGATGCTGTAGTCATATTATGATTTTTTTCACTTTTGTCTAAATTGGTACCAAGCCGGAGGGAATGCACTGCAATTCTCCTATTATCATCACAGACATTGGGCCTGATGCAGCGTGGTCGCACGTTGGGCATAATTTACACTCAAAAAGCTGCATGTAAAAATAGTCCATTTACGCCCAAATAATGAGCTTTTATGCATTTTTAGATCCATGAAGGTCTTTACCAGTAACATGTCTGATTTATGCTAGGCACATATCACAGACACTCATGTCCCACTTGCACCCATGCTTTTATACATTTGTTTTATGAGCAACTAACACATTCATTATTAGGCATCAATAAAACTATGTGCAAACAGCAAATCATAGGAAGTAGTGCTGGAGACTGTCATCATCATCATCTATTTGCAGCTGCCCCTGCTGAACCGCAAATAATACGGCGTTCTCATGCATATGTACGTCTTTTTCTGGTTCTGCATCCTTTCGCAATTGCACATACACGCCCTTACTGTACTTCGCCTAAGTTACAATGTTCCCAACCTGCCTCTCCAGGCACTGGTTGGAGTAACTGGCGGAATTATGCAAATCTGCATGGGCCTAGGTTCTACTCTGCAACAACTCCTTTGTGTAGAAGTATACAGTAATGGAGAACATAATTCAAGAGAAATGCAATTCTAGGAAAATATTTCCTAGAATTGAACAATAAACTTGTTTAGCAAGAACATCCGGGCACCCTGCAGATATCAGTACACCGACAACTTCTTGTTGTAAATCAAATGTACATTTATTGTTTGCATCACAATAAATGGCAGCACTTCTTGTCAGGGTGACACCAGTAAGCAATACCCTTTGCTTACACTTCCTGGTGACCCTAATGCTAACTAAACATTTTTCAGCTCTCTCATAACTGGCCAACTAGTTCAGTGTCAGTCACAAACATAAAATGAACAACTCAGTCTTTTAATCCCCACCCAAACAATGCAGTCCAATCACATACTACAAATCAATAACCCATTTGGTCCACCTCTGTGTTTGTGTGCTATGGGAAAGACTGTGTGGGAATCAACTCTGTATGCAGCTTTCCCCTGCAGACTTCACGGGACCTCACCAGTCCCTATGCAGGAGATCTGTGGCAAATAGGCCTCTTTGCTACATACCCTCCCCTTAGCGTCGCCAACCTTGGTGACGCAGACACATTTCTGTGAAAGAGAGATTCTTTTATAATTTCAAGAGTCCTCTCAACCATGCCTATCAGTAACGGGGACCTAATATTCTTTAAAAATGAGAACACTTCCTAAGCAGCCTGTCGTCTCACGGTTTCCACTCACAGCCCCTTAAGTTTCTAAAAGGACATTTGTGAGCCCCTTTAAATTGTGGGGTAGATTTTCTAGCACATCGCACAAGCCCTACAGAACCTCTTCACTGCTAGGTAGACTCCAGGCCAGTAAAACCTGCGCAGAACATGTTCCCTTGTTCTCCCTTCCCCACCTGAGTGTGTGCTGCTCCCAACACCAAGGGTACATGAACTCTTGGAACAAGTAACTGTTCTACTCTACTCCCCTTCACAGTAGCAATATGAAACAAAACATTTTCTTTCACAATATATATTGGCATACAGCCTGCTGAGTTGACGGGTTCCACAATAGCATCAACATTATTAACCAGTTTAACTTTAAACACATGTTGCAATGTCCCATTATTCCTCTGGTGTCGTGACAAGTTCATCACACTGAGCAACTCTGGATACTTAGACCAGTCTATCCTCTCACCAATAGGTGAGACGGGCACATCTGAGATGCCACCAGCCAATGCCACTTTCATCTGACCAAGCTTGCCAAAATGGTGACAATTTTGTGGCAGTTTTGCCGTGTCTCCCAGAATAGCATTTCGGGGTAGAAAGTCCACACAACCGATCCACATACTGTGACCTCCCCGACAGATCTTTTAGGACTGATCTTCCAACTAGTGACTCAATTGCCGGCATGGCCAGCTGAACTCGCTCACAGCAGACCTCTTTCCAGTTCAGTTTATGGGGGCTAGTGCACCTTTGGTTCAACAACTTCACAGCTGGACCTCGACCATTAGCAGCACCACAAATCATCCCTGGTCGGACAGCGCTGTGAGGGTCCACTGACCAGGCAGCACCATGTGATATCACAGGCTGAACAGTTCTGGGAGTGACCTTGGGCTGAACAGGCTGGGAGTGACCTTGGGCTGAGCCTTAACAAGCTCTTGTGTTAGCGCAGCAATCTCTGTTTTTCTCTGGTGCTGTCTCTTTAAGAGCTTCCACTGCTCTTTCTTTTGCTTCAGACATATTTTTCAGTTTACTTCTCAGGGACTCAGAAACAACTTTTTGGGCTTTTATCTTTTTTACACACTGCTGCTTTGAGTCCCTCAAATCTTTGTGCGCCAGGAGATTTCTTCTCTAAACATCAAGTCCTCTTCATGCGATCATACTCTGCCATGCCTACATAGTCTTCTATGAAAGTTTTCTCCAAACAATCAAACTGTTTCCTGGCCACAGTCTGACGCAGGTAATACCAGGCTTGTGCAGAGAGCATGAGATTTATCACCCTCTTTTCTATCCTGCAAACTACCATGCAATTTATTCTAATTCACCTTGCAGGGAATCAGTTTCAGTCACACATGTTTGCACACTTTCTTTCTGACATTCTTTATTCTTTCCCTAACCCATCTTGGCTGGAGTAAAGAAAAATTATACTGGCAGCAATTACTCTTGGTTTCTATTTGCAGCTTTTAAACATCAAACTTTTCACTTCCACAGGCAATTATCAAAGAAAAGCAGGTGCTTTAGCCTGCAGACAGGTAAACAGCAGACTTCTGTGGACCACACCCAACTCAGTGTATAATCAAAGTGTGGCACTACAATGCCCAGCAATTTTTAAAACCCTTGCTTTCTTCACAGGTAAAACAAACAAACGCTGACCAGTTTCACAGTTATTGCTCCTAACTGTCTCTGCAATTACAGCAATCTTCTCACATTGCAACTGACAGCACTCTCCACTCACCACCCTTTTCTTCTGGAGGCTGGGTGGACAGATGTGTGCTGGCTGTCCTTTACAGATCCCATGATGACACCTATGTAGCAAGAACAGCCTACTTGTGACATGAGCACCCAGCAGATATTAGTACAACGACAAGTTCTTGTAAATCAAACGTACATTTATTGTTTGCATTACAATAAATGGTAACACTTCTTGTCAGGATGACACCAGCAAGCAATACCCTTTGCTTACACCTCCTGGTGACCCTGATGTTAACTAAACTACCCCAGATTTCTCATAACTGGCCAATAAGTTCAGCATCAGTCACAAACGTATAATGAGCAATACAGTCTTTTAACCCCTACTCAAACACTGCAATCCAATCATAGACTACAAATCAATAACACCCATATGGTGCACCTGTGTGTCCGTGTGCTATGGGAAAGACTGTGTGGGAATTAACTCTGTATGCATCGTTCACTTGCAGAATTTCCGGAACCTCATCTGTCACTATGCAGGAGAGCTGTGGTAAATAGGCCTCTTTGCTACACTTGTTTTGTTACATTCACTCTACTTATTCCATGGAAAGCAATTTTGATTAGGTTATACAGACCAAAAATAGTTCTAATTAATAATGTAACATTTTTAGCATTGTGTTGCTAAAACAGTTATAGAAATGCCCCAATGCATTTGTCTAGATCATTTGTTACAATAAAACATTTATGGAAATTAATATTTTGCCAAGTTGCTGTATGTATTCTACACTTTAAGAATTAAAAGAATCACAATTGCTTAAAAATTTGCGTTATGTTCCGGCTTCCGACTGATAGATTCTGTCTCTAATACTGTACTTTTCAGTTTTGCTTCTGGCACTAAGATTTTTCAAGATTTGTGCTTGTGTTTTTGTGGATGTAAAATATTTACTAAAGAAAATCCCCTGATACCGTCGCTTGCTAAAAGCAGACAGAAAGACCAGTTCTCTTTTATCTTGAAAGTACAGTGACCCCCAGTGGTCTATTTATGTAATTATGTGTACTACATTGGTGAAAAATTAGAAGGAATTAAGCCTTAAACTGAACACACAAGCATCAGGATTATTGTTCAGTTTGGCGACATACATAGATGGCATAGCACTGGGGTCATGTCTTCAATTCCGTATATATATATATATATATATATATATATATATATATTTATTTTATATAGAACATATATATATATATATATATATATATATATATATATATATATATATATATATATAGATAGATTCTATATATGTAAAGAAATATATATATATATATATATATATATATATATATATATACATATATATGTAGTGTGTGTGTTCTTTTTCTTTTTCTTTTATCAGTGAAATTCCCTTCTCTGCTTTGCTTCTTTGCTATACCTTTAGGGTTGATGTAGAGATCTGAAAGGATAAATTACTCCATTGGCTCTACCAAAATGTCTGTCTGACTCTTTGATGCAAAATCATCAACTGTATCTTATTGTGAGTGTTACTGCATTGCGGAGTTTGTGTCTGTACATAATATTCTATGTTTAAAGTTAACCTGTATACCAAAATCCCAATGTCTCCTAAGTTGCATTGTAATGTCTGTTATCCAATTAAACTTTGTCAGTTTAAGCAATTATTAAGGTGTCTGACTTTAGCTGTGTGATCTTTTGGGAGGTATAGGAGGCAAAATATAGTTGATTTTATTTTTTTGTGGCTCTTTATCTTGTTGAGGACCTTAATAGTCTCTATATTATAACTTCAAATTTGAGCTTGCCCCAAACAGAAATCATGACTTTATTGACTAAAAAAAAATAGAATTTCGATTACAAAAAATGTCCATTTTGTTTACCATATATTTACTTTTGTCCATGTCGACAGCAAGGACTTTTCAACTACTCCTCAATATAGAGCAACATTTAATCAAAGGGATAACAAGTTGTGGCTAGCTGGACGGAGTTTGACTGCAAGCTTTGGAGTCAGAGACTTAATTAGTTTCAAAATCCTTTCCTTGAAGCCTGTTCAATTTGCTATTAAAATATCTCATTAATTAAATTTTCCTTTTTTTGTCATTAGTTAACACAGAACAACTCTTTGTTACTCCCGCAGTTTATATAAACTGTACTATGATACACAGCTCCCTGCATCTGGCTTTTGGAACGCACAAAATGGCTAGCTTTATTTTCTATCTGTTCTCCTTCTACATATCCTTGCATGCTGCACAGCAAATAAGAATACATGATAATTTACCTAAACCCCTTAACATAAATTTGAATTAATTATAATCTGGGAATTGTTATAATCCCAAACAGAAAGGAAATTTCAATTATGTTAAACTCTAGAGTGATAAATATATTATTTATGAAAAAGGCATTTCCACAGCCAAATGTGCAAGTAAAAAGGGAATTGCGGATTTATGACACCCATGGCTGATGAGAGTGTAATCAGGATTGTTTCCTTTCACACCTAGATGGGAATTAAACATGATTTAATGTAAGTTGACATTAACTAGAAAAAGAATAATTAGAACAGGACTCCACTAATTTTTCATATTTTTCATTAATTTAATAGAACTGTATTTTTTTTAAACCATTACGTTGCTGCTGTATTTAACACCATTAAACAGTTTTAATTTTTTTTTAATTGCAGATTCTTACCAACCCGAACCATCATTTTACAGATAGCTCACTGTACAAAGATGTCACTTTAGTGGCATGGGATCCTTCTCCTTATTATGCTGATCTGCACATGGTAAGATCAGTTTCTTAATCAAAGGTAATGTGGAAAACTTACTTTTAAAGGGAAAGGAAAACCTCAGCCACACTGCAGTATTTTTATCGCAGGAACTTGCCAGAACAGTTATATGAAACTGCAGAGGTTGTGTTTGCCCAGCGATTCAATTAAACTTTGGCTCAAGGTTCATGAAACACTCGGGGGAAAAAAAGCAAAAATGACATCCCTGATCTCAGCACCAGTCCTGATCTCACAGTCAAAATTAAAAAAGTAAAAGGCTTATATGTCTAATGGGACTGGTTTAGAGGAAAAGTGCATTTGCTGGAGAGTGTGCTGCCCCTCCACTACCCCTGTTGGTCCTCTAGTGCCAACTGGTGCAGGGGGAGGTGTTGACATCAGCATCCTGCTGCTGTATGAGCCTATGACCCTAACTGCATTCTATAACTGTTACAACTGCTGCAGCCATAAACCCTGTGTATACTTGCATCACTGCTGTTGTTGGTCCTGTTCTTAAATAAACGAAAAACTTGGTTAAGTTTAACAATGTGTGAACTAACATCACTATCCAACACTGCTGAGACCTTACAAACACCAAAAGGTTCTACCAGTACATTTGCAGTCATGCTCACCAGCTATGATAAAACAGTTCCCATGTACAGTGCACTGTAGCAGCACCGGAGAGAAAAAACAAATGTTAAAAAGTTAGTTAAACTTTGAAAACCCATGGAGAGCTTTCTATGACAAAAAAGCCCTGAACACACATATAGCAAAAAAGCACAAGAAAGAATATTTACCTCTCTAAGAGTTGGTAATTAGAATAGCTATAATATCTGAAATTACAATAACTACCTCAATTAACAATTAAAACACTCAATTATTTTATGTAATTTTTAACTATTCATGTTCTGGAGAAAATCTTTACTTGTGTATAATGAATACAATGGAAAATTAACATTAAACACTGCATATTTCATTCAGTAATGTTTTTTCAATGTTTACATTTTCATTTACAAACCTTCTTCTTAAAAACGCTTAATATTTTGGTGTTAGTTGATCATACCCACGTTTTACTCCAGTTCTTAAAGCTGACATAATATTAAAAATTTCAGTATTTCTTCTTGAATTTAGCATTATTGAAAGAAAAAAAAATCATTGTTAATAGGCTCTTTGGAAATTCCAGCCATATGTGTTTTAGGAAAATGATAGAAAAGCAAAAAAAAATATTTTCTACTCATTTAAGCAATCGGCCTGTTTTTTTTATCTAAATGGGCTGGTTTTCATAATGCTTTTTGAGGTTATATCATCATCATCATCATCATCATTTATTTATATAGCGCCACTAATTCTGCAGCGCTGTACAGAGAACTCACTCACATCAGTCCCTGCCCCATTGGGGCTTACAGTCTAAATTCCCTAATATACACACAGACTAGGGTAAAAATTTTAGCAGCCAATTAACCTACCAGTATGTTTTTGGAGTGTGGGAGGAAACCGGAGCACCCGGAGGAAACTTACCCAAATGCGGGGAGAACATACAAACTCCTCACAGATAAGGCCATGGTCAGGAATTGAACTCATGATCCCAGTGCTGTGAGGCAGAAGTGCTAACCACTTTCCACCGTAACAAAATTATTTAAAATGATGCACTACTGAATCCAAAATCATTCAACAGGGCCACAAAAGAGCATAGAATTGCTCATATGTTATTTCCACCACATCACCTAATTTTCACTATATTATTCTGTTTTCAGAACAATATATGACATCCCTAGCAGAGTTCTAGGTTCAGCCAGCATCCAGAATATTGTCTTTGAAGTATGTATGGGATTTTTACATCTTACCTATTTTTTTTTCTGTCTATGTTTTATATAGTGGTACCACAAACCAGACTATAATCTTTTCCCACCATATGAGGAGCATCGTAAGAAAAATCCAGAGCAACCATTTTACATTCTTCACCCAAAGTTCACATGGGAACTTTGGAAAATAATTCAAGAGAATAGTGATGAGAAGATACAGCCGAACCCCCCATCGTCAGGTTTCATTGGTAGGTGTGATTAGCATATTTATTAATTACAGGACGTGCTTGAATAATGACACAATGTATCTTTTAGCTGTAACCTCAACTACAATGCTTAATGGCCCCTCTTAATTGAAAAATAATTATACCATGCACAATGAAAGCTTTTTACCACAAGCAAGTGCTGAACTATGGTATAAGTGGGAAGAATTCAGCTCGGTATGGGCATCCATTAACATTAAGCAAGGTTACTGTGCCCAAGGGTGTATTAGAAATGCAGTTATTTCCACAGGAGAATATAGATTAGTGTTGTGTTAACACACTTGGCTTATAGAAAAATTATGAGTCATAGCTGCAATGATGCTGGGAAGGACAAAAAGCAAAGCACTCTTGTGTTAGTAAACATAATCGTAGTTGAAAAAGGCAATAAAAAGCACAAACTGTTTTTTTACTTTCCTAATGTACTCTGATCATTATGTTGCCTTTTACAATTCTACTAACTACACCACATGAGTTAGTAGGATCCCTCTAATATTGTCAATCTGTTATACAGCAAGTTGAGTGTATAAAGTTTTTTTATATTGAAACTCATTTCACACATTTATTTTGCTACTGTTTCTATTAGAATTTGCAGTTAATTCAGGTAACTTCAGTGTTGCTTACACACTGACATTCACTGACAAAAGAAACAGCAATATAATAGACGCTTACACATAAAAAAGAACCACTGTACAAAGTGATGGTCACAACTAGTGCCTGGGACCCCGGCACCATCCATCTGGGCCCCTTCTATACGTATCCCCCTCTCCCTCATGGTGACCCTGACTGTTGGTAATGTTGTTGGTCTGTTTTATTAAGAACACAGAGCATTGTGGGACGCTGATACTGAAATATGTAAGATGACTGCTGGTAACACTAACTGTAGTTATAAAAATTAAGGTGAGCATTGTGGGATGCTGATACTGAAATATGTAAGATGACTGCTGGTAACACTAACTGTAGTTATAAAAATTAAGGTGTATTCAGAGAGGATCACCTGTTTACAGAAATAACAGCCCCGCCCTTCCACACTTTTAAAAAACTCTTATTGTCCTTCATTTTTCAGCAGCAGTTTTGGTGGGGCTCCCTAGGATTGTCAAGGTTATTGGTACAGATGAGTGACATTGCAGCAAAATATCATGCAAATCAAGTTAAGCGGTGGAACAGGCAATTTCACTGACGTGCATTGTTCTGGCAATACAATATACAGTTCCCCATTTTACTTCAGGAAACTGCAAAGCTAAACACTGTACTTGTAAATTTAAATCTGGCATGATGGCAGTTCATTTTGTTGTGTGGTTCTTACTGGTGTAAGATTTGGAACAATTACGGCCAAATTCCACCAGCAAAATATGCAAAATTTTGTAGCCAAATGTAAGACATGTAAGATTGTGCGGAACAATTTCAAAATGTTGCACATCTCTAGTTGTTGGTAGACATCTTAGAATGGAAAGTAATATTTTCAGTATGTGGTTACCTGTAGTGATCCATCTCTGCAGGTAATGTGTGGTTACCTCTAGTGCTCCATACCTGCAGATAATGTCTGGTTATGTCTAGTGCTCCGTTTCTGCAGGCAATGTTTGGTTACCTCTTGTGCTCTGTATCTGCAGATAATGTTTGGTTACCTCTAGTGCTCCGTATCTGCAGATAATGTCTGGTTACCTCTAGAGCTCCATATCTGCAGGTAGTGCTGCTTCTAGATCTTGGTCCCTACTGGTACTGGACATGTACCTCTGAGCTAGTCAAGTAACTGCTGTTTAAGGACATGCCATCAATTACCAAGTATATGCAGTATGTTCACATACTGTTTTACAACAAATAAAGGAATATTGGATCTATTTTTTTCAATAAAAATATGTACAGTGTACTTCTCTTAATTTATCATTACTTAGATTAAAATCAAGTTAATGCAGATATACAAATAATTCTAACTGGTTCGCAAACCTTGTCTCACAACTGTACATTTACACACTCACTGTTATACAGTTACACCCATGTTTATTCATATTCTTTTTAGATCTCGCAAAAAGATATGGTTCAACAGAAAACTGACCATGATGTTTTTTTTATTATTATTTACATTTAGAATATGAAAATTGTCTTATTTTTCACGGAAGTTATTTTTAACACAAAACTCACATCCATATTAAGGTACATAAAATTGAATGCAAAAATAAATCATTATCAGTAGGCACAGATAGAGGTGTGACAGAGGCAGCAATTGAAGTGGTACCCTTTTCTCCATAACATACTACATTTGTATTTGTATTTGTGTATTTGTGTCACTTTTCTCATTATTAGATCAGCCAATAAGGTAAAAATTACTAGACTAATTCTTTCTCCAATCCCAACTCCCAAGCATGCACTATAATTGCTAATTTTCTACCATATAAGCTTTACTCTTCCTAAAATGTACATAATGTGTAATATCATATATCAAATAAACAATGTTTAATCCCCTACAAAAAGTCTACTTAATCTTGTTAAACACACATTTGCTAAGTGCACAATACCACAAAGCATCTAGATTTTAATATATCCAGTGGCAATTCTTTTCACTGGGAAGCCTTTTGTACGATCCAGACACATTTGATATGAAGCATATTTGTATGCGTGCAAAACCAATGTAACTCAAACATTAACGTATACAAATGTGATACATAAAAAAGACACCGGTCTCTTGTGTTCAAAAGTGACTTTTACTTTTGCAGGCAGATTGCCATGAAGGATTGCAATCTTGCAAATGGTTGTGCATAGCTTTTGCACCGATGTACTACAAAAACCGGAATACTAAACAAAGAGACTTATTCGCGCAAACAATGTGTCTGTTTGAGTAGTGTTCTGTGTGTATCAGTGCATAAACATCTATACTTCATACATATATCACTTACTTGTACAGTATAAACCACATAAATATTCAAGTACACAATGAAGGACTTGCCAGATATGTTATTCCAAATAACACATGGGGGTAAATGTATCAAGCTGCAAGTTTACAGCGTGTTTGAAAAGTGGAGATGTTGCCTATAGCAACCAATCAGATTCTAGCTATCATTTTGTAGAATGTACTAAATACATGCTAACCAGAATCTGATTGGTTGCTAAAGGCAACATCTCCACTTTTCAAACCCGCCGGAAACTCGCAGCTTGATACATTTACCCCATGGTCTTCATTTCCTCAGTTCAGGTAAAATAAAGTTATCCAATTGCTGAACTAAGAGATAAATCAGTAGTCACAAAACAGAAATTTCTTTTGATTGTGGAGTCGGGTCAGATGTTTCCTTGTCCTGACTCTGTATACACGAAACCTTCTCTGCATTTCCCGGAATCTGTGTAAGTTTTGGGGCTTTCATAGAGCTGTTGAGTTTTTGGTTCAGCTGAACAACAGTTAGATTTGACTGGCATAGGGATTTCCCATCAATCGGAGAAGGATGACAGTGGAAGAGTAAAAGAAAGCATTTGTAGAACTGTGAAAGAGAACAAGAAAACTAGTGTTAGAGTTTCTGAATTCTGGTAATAGGAAAAAAAACATGTCTGATTACATTTACATTCTACTCTTTTGCATGATATTTATGCTTAAAGCCATTGTTAGCATTACAGATATGCATACGTTTTTTGAAATGACATCGCCCATGTGTTACCAAATACATATTCTACTTTTACTAGCACCTGTTTCACAATATAAATATGACACTTTTTATAACTAAATATATTTGAGATATGGCTATGCTGTAGGGGATGTTCAAATTTGTCCACACCATCTTTCATATTTGTAAGCCTATAAGGCAAGTATGGCAATCCAAGTACAATAACTTATAGTCTGACCAACTTGTACATATGATTTACCACTATATATGATTTATTAAATGAATTACAAAGCTCTTAATGCATAAAGGTTATGGTATCTGACTTATTTGTTTTTCAAATGTTATTTTCTCTTATGGTGTAAGAATTCTTCTGAATAATGTCATTTCCTATTGGTTAAACCTGTATTTAAAGTTATGTGGTTCCTAAGCTTTCCTTATCTGAATCTATATAGACTCCATTCTAAAGTGATAGATGAGGGTGGATCAGTGGATATCTCGCCCCACTGACAAAACATGCTGTGGGTTCTGCAAATGACATATTGGATTGCTACTATACAGCTATGTCCACCTGGCAGGTTGATTCCAGCACTATGATACATGCTGCAGGGAGGCCCAGAGGCTGAAAATAGCAATTTGTACAGAAAAGTATGTTTTCTCTAATTTGATCCGTGGATATAGTTTATTTAGATGATAGCAATTAATTTGATACAGTATCGCACAATAAATTCAGTAACTGAAAATCCTTGGATTTGATTTAGATAGTGGAATGGATACAGGTTTGGCTAAAGGACAGGAGACAAAGGGCCTGATTCATTAAGGGAAGTTAAGTAGAAAAAATTGAGTAAGTAGTCTCCTGGACAAATCCATGTTACAATGCAAGGGGTGCAAATTAGTTTTCTATTTTGCACATAAGTTAAATACTGGCTGTTTTTTCATGTAGCACACAAATACTTGATAGCTTATTTGTACACTGAAGTTGATATTTGTGTGCTACATGAAAAACAGGCAATATTTAACTTGTGTGCAAAATAGAAAACTAATTTGCACCCCTTGCATTGCAACATGGTTTTGTCCAGGAGACTACTTACTCAATTTTTTCTACTTAACTTCCCTTAATGAATCAGGCCCAAAGTGATCAGCAATCAGTATTGGGTCTTGTTTTATTTAATGTAATAATTTGCGGTCTTCAAAGGAAGGTATGCTTTTTTGCAGGTGGTACAATTAGTTTTAACAAATATGTAGTGATTTAGAGAAAATAAAGGAATGAACTTAATTTCATACACTAAAATGTTAAATTAATTATGCATACACTTAAATCTGAAAAAATAAATGGTGATGCACTGTCAACAACAACAGAGGAAAGGGAACTTGGTATTATAGTTGTAGATGATATGAAGATAAACAACCAGTGTAGTCATGCAGTGGGAAAACCAGTAGAATAATGTCTTATATAGGAAGAGGTATTAGTGGCAAGAAGAGGGAGATTATATTGTTACTTTATAAATCACTGGTAACTCATAACAAAACTAATCAGCAAAGCTTTAAATAGCTAAACATGTACAGCTTAGAGGATAGAAGGGACATATGTGACATGATAGATTATAAATAAAATATTCAAATATATCAAATAGAATACACTTTGAAATTGAAGAATGAAAGACTGAAAGGTAAAATAAGGAAGCTCAATGGGTAGATCCATGGAATAGTCCTCCAGCACTTGTGCAAGTACAAGTTGCGTCCTTTGCAATCAAGTTCCTGTTAGTTGACTAGTAGATCACGCCGTTCACGTCTAACCCTTTCTTTCCATCATTAAACTGCATGTAGTTTTAGGGGGGGGGGGGTATTGCGACACTATTTGGTGCATCCTCTTAAATACGTGGTCCATCAGCATGTGCTATCTGGTATTAGTGCCGCACAATTAAGCTATATGTTTGATGTATGATGTAATAGATGTGAAAGGCTTGAACGGTGTTTTGTCACATAAAGCCCTCAAGAAGCTCACCTGCAATCCTCTTAATTAACATCACACAGCATGTTCCATAATAGGATTGTGGGGTCTTTTTGTTACAACCAAACATACATTTTAGAAAACACACATAGTACACATATTCAATTCAGCCCTGCTCAATGCGGCTTTAATTATATTACCATTAATACGGTAATTTTAACCCCGATTTCTGCTCGCGGCTCCCTGGCCGCGAGCTGAAACCAGCGTTAAAGATTACCGTAGTAACGGTAATTGTGCGCTCTATTACCATAGTAACCATAATTGTGTGCACTATTACCGTAGTAATGGTAATAGTGCGCAGGCCTTGTTACTTTCTGCAATAGTGCGGCCAATTGAATATGCCCCATAGTCACACATTGTCAAAATATAAACTATCCCAGAAACTCAGAGAAGTACAAGATCTTCCATTAAATATGCTGAAAGTGATGACAAACAGAAAAGGGGAGACTAAAAGAAAAGAGAAAACAAAAACAAGGTGGGAACCCTGGTTCCCCAGTTACATCCAGAGAGTTCAGCCCTTCTAGTACTTGTCAACTCTAGATTTCAAAGTGGAAAAACTCACCCCATTGAAATGAAGGTTCCTTCAAATATTTACTCCCAAGATCAAATACATTATTTGGAACACAATTTCCAAACCTTACTGCAATCCCACCAGAATGAAGCATATAACCCATAATGGGGTAATAGTGTCTTTTCACTCACTAACCATTATTTAAAGTCAATCATGCATTACCCTGTTGTTTATGTTGTGTGAACATGTTGCTTTGATTATGTTATGTCATAATAAACTCATACTTACCAACCTTTTGTAAGTTAATTCCGGGAGATCCCAGGATAAAGTGGTTGGAGGGTGGGAAGGGCAGGGCGCGGTAATTTGTGTTATTTTGGGTCCGCCCCCCGCAACAAAATGTTGTTTTTGTCGCGGGGCCAAAATGACGCAATACACCGCGAATCGCATCATTTTGAGGAGCAAGATGCCGTATGCGGGAAATTTGCCTGCTCTCACGGGAGCCCGGGAGACCTAACCAAATTTCGGGAGTCTCCCGGACATTCTGGGAGAGTTGGCAAGTATGAATAAACTACGATCACAGCAGGAGTGAGAGCAGTGAAATTCCCCAGAGCTTCTCTAAAATGTAATGTGCCCCACTCCTCCCACCTCTCCACCCTTAAATGACCAAGAGGGATATATCTGTGGCTCTGAAAATCTAGTATGCTGTCTATCACTGATTCAGGAAGCAAGATTAGGATGACCTCCCAACTCTTGCATACCGAAGCATGACAATTTCAGATGGAATTCATACACGACAGATATTCCTGTCTTAATTTCAGCATGTCTGCTTTTCCTGAACTTAACACCACGATTTCCTCCAGTTGCCCTTGTACTTCAATATGTTTTATTATCTCTCTGCATTCAAATTGCTTCCTGAATGGAACATGCTAATAATGTGCCTTTCATGAAATGGAAAGTTTCTGATGACCTTTAGTGCTCTCTAGTTGCTCATTATAGAGAGAGATTTACACATTAGCCACTGTTTGCTGCATTTAAATTATAGATACGGTTTGCAGCTATTGAACATGTATGCATCTAATTATCAAGTTCTCCTATTTAAAACAAGTAGTACTCTATTGCACAATAACAATTCATGCAGGGTGATTTTTTTTTGCCTATTAACACTGAATCTGTGTTTTAAGATTTTAATTCAATTTGTGCACTAGAGACATCATTGTTTATGATCATTTCTACATTATAGTATACACACATACTAACTATAGTTCTTGGTGCAAGTCAAGAGTTATGTCAACATTTTCTGATACAAATTGAATATTTAATTTATATACAAATTAGCTAGTTTGTGACAGTGTATCTATGTTGGTGCGGATGACAAATGATTCTAAGTCAGCGTAATTATGGGACCTGTACAAGGGTCCGGGATTGGACAAAAACTAATTGTTTCAATTCCTGTTCAATCGATTGCTTGAACAGAGCACTCAATGCCAATACTGTGCTTCAAATGCAGACAGGGCTGAGCACTTTTGCATTCATTGCAGGGAGGGTGGTAATAAACCTTGTGACATCACTATGACATCACTAGGATCCTTAAGATGTAAGGGGAGCGGGTTCTATAGAATGGAAAGGGAGGTCCAGATCGGATCTCTTTTGACAGCAACACTATTAGATCTAATACTCTAATTTAGGGATGAGCGCGCTCGGATTTCTGAAATCCGAGCCCACCCGAACGTTGCGGATCCGAGTCGGATCCGAGACAGATCCGGGTATTGGCGCCAAATTCAAAAGTGAAACTGAGGCTCTGACTCATAATCCCGTTGTCGGATCTCGCGATACTCGGATCCTATAAATTCCCCGCTAGTCGCCGCCATCTTCACTCGGGCATTGATCAGGGTAGAGGGAGGGTGTGTTAGGTGGTCCTCTGTGCTGTTTAGTTCTGTGCTGTTTAGTTCTGTGCTGTTTAGTTCTGTGCTGTGCTGTGCTGTTTAGTGCTGTGCTGTTTAGTGCTGTGCTGTGCTGTGCTGTGCTGTGCTGTGCTGTGTTCTGCAGTATCAGTCCAGTGGTGCTGTGTGCTGTGCTCTGTCCTTCTGAGGTCAGTGGTGCTGCTGGGTCCTGTGCTGTGTCCTGTTCAGTCCAGTGGTGCTGTGTCCTGTGCTCTGTGCTTCTAAGGGCATAGTTATTTCCCCAATATTCCCCTGTGTTTAAAAAAATAAAAAAAAGTTTTTTTAAAAAATACCAAAAACTACTTTAATATTTTTTAATTACCACAAAATTTTCACAACCAATCCTGCAGTATAAGCCCATTGGTACTGCAATATTACCAAGTTCACACATTCAGCAGTAAAAGTCCAGTGGTACTGCAATATTACAAAGTTTACACATTCTGCAGTATCAGTCCAGTGGTGCTGTGTCCTGTGCTCTGTCCTGCTGAGTTCCGTAGTGCTGCTGGGTCCTGTGCCGTGTCCTGTTCAGTCCAGTGGTGCTGTGTCCTGTGCTCTGTGCTTCTAAGGGCATAGTTATTTCCCCATTATTCCCAAGTTTTTAAAAAATAAAAAAAAAGTAAAAAATAATAAAAAATTTAAAAAAAAAAAAATATATAATAATTATAACCAAATTTGCAAAACCAATCCAGCATTATAAGTCCATTGGTACTGCAATATTACCAAGTTCACACATTCTGCAGTATCAGTCCAGTGGTGCTGTGTCCTGTGCTCTGTCCTGCTGAGTTCCGTAGTGCTGCTGTGTCCTGTGCCGTGTCCTGTTCAGTCCAGTGGTGCTGTGTCCTGTGCTCTGTGCTTCTAAGGGCATAGTTATTTCCCCACTATTCCCAAGTTTTTTAAAAATAAAAAAAAAGTAAAAAAAAAAAAAAAAAAAAAATATATAATAATTATAACCAAATTTGCAAAACCAATCCAGCAGTATAAGTCCATTGGTACTGCAATATTACCAAGTTCACACATTCTGCAGTATCTTGTGCTACATATAATGGAGACCAAAAATTTGGAGGATAAAGTAGGGAAAGATCAAGACCCACTTCCTCCTAATGCTGAAGCTGCTGCCACTAGTCATGACATAGACGATGAAATGCCATCAACGTCGTCTTCCAAGCCCGATGCCCAATCTCGTAGTACCGGGCATGTAAAATCCAAAAAGCCCAAGTTAAGAAAAAGTAGCAAAAAGAGAAACTTAAAATCATCTGAGGAGAAACGTAAAGTTGCCAATATGCCATTTACGACACGGAGTGGCAAGGAACGGCTTAGGCCCTGGCCCGTGTTCATGACTAGTGGTTCAGCTTCACCCACGGATCTTAGCCCTCCTCCTCCTCCCCCCCCCTACAAAAAATTGAAGAGAGTTATGCTGTCAGCAACAAAACAGCAAACAACTCTGCCTTCTAAAGAGAAATTATCACAAATCCCCAAGGCGAGTCCAAGGGTGTTGGTGGTTGTCAAGCCTGACCTTCCCATCACTGTACGGGAAGAGGTGGCTCGGGAGGAGGCTATTGATGATGTAGCTCGCGCTGTGGAGGAACTTGATGATGAGGATGGTGATGTGGTTATTGTAAATGAGGCACCAGGGGGGGAAACAGCTGATGTCCATGGGATGAAAAAGCCCATCGTCATGCCTGGTCAGAAGACCAAAAAATGCACCTCTTCGGTCTGGAGTTATTTTTATCCAAATCCAGACAACCAATGTATGGCAATATGTAGCTTATGTAAAGCTCAAATAAGCAGGGGTAAGGATCTTGCCCACCTAGGAACATCCTCCCTTATACGTCACCTGAATAACCTTCATAGTTCAGTGGTTAGTTCAGGAACTGGGGCTAGGACCCTCATCGGTACAGGGACACCTAAATCCCGTGGTCCAGTTGGATACACACCAGCAACACCCTCCTCGTCAACTTCCTCCACAATCTCCATCAGATTCAGTCCTGCAGCCCAAGTCACCAGCCAGACTGAGTCCTCCTCAATACGGGATTCATCCGAGGAATCCTGCAGCGGTACGCCTACTACTGCCACTGCTGCTGTTGCTGCTGTTAGTCGGTCATCTTCCCAGAGGGGAAGTCGTAAGACCGCTAAGTCTTTCACCAAACAATTGACCGTCCAACAGTCGTTTGCCATGACCACCAAATACGATAGTAGTCACCCTATTGCAAAGCGTATAACTGCGGCTGTAACTGCAATGTTGGTGTTAGACGTGCGCCCGGTGTCCGCCATCAGTGGAGTGGGATTTAGAGGGTTGATGGAGGTATTGTGTCCCCGGTACCAAATCCCCTCGAGATTCCACTTCACTAGGCAGGCGATACCAAAAATGTACAGAGAAGTACGATCAAGTGTCCTCAGTGCTCTTAAAAATGCGGTTGTACCCACTGTCCACTTAACCACGGACATGTGGACAAGTGGTTCTGGGCAAACGAAGGACTATATGACTGTGACAGCCCACTGGGTAGATGCATCCCCTTCCGCAGCAACAGCAACAGCTGCATCAGTAGCAGCATCTACAAAATGGCTGCTCATGCAAAGGCAGGCAACATTGTGCATTACAGGCTTTAATAAGAGGCACAACGCTGACAACATATTAGAGAAAATGAGGGAAATTATCTCCCAGTGGCTTACCCCACTTAGACTCTCATGGGGATTTGTGGTGTCAGACAATGCCAGTAACATTGTGCGGGCATTAAATATGGGCAATTTCCAGCACGTCCCATGTTTTGCCCACACCATTAATTTGGTGGTGCAGCATTACCTCAAGAGTGACAGGGGTGTGCAGGAGATGCTTGCGGTGGCCCGCAAAATTGCTGGACACTTTCGGCATTCAGCCAGTGCCTACCGCAGACTAGAGGCACATCAAAAAAGCTTGAACCTGCCCTGCCATCACCTCAAACAAGAGGTTGTGACGCGCTGGAACTCCACCCTCTATATGCTGCAGAGGATGGAGGAGCAGCAAAAGGCCATTCAGGCCTACACAGCCACCTACGACATAGGCAAAGGAGTGGGGATGCGCCTGAGTCAAGCGCAGTGGAGACTGATTTCCGTGTTGTGCAAGGTTCTGCAGCCATTTGAACTTGCCACACGAGAAGTCAGTTCCGACACTGCCAGCTTGAGTCAGGTCATTCCCCTGATCAGGCTGTTGCAGAAGCAGCTGGAGAAAGTGAGGGAGGAGCTGGTAAGCCATTGCGATTACAGCAAGCATGTAGCTCTTGTGGATGTAGCCCTTCGTACGCTTTGCCAGGATCCGAGGGTGGTCACTCTTTTAAAGTCAGAGGAATACATTCTGGCCACCGTGCTCGATCCTCGGTTTAAAGCGTATGTTGTGTCTCTGTTTCCGGCGGACACAAATCTACAGCGGTGCAAAGACCTGCTGGTCAGGAGATTGTCCTCTGAAGAGGACCGTGACATGCCAACAGCTCCACCCTCATTTTCTTCCACATCTATGGCTGCGAGGAAAAAGCTCAGTTTTCCCAAAAGAGGCACTGGCGGGGATGCTGATAACATCTGGTCCGGACTGAAGGACCTGCCAACCATTGCAGACATGTCTACTCTCGCTGCATTGGATGCTGTGACAATAGAAAAAATTGTGGATGATTACTTTGCTGACACCATCCAAGTAGACATGTCAGACAGTCCATATTGTTACTGGCAGGAAAAAAAGGCAGTTTGGAAGCCCCTGTACAAACTGGCTCTATTTTACCTGAGTTGTCCCCCCTCCAGTGTGTACTCGGAAAGAGTTTTTAGTGCAGCGGGGAACCTGGTCAGTGAGCGGCGAAGGAGGTTGCTTCCTCACAACGTTGAAAAAATGATGTTTATAAAAATGAATAATCAATTCCTCAATGAAGTACAGCACTGCCCTCCAGATACTACAGAGGGACCTGTGGTTGTGGAGTCCAGCGGGGACGAATTGATAATGTGTGATGAGGAGGAAGTACACACTGTAGGGGGAGAGGAATCAGAGGTTGAGGATGAGGACGACATCTTGCCTCAGTAGAGCCTGTTTAGTCTGTACAGGGAGAGATGAATAGCTTTTTTGGTGTGGGGGCCCAAACAAACCAATCATTTCAGTCAAAGTTGTTTGGTAGGCCCTGTCGCTGAAATGATTGGTTTGTTAAAGTGTGCATGTCCTATTTCAACAACAGACCTCTCAACTGCAGCTCATCCCTCCTCTGCGGGGATAATGTCTCCTGTGCTCTGACACGTCACTCTGTGTACTCTCAGCCTCAGGATCTGACACTACAGCTACCATGCCTCTTGTAGCAGCCCTCACTCCAGGGCCTCTTCCATGTGCAGTGTCCCCCTCTCTCTTGGGTTCACTATAGTGGCATGGAGTTCTCCCCCTCATCCAGGGCACACATTCCTTGCCCTGGCTCAGTCACCACGCTCAGACTTCCAGGCAATGCTGGGGGAGCCTGGGAGCTTCCACCCCAGGTCCCCAGCTACAACTCTCCTCTCCTGTGTCTTCTCTCTCTTTCTGACACTTTAAAGATCGTGCCTTTAAATGAAAAAGTCAGTCTTCATTGCACGACTATGTGCAAGTGCAACAGGGACATTTTTTTGGGTTTACAAAGTCAAACAATAACACTACGACCCTGTCTGTCTGGGGTCTGTCAATGACGAATTGTCTGGAGCATGTTTGGAGGAGGTATTGTGGCCCCGGTATCAAATTGTGTACCGGGGCCACCACACTACGCAGTCAAGATACTTGTTTGGTGGAATTCTGACACGTGGAGGGTGTATTTATTTTATTGTGGCCCCGGTATCAAATTGGGTACCGGGGCCACCCCACTACGCAGTCCAGATACTTGTTTGGTGGAATTCTGACACGTGGAGGGTGTATTTATTTTATTGTGGCCCCGGTATCAAATTGGGTACCGGGGCCACCCCACTACGCAGTCCAGATACTTGTTTGGTGGAATTCTGACACGTGGAGGGTGTATTTATTTTATTGTGGCCCCGGTATCAAATTGGGTACCGGGGCCACCCCACTACGCAGTCCAGATACTTGTTTGGTGGAATTCTGACACGTGGAGGGTTTTTTAATTATATTGTGGCCTCGGTACCAAATTGTGTACCGGGGCCACCACACGACGCAGTCAAGATAGATAGATGCGTATCATAGATAAAGTACATTCAGTGGTGTGGGGCAAATTGAAAAATATTCAAAATGCACTGACATTATCAAAAACAAGAGGTTGTCACACGCTAAAACTCCAACATGTATATGATGGAGAGGATGGAGGAGCAGCCGTATGTGTAGTGTAATGCAGACCTGTTGAAGGTTTTTTATATATTTTATTGTGGTGCCCAGTGCCCACTCCTCTAGGCAGTCCAGGTACATTTATTGGTGCGATTCATAAAAGTTCAGGGTTTTTAATATATTGTGGTGACCCACTCCTCTACGCAGTCCAGGTACATTTATTGGTGCGAATCATAAAAGTTCAGGGTTTTTAATATATCTTGTGGTGACCCACTCCTCTACGCAGTCCAGGTACATTTATTGGTGCGAATCAAACAAGTTGATGGTTTTCTTATTATATATATTGTGGTGACCCACTCCTCTACGCAGTCCAGGTACATTTATTGGTGCGAATCAAACAAGTTGATGGTTTTCTTATTATATATATTGTGGTGACCCACTCCTCTACGCAGTCCAGGTACATTTATTGGTGCGATTCATAAAAGTTCAGGGTTTTTAATATATTGTGGTGACCCACTCCTCTACGCAGTCCAGGTACATTTATTGGTGCGAATCAAACAAGTTGATGGTTTTCTTATTATATATATTGTGGTGACCCACTCCTCTACGCAGTCCAGGTACATTTATTGGTGCGAATCAAACAAGTTGATGGTTTTCTTATTATATATATTGTGGTGACCCACTCCTCTACGCAGTCCAGGTACATTTATTGGTGCGATTCATAAAAGTTCAGGGTTTTTAATATATTGTGGTGACCCACTCCTCTACGCAGTCCAGGTACAATTATTGGTGCGAATCATAAAAGTTCAGGGTTTTTAAGATATTGTGGTGACCCACTCCTCTACGCAGTCCAGGTACAATTATTGGTGCGAATCATAAAAGTTCAGGGTTTTTTTAAGATATTGTGGTGACCCACTCCTCTACGCAGTCCAGGTACAATTATTGGTGCGAATCATAAAAGTTCAGGGTTTTTAAGATGTTGCGGTGACCCACTCCTCTACGCAGTCCAGGTACAATTATTGGTGCGAATCATAAAAGTTCAGGGTTTTTAAGATATATTGTGGTGACCCACTCCTCTACGCAGTCCAGAAAGATACCTTTTTGCAACGTTTTGGACTAATAACTATATTGTGAGGTGTTCAGAATACACTGTAAATTAGTGGAAATGCTTGTTATTGAATGTTATTGAGGTTAATAATAGCCTAGGAGTGAAAATAAGCCCAAAAACTTGATTTTTAAACTTTTTATGTTTTTTTCAAAAAAAATCCGAATCCAATACCTTAAATCCGAACCGAGACCTTTCGTCAAGTGTTTTGCGAGACAAATCCGAACCTCAAAAATAACGAAAATCCGGATCCAAAACACAAAACACGAGACCTCAAAAGTCGCCGGTGCACATCCCTACTCTAATTGCAGCTTACATGTAGAGTGGGAAACCATACGGTCATGAAGAGGTTAAATGGGTTGCATATTAAATAATAAAATGTCTTATCTATATATTTTATGGGTTTTATTTTAATACTTTAAGTTCTGATGTCCCTACAGCAGGTTTTGGTAATGTGTGAATGTCCAACATGCCCTTCTAGCCACTGCTTAAGGTTCTACAGCAGCTGGAGAACCACAGGTCCTATATTCTTCTCTTACAAAGTAAATGTTACAATCATTAAACAAAAATATATTTTTCTTTTGGACGTGAGCTATATTAGAACGTGTGATGTAATTACGTTTTATGAATGGTAGGATATCTTGCCATGTTCATTTTGAGGTGAACATTTATAATCACCTTTTAGCATAGGCAGAGGCTGCAGAAAATGAATTGGAAATCACTAAGATGGGGGACGGGCCACCAAATACAGCAAATGGGCATTGTGCAAAAGCTTTAATATTTGCTTCACTGCAGACATAAGACATAACACCTTAATTAAGCTCAATGCTCACAATCATTTTCAAAATCTTCTTGTTCTCATCAATAATGCAATTTACATCCCCGCTAATGTCCATGGCATTGAAACAACCAGTGGTATGATCTGGCCAGGGCTGGTACTTTGTTGCATGTCAAGGAAAGTTTAGAATGAAAGAAACTTACATCTTGTTGGGATAGCATGAGTGTTATTCTCTGTGTATTGACAGATGTGACTCTTGTTCTGTGTGCTGTGATATGTGAATACCCTGCATTCAGTACATTTTATGCCCACATTTTAAAATAGTTTCCTGGAACACTCTGCTGATGAGTCAATGGATATAACGCATGATACTGTCTTCTTATACAGGCACTACAATACCAATCATGAGTTTACTGAATTTTATTTAAACCTGTGTTTTTTTTGCATATTAAATACTTCAGCTCCAACCCCGTTGATCACACCTCACTCCCTCCTAAAGACTCACTCCAGTGTACGGCCAGGGTTTTCACCAGTGGAGCTGGCAGAAAGAGGTGACCTCACTAAGAAGGGGACAGTAATTAAGTAGACGGGCAAAAGTGAAAGCAAATAAGTATTTCCAACCGTTTCAAAGACAACATAACAGGTGTTATCTTCATCAAATCAAGGTTTTGTACCCTATTTGATGCAGACGCTATTTAGCAAACATTGGTATTAGCTGATTAAACAAGATATGTTAGAATGCAGGGTGTAAACTATTGTAACTAGGTAACTTTTATGACAAACAAGAGTTGCAATATCCATGCATTAACAATTAGTTTTCTTCTTTGCTTACATTTGTTAGGTATCCTCATTATGATGTCCCTGTGTGGAGAAGTCCATGTATATGAGTATATTCCTTCATACAGACAGACAGACCTGTGCCACTACCACGAGCAATATTATGATGCAGCATGTACACTAGGTGCGTACCATCCCCTACTGTATGAGAAAATGCTTATTCAAAGGATAAACCAAGGGACGGAAGATAATCTCCTCCGAAAAGGGAAAGTGACTCTACCTGGACTCAGTTCTTTACACTGCCCCATAAATGATCGTATTACATAAGGACGGATTAAATTTCCTTTGGAAATCATGTGCAATAATTTGCTACTGTTGTTATGTCAACAGCAATACTTGAAGAAAACATCACGTAGACCATAGAAAGGCATTGGTCTTTAAACTTAAACTGATTGGTGGGCGTAGAAATATCTGTCTATGACATTGAGTATTTATTACTGCTTTGCCAAAGTAAGACAAGCTTAGCTGTGGATGCTGAAAGTTACAATTGTGTGCTAGTTAGGAACAAATATTATAATGTGGACTTGAAGGAGCCGCTCCTATCAATCCATAATGTGCCATAATGTTACTATGTTAGTAAGAAGCTGTCTGTTTTCATGTGTACTTGGAAATACATCAACACATTTTCTATAATGTGTGACTTTGATAGTCTGTAGCTGAAAAATGTTTGATTAAATTCCCATTTGTCGCATTCTTAGATGTAGATATATTTTATGTAACTCAAGAGAGTCACTTGGAGGATGCATTGGACAGCTGCATATTTTGAATCATGTATATTTACACATATACTAATTACAAAACAGAATATAATATCCTCTATACTCCATTTTAACAACATTGAGAGATGTTACAGAAATAAAACTGTTAGCCAGATAGAAGGAAATGTTAGACATTTATTTACAATTGTAGATATGACCTCGTAGATCGATGTAAGAGTCTTGTTTTTCTTGATTGCATAATGCAGTTTGTGCTGGCAAAATAGAAAATACCACTAATAAATATACATTTTGCCAATTTAATACTAATGAAACGTGTTCATAAACAGCTCCTGTTTATAATTTTTTGTTATTTTGCACGAAGACTAATTAGCAAATTCTTAATTGGAATAAGTTATTCTATAAAAAAAATGTTCTTTATAGTCTATCCAGTAACTGGTAGACATCTGTATTATTTAATCTGTCTTATTCTGCAGCCAAACTTCACTTCCGTACTTGTTAAGAAGTTACACACTCACAACAAAATTAAGTTGCAGTGAAATTAGTCCGCTTGCATATTGAAAAGTAGACATGACGCTTCTGAAATATCGCATGATAGAATTTAGTGTGCTACTTATGAGCAGAGTTTAAAGTAGTGTTTAACATTTGAATGAAATGTATTTGTGGCATTTGAGACCACACTATTGTATATACAGTGTTTTTTTTCTCAGCCTCAGCTGTAATGTATTTATGTCTCAAATTATATAGAACTTGCATTGGGGTGAAGGGCAGTGATATACGCTAAAATCTAGAGTTGCGTTAAGGAGTAGTACTATATAATTTACTACTCGATTCAAGTAGCCACATATGCACAGCTTTACAATGAGATATTAAAATAATATGTGGCACTTATTTGGTGCTAAGAAATGGTGTGTTGGAAGAGACTGCTAAGTATTACAGATGCCTCAACGGCCAATTTTAGGTAGTGTGTACTTTCAAAATGTATATAGTTATATACATAGTCATGTTCAGTGCCAGTCATAGGGATGCGCTTAATCTGGGGGTTTTCTATCAAGTACTGATATGGGATAACTAAATATATAGCACTGAAGTGTGTGATTCCTTGCACTTACCCTTGATAAATCCTGGACAGAGCGTTAGACCTATTGTTGAACAAAATGGCACTAACAGACCTAGGATTGCCGGTCATGTGTTTCATGGGAAGGCTATATGTGACAAATACATAATTGTAGACTGTATCCCATAAATATGTCATCCAAAAGAGACCTTGTGATATTTCAATAAAGCTGGGTTCCACCATAAAGCCAGTAGTTCCACATCTATTTGATATTTCATGACCCCGTTCCAGTTAGAGTGCCATATACTTCCCAGTGGCTAGTTGGAAATTGATGTTTTACTGTACTTTTATTGATCCAAAGTAATGGTTTATTACAAAATACACAAAAAAAGAAATATATTTTATTCTGTCAGCCTGAGTTGCAGGATCACTCATAAATTTTACCCAATCTTTTTGTATTCTCAGTGTTTTCAATTAGGAGCCAGACTATTTTTTTACTAGCTTTGATGGTCTTTTGGTAAATGATTTTTTTTACTTTCTGGCTTACTGTCCATCAGATAAAATTTAAAATGTTTTCAAGAAGCATCATTTTTGAACAATGTTTGTACACATTTTAACACTTTTCTATTTTGGTTTTGTACATTTTTATGTATGCACAATGTATAGACTATTTCATGTAAATAAACTATTTGGTTTTATTTGTACTATTTATGTGTTGGTCTTTTTATTTTTGGGTATTTTCATATAATGTAGTAATATTGTTGCATACTGTGCGTGAATGCTAAAAGAGTGAATAAAGCTGGGTGCACACTAAAGAAAATTACTGCAAATTCGAATTATAGAATGATTTTACCCACGACTGAAAGTCATGATGAGCATGCAGAAGTATGTGTACACCAGGGCTGTAACTAGGGCTGTGCGACAGGGGCGTCCGCCCAGGGCGCAGCGCTGAAGGGGGGCGAAATTTAGGAATATTTTAGATTCATTTGGTTAAAATCGAGGGCTAGGGGGGCGGCATTTGTCTTTCTCGCCCCAGGCGCTAGAATTCTAAGTTACGGCTCTGGTGTACACAACTACACAATTTACCCTCAGATCTGTGCTCTTCATCTCTCATAACCAACTGCTGAAAAATTGTGACTGCACACTCTATAGAGATCTGCCTACACTGCTGGTTGTGAGTGCATACACACTTCTACATTTGCCTGACATCGTTTCATCGTTGATTTTTTAGGAAGTTTAGAACACCAAATCAAACGATACCATGTGCTTTGGTGCGATAAAACATGATCGTGGGAGAGTACGCTCTAATGCAATGTCTGAGCAAACAATCATTTATTGTGTGATCTGCATGATAATTGAATGAAATTACTTTAATGTGTACTCAACTCAATACTGCTATGAATGGTGCTCAAGGATGTCATCCCTAATAAAAAGTGACATTGTTCATTTTAGATGGGTATTTTACCTCTTTGATATTAGACAAAAGAGGAGATTAAGAGGGTGGAGCTACAACAATTTATAGGAAATTATGTTATAATGTAATAATGTATTATACATTATAATGTTATAATGTATATAAATAAATGATGATGATGATGTTAGTACCAGACCATATTATTTCAGGTCAATCAACCCCTGCCTGTCCATGAAATTGCAAGTAGGAGGATTAGCAAACACTTATTCAGTCATCTATTCTGAAAACGGTATTTAAAGAACTTGTAAAATTGGGAAAAAATCCCAGTCCCTAATTATTTTTTAATTTATTTATATAGCGCCTACCACATTATGCAGCGATATACAGAGAATAAGTAATTACGCACATCAATCCCTGTCCCATTGGAGCTTAGATTCAACATCCACCATAAGGTCTAATTTGTCAGAAGCCAATTAACCTACCAGTATAATTTTGGACATTGGGAGGAAACTGGAGTGCAACCACTCAACACAAATAGGGCCTTAGTTGCAATCGATCACATGACCAAGTGCTGTGAGGCAGCAGTGCTAATCACCACTCCACCAATTTGCCCAAAATATGCCCAATCACGTCAACTTTCTGATGATGCCCCACCCTGTTTGGAGTAATAATTGGGACAGTTAGAGATATGCAAATGCACAATAGTGAGGTACCTGTTAAACTGATGCTGGAAGATTACGCTATCCGCAACATTTGCTACAAATTACATTCTGCTTATATACACACACTGTATATTATTATTACTCTTGACACTTTGATATGATAGAATATTTGTTACTAAAATAACAAAAAAGGGTTAGTTCACCTTGCACTGCCTTATGTTTCAAGTAAGAACTGCCATTTAAACATAGAGGACCTGATTCATTAAGGCACACAAAACGAACCTGAATTGCATTTTTTTTACAAATGCATGTAAATCGGTCATGCGCACGTCAGTATTCAGCTGGAAGCAGATCTGTCAAGGATAGGATAGAAAACCACGTAATCTTAGAGATGCCCAAATATTGAATAAGGTGGATATGAGCGAGCTTGGCACGCCCCTACTGTACATTGACTGCGTTTATACACCCGGTCCCCTCCCTATTCCGCCCATTAAATCGTAAGTTGTAGGCCCAGAGTGTTTTGGATCTTCTCCCTCATTTTCAAAGCTGGGGTTTGGGGATGAGAACCACTGGTGATGTGTGGTGATTTGAAAACACCAAATAGTAGTGCAGTTTAGTAAACTTCCATCCTGGATACATCAAACGTGTGGAAACTTCCACTAGTACATATGGTGATGTTTGATAGATTACTTCTATCTTGGCATTTAGTGACAACACAATAACCATCATAGAAATATGACGGAAATCTAACTAATATAATTGTATGGATAAGAATATTTTGGATTGGTTACTGGTTAGGATTTAGTATATCTTTTTTTACACTTCGGACTAATGTTAGAATTAAGATTGTGACTACCAGCTAGGATTATGGCTAAAAATAGAATTAGGTATGCTTTAACAACTTCAAAACACAAATAAGAACATTTTCATATATGAAGTATAAAACAGAAATGCAATTTTGTTAAAAAGAAGACTTAAAGTTTATTTATTTCCTGCCTCCCTTAACAAAAATAGCTATAGCCACCACTATTATAGAGATTTTGTCCTAAGCATTTTTTTTCTACAAATGTCAGCTTTTTCTACATGATAAAACGACCAACATGCTATACAGACACTGTTAAGGATAAAATCATCAGCTATTTAATATGTATTATTTATATATTATTTTCTCATAATGCAGGTATTTAACTTGACTTTAGTTTAGCATGATGATATACTGCTAATCCTAGTGAACCTTAGGCAAATGCTCCTTTTCTCATGTATTATAAAAGTCCAAAATATTCCTATATAAATTAAGTTGTTTCATTTGTTTATTTTGCCCTTAATTGTCCCTTTTTCCATATTATTGAATATTTGATATTATCTAGTTTTCCTACCGGCTATACTCGCCAAACTCATTAAATTAATGTCTCCCACGGTATTTAAAGTACAAGACTGGAACTTTTTTTTACCATCTACAATAGCTGCTGGGTATTCTTGATAATTGGATTCAGTAGGGGGTGGTCATATTAATGCAAATTTCATTATATCAGCTAATCTTCTATGTTATGGAACACACACAATCATGGGACTGCATACTAAATTAATGAGTACAAGAGCATAAAAATACCAAAACAAACAGGACTGACAGTATGTGTTAAGTAGTGCTGTATCCACAAGTTGCATTGGTATAAACCAATATATTACATAATATGCTTTAGTTCTCACTTCTAAAAGCACATTATGTCTGAAATGTTCACACTGAAAAGTAATTCTAAACTGTCAATTTGCAGACTTAACCAGCTAGAAACTAATTTCTCAAATATATATCCATAAATGGTAAACAGTAAAACAGTTCCTCATTCTTAGCACAGCATTTGTGTTCCCACGCCTACAATGTTGTGGGACTTTATATTGTAAGAAATGATTAAAGTTTATTAAGTCTACGTATATAATGTGTATTTTATATATATATATATATATATATATATATATATATATATATCATCAAATGTATTTATATTATTTATATAGCGCCACTAATTTTGCAGCATCAGTATGAATATATATAATTTTTCACAGGACAACACTAGACACGTAAATGTTCACCGATCAGCCACAACATTAAAACCAATGGCAAGTGAATAACATTCATTGTCTTGTTAAAATAGCACCTGCCGAGGGTGGGATATATTAGGCAGCATGTGAATAGTCAATTCTTGAAATTGATGTGTTGGAAGCAGGAAAAATTGGCAAGTGTAAGGCCTGAGCGATTTTGTCAAATTGTGATAGCTAGGTGACTGGATCAGAACGTCTCCAAAATAGCAGGTTTTGTGGGATGTTCACAGTATGCAGTGGGTAGTAACTATCAAAAGTGGTCCAAGGAAGGACAACCGGTGAACAGGCGACAGGGTCATGGGCGCCCAAGGCTCATTGATGCCCGTATTAAAGTAATTCTATCGTTTTTAAATAAGCATTGCCCAAGCGATTGTATTGTGTTTCTAACGCACAAAGTTATTTATTTTAGCAGATGTAAATAGTCAATAATTCAATACATTATTATATTATGATACAGTACAGTACAGCCAATACCAAAAAATACATACATACTGCTGCTATCGCATGCGCTCGCTGCGCTAACCACAGGCACCCCTGGACAGTGATTCACCCTTGAATACTGTGATCAGTGAAGTCTGAGGCTGGTGGGGGTGCAGCTATTATATATACAGTACAGTGTTTCAGTGAACAATAGAGATGACGTAGCTTGCTTCTATAGGTCCAGACATCAGATGGGTCCAGGCTAAACAGGTCATAGGCTGATTCAATCTAAGGAATCCAAAGGTGGGGGTCGTCTCTCCAGGGGATGAGCTCCTTTCTTCCCGCCAAAGCTCCAGTTACATCTCAGTAAATTAGTATTTCATAGCCAGCATCATACAAAGGTTTTTTCCCTAACATCAATAACTAGAGTATGCAATATGCGATCTCTTCGGCGATGGAACCGGACAGCTGCTGATGGATAGGGTTTTAATATGATACTAGGCATAATACCTTTCCTATAACCTGAACCTTGAATAGCACTGAAGTGTATATATAATCATTTTATATATATATATATATATATATATATATATATATATATACTTATAATAAACCAAATACTATCTGCTCATAAATGACAGTGTAACGGAACTAATATGAATATGACTTATATAAATAACTAAATGTTGTAATGTAATGCGAGTGTGTGCGTATATATTTTACCGTGTGATCGCACCATGCCACGTGTTATGTGGCGTACGGATCGCAATCGCACGGCAAAACAATATTAACCAATATACTTTCGTTCATCCAATTATTCGACTTTGACAGTCCACCCTTTGATAGTATAATAAATTATCACCTTAAAGATGTTATATGCAGGATCTCAGCACCACGTTTCATTGTTATGTACTACAAGTCCCCCTTGGTGTATGACCATGCTGTTTGTAGCTCTAAACAAGTTATCATAAGAGAGAGTCTTAATCCTCTAAACAACTTCTTCTTTTACTATAAACTGTACACTTCTGGAGCTTGGAGATAACCTTTTGTATGCCCTTCAAGGGTGCAATAAAACACTTAATACATTATTTGGAAAGGTACAAAGTACAATAGAACATGTATCAGCTATACAGAATACTCTACTACAGTTCTTCAAGTTTAACAGGTTCATCTGTCCAACGCATGTCTTTAAGCTCGGAATACATTTAAACACTTCATGTTCATCAATAGCATCATCCTATGTCTATCAATAATGTCATATACAATCTCCTTCAGCTTGCGTTAATATACACACTTCTAATAATGTCATCAGTTCTTTTCATCAACACTTGTGGGCGGGCTATTGTCTGTTCGTTCTTCCCAGTCTCCCAATACTCAGGTTTCTTTGTACCTGAATTAGTGATCGGCTTGCAAACTATTGGGAAACTTCAGACTAAGGTACCTAGGTGTTGTACTTTTTCCCTAGTTACCTCCCACCCATAATTCGGGTATCTCAAGAATATTTAGTGGAAAGAGAACTAATACTACTTGATATAATCACTGAGGCACGTGTGAGCACGCCCAGCACTATGTTTGGTCTAAAACCTTATCCACCCAAGAATGATAATCATTCTCAAGGATGCCTGCTCAAGTCCGAATATTACTGGACTGGCATCGCTGGGTGTACCTCTTTTTTTAACTATGGGGTCGCCGCACTTACGGACGTAATGCTACTCAGACAATAGCCCCTCGCACTTTCTCCAAGCTTTCCAAATTTTCCTTTACCCCTGAATTGAATAGAGTAACTGGCTGGACCGATTATGCTACTAACTTCTCCTTCATCCCCAATACCTCCTTATCATTACCTGAACCAGTCTCTGTCACCTGCTAATAATCAAAAAAATTGATCGTCCTGAGAAGAGAATGAAATGAGAGAACACAAAACAGGAAAAACTACAACTTCATGCTGGACAACAGTCTTAGCCTTTGGCTCAGGTGCTACTAACTGCATTTGAGGCCTTCCAGAACAGACTCATGAGTGCCCTTGGACCCTTTTCTGAGTGTTGGCTCCTCTGCAGTGGGTGGAATGGGCATCAGTGTGTCTCTGCTACCCTTGAAGCCATGATGCTGGTAGCCTACACCTGGTACCTGTTTGTCAAATAACCTGAGCCTAAGAAATTTCTGTTCCACAACTTACTCTCCCGATCCAACATCCTGACAGTTAGTGTGACTTTTCAGGAAACAGAGTTTTGGACGTTCTTGTTTACTGTCTCACTATTTACCTTCTCTCAAGGTGTAACCTAGCCTCCCAGTTACACTCTCATCTCACAAGGGGTCAAGAACAATTCAAAAACTGACAGGTTAAGCGTCTGCCCAGGAGTGATCTTTTGGTAGCGGGGAAGGACTAGTGGCCGAAGCTATCAGTCACTTCAATCAAGTTCCAACTCTTATTCTATTCAATTCCTTCTACCGAGTACCACTACTTTATGTTCACACTGGTTTATGGCTAATCGAAAATATGTGATTTGTTACCACTACTCATACATTATACATCTGTTATCAATAACATGAATACCCCTATCATCTATTATAACTCTAGGACTATCACATTGAATAACAAAAGCTTTGAGTATGACACAGTAATACATTAGACACATTTCAATACACCTCTACCTAGACATATTTCATTGGTACACCTGTGTATACTTGAGGATCCTGCATGGTGGTAATTGGATGACGTGGATTTGTTTTACCTGGAGGAAAACCCATCTGCAGGAGGGATATGGGATAGCTCTATTGGTATAATTTTCCTGACATTCTCTTAATCAAGATAGGACGTTGCTGTCCTACTAGCTTGAGACGAAATGTGTGGTGCACCCCAATATACTCTTACCAGCTTGCACATACCTTCTGTACCCAGCTGAGCCAGACCATGTGCTGCCTCCGCTGGGTCTGGAAGATACACTCCGGGAGCTACTGGTCTACCTTGTCCATCTCTCCAGGGTCCGCCAGACTCCTCACCACATCTCTTCACCTTCCAGACAGTTTATTCCTCAGGTAACACAAATCTTCATATATTAACCAATATGTGTATGTGTGCATGTTTGGGTGTGTGTGTTCACATTTTAAAACTAAAACAATACAACGAAAAACAAAACAAAACATAGATTTGTTTGCTGTCACATAAAACCCTGCTGTCTATTTGGCAGCTGTGTTCGCCCTGGTGTGACAGCCATGTATGGTTCTGTGTGTAAGTGTGGACTTTACTAGCAGTTACTTCAGTTGGTAACTGTGTCACTGTATAAAGTCCTCTATGTAGTGTCCTAATCATGTGCTGGTATTGCTATAAAAAGATTTTTCAGTCAACTCAACATCGCCCCCTAGACTAGAAAAAAGGTGAAGGCCAATGTATATCAATCGATTTTCCCTCTGCCAACTCACATGCCCTTCTCAGTACTTCACATTCAGCTACTTGACTAAGTGAGAAAGGCAAAACGACAATAAAAAGAAACATTTTTCTTTCTTGTCCCTAGATTCAAATTAGCGTTCCTTCAGTCTATGCAACAACGGACATTCGGTTTCGCAACACAAAGTGAACCACAGGTCTTAAACACATTGCGTTCTTTCCCATATGTGACGCGTCCATCAATTGACTTACTTTCTTTGTCATATTATGTCATATTTACTTATCTTTCAATTGAGACTGTATTTCCTCCCTCCTCCTCCTACTCTCTTTTGTATCCTTATTCCCTTCCTACATTTTTATTATTATAGAAAAATCAAATAAAATATATATGTATTTTAAAAATAATTGTAATAACTTTTATTAAATGTTTGCTTTTGAATTACAATTACAGGAAATGCAATTTTTGAAAGCCATGCCAAACATATATTATTTGTCTGTGAACCAAACTATGGTAACACCTTATTAAGGGTTAATTCGTAATTCCATGGTTAGCACTTCTGCCTTACAGTACTGGGGTCATGAGTTCAATTCCCAAACACCGCCTTATCTGTGAGGAGTTTGTATGTTCTCCCCGTGTTTGCGTGGGTTTCCTCCGGGTGCTCCGGTTTCCTCCCACACTCCAAAAACATACTGGTAGGGTAATTGGCTGCTATCAAAATTGACCCTAGTCTCTCCCTCTCTGTCTGTCTGTCTCCCTCTCTGTCTGTCTGTCTGTCTCCCTGTCTGTTTGTCTGTCTGTGTCTGTGTGTGAGTGTGTGTCTCTATTAGGGAATTTAGACTGTAAGCTCCAATGAGGCAGGGACTGATGTGAATGAGTACAGCGCTGCGGAATTAGTGGCGCTATATAAATAAATGATGATGATGATCATCATCATCATATATGCTATATACTACTTGGAAAATACCTGTACCTCAAACAAAGTCCTTGTTAATACACTTATGTCTACGTCATATGCAAGGGAAAAAAAGCATGTAGAATAGATTTAAAGCCAAGAATAAATCATTTGTTGACTACAAAAAAAGATAAAAGTTCTTCCTTCAGCCAAATGTTAAGAATAAAACCATTATCTGGCACTTACTAACTTTTCTAGTGATTCAAACAGATTTGAATAATACATAGTGGTGCATATAAAATTAAAAAAAATATTATAAAAGGGGAAGAACCATGGAACAACTTGTCAAACCTACTTGTAATTCAGCTGCAGCATGGGAAACAGCTAAAGGCCTGTACAAACAAGATCATAGCATCTGTAAATATTGCCAATGTTTTCCAATGCAGAAACATTTAAATGTCCTCTATCTAATTGTTTCACATTAAAAATGTTATGTCCAGTAGTACATTTAATGTTATATATTTAATTACTTGCGGCATGCAATACATCGAACGTAACACCAGAGAGAGGATAAGGAAACACAATACTTTAATGGACCAACCTACCTAGGCACGTTATCAATAAACATAATGGTAACTTAGAGATGTTTTCATTTTGGGGCAAAGAAGTTATTTAATAACCTAATAACCTAAAAGATATGGTAATGGTTTCAATATATTAAATAAAGGAGAACAACATTTGATTTTTTCTCTTAAAACTCCTGCAGGTCTTAATGTGGAATATGAGAGGCTCACAGGGAACGATCATCAAATGTCAGCTTGGTAAACATTTATATGTAGTTTAGTTTTAAAATATGTCTCAAGTGAAGGATTGCTCTTCAAGGATTTTTATTATGCATGTCCTCTCCTGTCTAATGCATTATGGAGGTAATCCAACCTTACACAAGAGTAATTTTATTGAATTGAATTATCGTCCACCTGCATACGACAGGACTACTATTTAATGTTATATTGGCCTTGTATAGTACTATAACAAAGTTGCCATGAAGAATTACACAGTCTATCAGTGATGAGCGGTACTAAAATTCCCTGTGTTTATAATGCTTTTACATTTTACGCCTCCCAATAAAAACAGATAAAATCCAGGTTATAAATCATGTCAATGAGCTCTAATCATCCCACCTCACATACCAAGTTACCCCTGATAATGTGAAAGTGATTTGCAAAAACCTATTGGGTTTCTGTTTCTTCACTTCGGTTTGAATGCCAGTGTGTTTTTATATATGATTCTTTTAAAGAAGGGTTAAAGAAAATAACTTGATGGGATCCTGGATTTGCACATAATTGGATTTTTGATTAACCAACTTCAGATCTTCACTCTAATAGTTTTACTAGGCACTTACTAATGGAAATATTATAGTAGTCTTATATAATTGCATTATTAGTTGGAATAAACATTGGTTATATTGCAACAACCTGTTAACAACACCTTATTTAGAGCTTGGAGCAAAATAGTGCAAATTTGCATCTGGAAAAATCACATCGGGTAGCAAGGAGTGCAAGTACAATTTTCTTTTTGCATACAGGAAAAATATTGCCTGCTTTTGTATGCAGAACACAAATATTGGGCAGCTTTATTTTAACACTGGGATTTAGTATTGAGCTAGTAGACACACCTGTCCCAAATCTAAAATCTGTCCCCTGCAGCGCAACATGGTTTTGCCAAGGTGTAAAATTGCACTTTCCACAGTGGTGCACGCAGGGGGGTTTCTGGGTCTCCAGAAACCCCTCCCCTCCACTAAAAAAGTGCCCTATATAGTGGCACTGTACTATATAGCAGCTGCGGCGCTGTCAAAGAAGCGTCCGCGGCGGTGCTGTATTGTATAGAGCACCGCCACGGACGCTTCATTGACAGCGCCGTGGCTGCTGTATAGTACAGTGCTGCCGAAACGGAGCAGCTTTCTAGGTTGGTTTTTTTTTTCGGGGGTGGAGGGGAACCCCCCCTGAAAAATCCTCCGTGCGCCCCTGTTCCAGGTAGGCTTACTCCTAACTGAAATGAGGTCAAATTTGTCCATCTGCATTACTGCCTAGAGAAGATGTCCAAAGGAGAAAGAGGACACTGGACAAAATACACAGTATTGGACTTCTTCACGATGATTTTTAACACATTAAAGTTAAAAAATATAGTATTTACCTATGGAGTGAAAACAACAACAACAACAACATTAACATTTCTACAGGTGCACTTTCCGTTAAGTCGGTTCCAGTAACTATTCATCATGGCATCAGAGCCCCTGTGTATGTCACAGGTGCGTCTTCATTATATGGCAGGATGGACATTTGGATGCAAAGTTTGAAGCTGCAAAAATGGTTTATAGGATATCAGTTTTACACAAGCATATTACTTAATGCGTGTAAAACAGTGATGTACAACGGGAGTCCCTAGGACCGCATGCGGCCCTTCAAGCTTCTACCTGCGGCTTTTAGCTCCTTCTTGCTTTAATTTTCAGTTTGTTTGTTATAGTTTGTAACACTTGTTTAAAACATCTGCTGATCTGGTATTATATAGAGGTTTGTCTTTCATTAAATGCATTGTTTTAACTTATTACTGAGATGAAGGGTAATATTGGAAGCACTTTGGAAGATTAGAGGGCCACCTATGTGCTTCAGGTTGTATATCACTTATGATAAACTTTGTGTATACAACACCTATGTCACCATGTCATGTATGTGAGTTTTTATTTAGAACTGCCTGTGGCATGGTTATTAGCAAATATCTGTATGTATGTGTGTAAATACATGAGCTGTTGCAGTTAGTAGGACTGTAATTAATAGCAGGGTTTTTTTGTCTATACATCAATGTGTTAATTATACTTACGGTCGTTTGTTGTAGTGTAAATTATACAAAGCACAACCACAAGGTGGCAATCTAACTCCAGTTCTGATCCAAGGTAAGCTAATACAATTTGAATTTCCAAATAATCCACATGGTTCTATAACATGTCTGATTTTACAAGGAAAGCAGACACACAGGAAGTGCAATTGCTTATTCAGTAACATTATAATTTACAATGATCAAACAGTTTACTTTTTAATATATTGGCGATACCATACAGTTTACCTTCCATCCTTCTCTATGCAGAGAAATATTGATTACAAATTTGTATTTGTAATATGTGTGTCTATTAACATTAACTTATAGCTACAAGTTTTCACTTTTAAAAATGTTTTTTATTTGGCTTATTAGGAATAACACAGTTAAATAATACTGGATTTGTCTCTATATTAATAGTTGCTGGTAAGAAATACATGGCTCTGATAATACTACCAACAGTGAGCAGTAAGTACCCTCATTCCCTGTGTAAGACTAGGTACACACTGAAGAATTTTACAACCAACGTGTTATTTACAACAATTGTACCTACAACTCAACGTTCGATCACTCGACATGTTTTAAATGATTAACGAAAGATGGACCATCTGGGCAGCGACTTTGCACAGTCATATTGTCGTGTTAAAAGATTTGTATTTCATACACACTGAAACGACATATGTGGTCCCTGTAGAGATACTGCCAAGAAATTGAAATAATGGGCCGAGCATTAAGAACCACCCAAAATCTCTTAAAAGGAGAAGGAAACACGTCTTCTTCATTCATTCTGTAACACATTGTTGTGTACAGTGTATGTCCGTAAGCAACAGCACAGCAACAAATTCTTTGATGTGTGAACACCGCACCACGTGGGAGAAGTACAGGCATCAGAAATATACATACACACCCCCTCCCCCAAAGGAGTCGCCGCTCGAAGAACTATCGACAGTTGGTCGTGGATCGACTGGAAATTTATACACATTACATGATTGTAAGGTGATTGGAACAAGATTATTAAACAGTGCGACCAACCAAATGAACTGACAATCAACACTTTGGGGCGACTTTCGACCATTTTGTTATTATACACACTAAGCCGACATCCAAATAAATGGTCGTATGTCGGCTGTTTTGCCCGATGGACGAAAAAGCTCCAATGTGTACCTAGCCTAAGTAGCATTTCTCCCAATATACAAGGATAACAGATTATAAATCATGTCATTGATAAAGGAATGCACAGATAACGGAAAGAACAGGCTGTAATAGGAAGGTTTTCACACCTTTATAAATACTGGAAACATTTTCCTATGCATTTCAGAGTAGACTTTCTTTGTAACTACTGTGAAATAGAACATTTGGTTAGGAGTTACAGTAATAATAACACTTACAGTGGTGGGGTCTTACAACAGATGGAACTTACTTTAAATAGCTGGAATGTTGATATATTTATTGTACAAAGCTTAACATGAAGTGATGACTTACCTGCTTGTTCATAAGTATGTAGATCAATGGATTAAATACAGTGCTGCTCTTAGCCAAAATTGATGGCACAACACTTGCAACTGGAGTCACCACCCCGGGCCTTCCAAAAGTAGCAAGCAAAGCGATCACTCCATAGGGCAGCCAGCAAATAAGGTAGCAGATGACAGTGGTGATCACCATGAATAGAACATGGTACTCTCTCTTTCGGGCTGCAGACTTTCTTATTTTTCCAACCTATTGTAGTAGAAAGTTATAAAAAATAAGTCTCAATAGTAATCTGTTCTGTAGGTAAACACAGACATTTCAGCATGGATACTGTGTGTTGAATTAAGCGTGCTGTTAAAACCAGTAATATTCACCTGTTTGTCTCATGATATGGGGCTAATATTTCTATTTTCGGTAAATTATTTTGCTAATCTTCAATTTCAAGGTCAAACAGAAAAGTTCACTAAGAGAAGTTTAGAGGGAAAAATTTGTCAGGTAAATTTGTTTTAAATGTACTTATTATTTTTAGCCAACTTCGTACATTACATTTCACAAGGTTGTTTAGAAACACCAGAACATACAATATCTGATGAATTCCGTAATGTGAATTGTTTGGCTCATTCCTAAGTAATAACAATGACACAATGTTGGGACCCACTGCCAGAGTTACATTATACAGGTGGAGGGTCCCAGCATTGCAGCTTTAAAAGCGCCGTTTTCACTGGGTCCATGACCAGTGATGTCATTTCTGAGTGTACACATTTGAAGAAGTTGCGCTTTCAATGTGTAGATAATGAAACCAGCCGGGTTCAGGTGGCGGACGGAGGCCTGCTGAGCGGCTGTGTCTCGGCAGATACAGGTGACCCAGGACGGGTGAGCAGCAGCAGGATCAGTCCACTCAGAGAGGAGAAGGAGTGATCATTGGTGAGGTGGTCACTGGCAGGTACCATGCCAAATTGCTCGTTGTTTTGTATGCCACCTGTCTCCTTTTAGTTTTCTTCCCCTGTAGGTACCCAAGGTCAGGCTCCAGCAACGGCGAATGGGTGAGGGTGATCATCCGTAAAGTGTGGTTCCTAGATTCCCGCGAAGGAGAGCACAGTGCATTTTATAGTGGTCCCTCGGGATCGGGTGAGTACCTGGGGTGTCGGGAAGGGGTTGTGGTTTGTGTGACTTTGTCTCCCCTAGCACCGGTTACACAGGGATGACAAAACACTTCACCTTCACATAGGCACCCTCAGCTGTGCTTGTTCATGCCCCCGTACCACTATACAGTTCTGATTGTAATGACAGCGAAGTGAGTTATGAGGAATGCTGTGATCCTTTTAAGCCAAATGGAGCTGAATTTCGAAAACATGGGAACATAAACATTAGTGTTGAGGGGAAGGGGTGAAGGAAGTCAGATTCTAAATTATGGACATGAGATTTGAAGCGATTAAATGTCTTCAATATATAGTGCAGATATTTTAGCAAAAAAGGAAGTATATAAGTGAACTCTCCACATACCACCAGTTTCCCCTTCTCTCATCACTCCATTATCCTTCTCTGCCTGTATACTAAAGAAATTCAGCCTTCAGGAAGGGAATTACAAAATGTGTTACTTTTTAGACTAATGGTAAACTCTTTATTTGTAAGCTTCCTGGAAGTACCATAATAGGTGTGGTACTGGGACAGCCTCCAATAGGCAATGACTTTGCTAAACTAACAACTCTGAGTTCTGACCCGGAGTCTTTAATGCAGAGCCATTTTGAATAGTTAACAGAAGGGAGAGCAGGAAGGCTGCCAGAGAGGGATCAGAAGATCCCTCTACTGCGATGCTCTCCCCATAGGGCAGAACAGCTAGTGCCACATTCAGAGCTAGACTTTTTGGAGCTTGTTAAATTGGCCAAGACCGCAATCCCCATTGAAAATTATGGGGACTACATTTTAATGTGAAACTTATCAATAATATCTCCTGCGTTAGGCTTTTGTTACATAGACACATAGTTACTTAAAATTGCTTAAACCATGCAGAAAAAAAGCAGTTTCTATATACTTAATAGTTTAATAAATAGACCCCGAGGTATAGAAATGCACAGGCAATTCATTATGATATCAAAGCCATGATCTCCTAGTGACCCGGAAGAAGAGGAGCTGCGCTGACCTGAAAGGCATTTCCTCCCTGCTCAGCAGCTCGTCTCCTGGAACTTCAGGGAGTGCTTCCCTGAGGGCTGATCCAGCAGTCTGATGTCAGGTCTGATCCAGCAGTCTGATGTCAGGTCTGATCCAGCAGTCTGATGTCAGGTCTGATCCAGCAGTCTGATGTCAGATCTGATCCAGTAGTCTCATGTCAGGTCTGATCCAGCAGTCTCATGCCAGGTCTGATCCAGCAGTCTGATGTCAGGTCTGATCCAGCAGACTGATGTCAGGTCTGATCCAGCAGACTGATGTCAGGTCTGATCCAGCAGACTGATGTCAGGTCTGATCCAGCAGTCTGATGTCAGGTCTGATCCAGCAGTCTGATGTCAGGTCTGATCCAGCATTCTGATGTCAAATCTGATCCAGCAGACTGATGTCAGGTCTGATCCAGCAGTCTGATGTCAGGTCTGATCCAGCAGTCTGATGTCAGATCTGATCCAGTAGTCTCATGTCAGGTCTGATCCAGCAGTCTCATGCCAGGTCTGATCCAGCAGTTTGATGTCAGGTCTGATCCAGCAGTTTGATGTCAGGTCTGATCCAGCAGTCTCATGCCAGGTCTGATCCAGCAGTCTGATGTCAGATCTGATCCAGTAGTCTCATGTCAGGTCTGATCCAGCAGTCTCATGTCAGGTCTGATCCAGCAGTCTCATGCCAGGTCTGATCCAGCAGTCTGATGTCAGGTCTGATCCAGCAGACTGATGTCAGGTCTGATCCAGCAGTCTGATGTCAGGTCTGATCCAGCAGACTGATGTCAGGTCTGATCCAGCAGTCTGATGTCAGGTCTGATCCAGCATTCTGATGTCAGGTCTGATCCAGCATTCTGATGTAAGGTCTGATCCAGCAGACTGATGTCAGGTCTGATCCAGTAGTTTGATGTCAGGTGTGATCCAGCAGTTTGATGTCAGGTCTGATCCAGCAGTTTGATGTCAGGTCTGAGATCCAGCAGTCTGATGTCAGGTCTGATCCAGCAGTCTGATGTCAGATCTGATCCAGCAGACTGATGTCAGGTCTGATCCAGCAGTCTGATGTCAGGTCTGATGCAGCAGTCTGATGTCAGGTCTGATGCAGCAGTCTGATGTCAGGTCTGATCCAGCAGTCTGATGTCAGGTCTGATCCAGCAGTCTGATGTCAGATCTGATCCAGTAGTCTCATGTCAGGTCTGATCCAGCAGTCTCATGCCAGGTCTGATCCAGCATTTTGATGTCAGGTCTGATCCAGCAGTTTGATGTCAGGTCTGATCCAGCAGTCTCATGTCAGGTCTGATCCAGCAGCCTAATGTCAGGTTTGATCCAGCATTCTGATGTCAGGTCTGATCCAGCATTCTGATGTCAGGTCTGATCCAGCAGTCTCATGTCAGGTCTGATCCAGCAGCCTGATGTCAGGTGTGATCTAGCAGTTTGATGTCAGGTCTGATCCAGCAGTTTGATGTCGGGTCTGAGATCCAGCAGTCTGATGTCAGGTCTGATCCAGCAGTTTGATGTCAGGTCTGAGATCCAGCAGTCTGATGTCAGATCTGATCCAGCAGTCTTATGTCAGGTCTGATCCAGCAGTCTTATGTCAGGTCTGATCCAGCAGTCTTATGTCAGGTCTGATCCAGCAGTCTGATGTCAGGTCTGATCCAGCAGCCTGATGTCAGGTCTGATACATTTTTGTTTTTATATAGAATGACCTTAGTCCATATTTGTCCACTCTCGAAAATATCCGGAAGACTCCTGAATTCCAGGTAGGGTCTTCTTAGTGAAGTGGACAGGATGGGAGCATCCATGACGCAATTTGCAAAGAATCATGTCATTTTGGCCCCAAACGTTTTTGTGTCATTGTGTTGCATGAGCGGAGCCAAAATGACACAAACATACACACCCTGCCCCCCCCTTTATCCTCAGACTTCACCTCCCCTCCGGAATTCTCCCGGAGGGAAGAACAAAAAAGTTGGTAAGTATGCATTAGCCTGCCAAATCTGATTGTTGCCAGTCTAAATGCTGCAAAGCACTATGCAGCCCAACTAAGGTGGCTGTAAGCAGCATGTTTTTATGTGGTATTTTCCTACAGTATCCATGTGGGCTGCTATGATTGTGCACTTCACTTATTTAATTTATTACATGTCTCCGAATTAGAGAAACAGAGCATAGAACAGGTATTTTCATTTTTTTGGCCATGTAGTTACCATCTTCCTGATATGATCTTCAGCATTTCAACAACCAAATACTAGCTAAAAAGTAAACAAATAAATATAAAATAAAATAAATATAATAGGGTAGAAAAAACAAGTATAATAGTTATTTTTGCAAGAGCATTTTTAGTTTTAAATAACTGCATTGTTTTTGAAAGTGTCAGTAGATTTTGCTACCTATTTTAAAGTAAAAATGTATAACATTAGACATGTTTTAATATTTGAGATTATTAATAACAGTCAAATTCTTTTTAGTAAGATATTACCTATAAATATTTATGAATCTCTGTCTCCAGAAAATAATGCACAATATAACCTTTTAAAAAGAGCTCCAAAAACGTATTGCATATTGATAAGTGTGTTTATCTGTACTTCAGTTTAGAAATGATGGGATTTGTAGTTCCACAACAGCTGGAGCATCATACGTTGACAAATAATGGTGATTAATGGACATGAAAGTGAATCTATGGAATATATAATATACATCAGAAGGGGCTGTGCATATATAGTGGATAACAGTAGTAAGCACATTATTATACTGTATAATACATCATTAAGGGCTGTGCATATAGGGCCTGATTCATTAAGGAGCGAGGGAAGAATTTGAGTAAGTTTTCTGGGCAAAACCATGTTACAATGCAAGGGGTGTAAATTAATTTATTATTTTGCCCATACGTTAAATACTGGCTGTTTTTTCATGTAGCACACAAATAATTAGAGATGGTCACTGACCCCCGTGTTTTGGTTTTGTATTCGGTTTTGGATCTGGATTACCTTCGTGTTTTGGTTTTGGTTTTGCAAAACCGCCCTTGCATGTTTTGGTTTTTGTTTTGGTTTTGTTTGGTTTTGTTTTGCTATTTTTGAAAAAAATACAATTTTTTTGGTCTAAAATAACTTAATTTAGTGCTCCACCAGTTTCTTAGATAAGTGAGGTAATTCTAAAGCTAATAAATTATGAAAAAAAACAGTTTAATCCCTGGTAGGCCGACCTTAATGAATGCGAACATTTGTCTGCAAATTATACAGTCAAACCTGGTTGTCTACCTCCTCCATCTTTGATTATTGGCAATGTAGCCATCATCTTTGGGTATATTACACCCTACACTTGTAGTTGAATATTATAAAAGCAGCCTGCACAGACTGTGGAGCTAGAAAGTAAAATTAAATGGACCACGGTACTTTGGTGGCTATCTATGCCCACCCCCCCCCCCCCCCCGCCCTCCACTTGTAGTTGAATATAAAAAATGCAGCCTGCACAGACTGTGGAGCTAGAAAGTAGAATTAAATGGAACACGGTACTTTGGTGGCTAACTATGCCCCCCCCTCCACCCTCCACTTGTAGTTGAATATAAAAAAAGCAGCCTGCATAGACTGTAGAACTAGAAATTCGAATATACAAAGAAATGGACAAAGGCATTTTGGTATCTGTCTGCATCAGATCCCCTCTCCACTAGGAGTAAAATAGAAAACTATTCAGCCGTTATATAATCTAGAATATAAATAGAAATTGAGAAAGGCAATTTGGTATCTGTCCGCATCATAATCATCAACATCCTCATTAGCGCCCTTGTCACCTCCATAAATCTCCCCCTCATCCTCTTCTATTTCCAAAGTGGCATCCTCAATTTGTGTATCACCGCCTATACTCGGGCTATTAAAGCACACATCAGCAGAATGCTCACAATTAGACATCCCACTGTTGGATGGACTCTCCACAGGGATTGGTGTAATTTGTGAATCAGAGCAAACATTATCCTCTAATGCCTTACTGTTATCTTGCAGCTCGGCTTCGACGCGTAACAGTAGTTGTGCACCAATTGTAGGCTCGGTAACTTTTTGGGATCTGCCACTAATAAGCAAAGGTGAAGGCCTCATTCTCTCTTTGCCACTGCGTGTCTAGAATGGCATGTTGGCAATTTTTTTTTTATCGGCACTTAACTTTTGCTCAGTGACACTTCTTTTTCCCTTCAACACAGTAAAAAAAAAAATATTTTGTTTTTTGGACTGATTTCGAAACACTCTGTAATTTGACATCGCCTTGCCCAGATGACGTACTGGGAACACCAACATCAGGACTGGTGACAGAACCTGGTTGCTCATTCTGATCATATGTGGACTGCTTTGAATCTATTCGGAGCGCAAAGCACTTGTAGTGGTAAAAATTATTTGGTAAGATACTGCTGACAAATATGACTTTTGACAGTCAGAAATATTTATGCACAATTATGGGGGACACCCCAAAAGCACTGAGGAGTGCTAAAAATTAGTTGGTAGATACTGCTGACAGATATGACTTTTGACAGCCAGAAATATTTATGCACAATTATGGGGGACACCCCAAAAGCACTGGGGAGTGCTAAAAATTATTTGGTAGATACTGCTGACAGATATGACTTTTGACAGCCAGAAATATTTATGCACAATTATGGGGGACACCCCAAAAGCACTGAGGAGTGCTAAAAATTAGTTGGTAGATACTGCTGAGAGATATGACTTTTGACAGCCAGAAATATTTATGCACAATTATGGGGGACACCCCAAAAGCACAGGGGAGTGCCAATAATTAACAAAAAATAATAAACCTCTATCCTCCTCTCTTCTCTAGCGATTTTTGTTAGAGCAATTGCAAGAAGAATATTGGATTCTCTGTCCCTGCTCTAATCAGCCTGTGACTACACCCTGCTCTCTCCCTCTGTCAAATGGCGATGGATTGCTGTGGAGGCGTGTATTTATAATGTTGAAGTATCGCGAGAACCGAGCCCTGAGATCCGACAACGTCACAATGACGTTCGGCCTCGATTTGGATTCGGAACGGGCGGGAGAGTACCAAGCTACTCAGCTCGGTACTTGGATACCTAAAGATCGGGTGGGTTCGGTTCTCTGGGAACCGGACCCGCCCATCTCTACAAATAATTGATAGCTTATTTGTATACTGAAATCTAAACTTGATATTTTTTATATGAATCAGGCCCATATAGTGGATAACAGTAGCACATTATTAAACTGTATAATATACATCAGAAGAGGCCTCTGCATTGGATAATTCTATTATTATTGTGTAATGGTAAGACGCATGGAGTGAAGAGGTGATAACATTCGGCTTCTGTTTGAGAAGCTGTTTACAGAGTAGAAGGTGGAGTTGGATATCCCCTACTAGAAGTCCTGTGTTTGGCCCTGATAGGAAAGCACAAGGGGGGATTACAGTTGCCTGGATTCTCATCCTCTGTTTCACACACACTTATACTGGCTCATCATTGTATGTCAGTGTGATTTGTATGCTTAGGATATACAAAGTTGGCTATAATATAGTACTTTAAGAATATGCATATAAAAAGCATTTGTTATATCTTAGCTAAGCTGGAATCCACCCAGTCAAAATCTGGTGCATTCCTCTGATGTAGGTATACAAGGCATAGTATTTTCTTAAACGTACTGATCGAACACTTTTTTTCCTGTACTTGTCCTCAGCTCCATGTAGGTGTGAACGCTAATTCATTGTGATTTGTTAAAATGCAGCATATGGAAAATGTGCATATTATTTGTTGCATTATAGAGAGATACAATTCTTGCGCATTGCCAAGAAGCGCAAACACAAACTTGTCAGTCATTCATATAGCAAAAAAAGTCATTTGTGCAGCAAGGAAGGGATAAAAAGTGTTAGTACGTTTGCAACAACATCATGTCAGTGCTAAATAACTAAACTGAAGCTAGCAAATTGTCACCAGTATTCCATTCCAGGTAAAGCGAAAATCTGTAGACAATTTTGATGGGAATGAGGCAGAAGTTGTTTGTTTTTTTTTCTAAAAAAAAGAAGAGGTTGAGGAGTTATCAAATTCTGCACCTTATGGACAGAACAAGATGGAAGCATACCTGAACTGTCCTATAATACTACCAATTGATTGTGATCTGCTGGAATATTGACAGAATAAACTTGGCCAGTTGCCAGAATTATCAAAATTTCCAATTGTAACACATTCCTCCCCATGTTCTAGTGCAGCGCTGTTGGTGGTATTGTGACCGAAAAAAGTCAGTTATCTCCCCAAAACTGCGGAAATTAAGGAACAATGTATTACTCCATGCAGGATTCACAAGAATAATAAGTGTGCTATATAAAAAAAATACTGAAACAAAATATATATAACATTACATACATTTGATCGTGTAAAGTAATGGTAACTATATTTATTTCTTACCTGCTTTACAGCATAAAGTAGTCTACCATAGCAGTATACCATCACGAGGACTGGTAAGACCAAGCAGAAGATAAAAAGGCAGAGGATGTAGGAAACTGATTCTGTAGACTCAGAAGTCCAGCGCACAGAGCAGCTGGTCCCTGCACCCTCCTTCCCATAGCTGCTCCAGCCAAGGAGAGGCGGCACTGTCCATACCAGCGAGTAAATCCAGGAACTGCCCACAGCAAGCAGAGCTTTGGTGAACTTTGGGCCAACCTTGTTGTATAAAGTCAGAGTAGTGTAACGTTCATAGGACAGGATAGCCAATGAGATGAGCGACACAATGCCTGAAAAAATATATTAATTAGTTGAACATGTAGACAGGATACTTTTAACTAATGTGTTATATAGCATTTATTTATTATACATATTAGATAGCATTTCAAACTGTTGAGATAACATTTCATACCTCTTGGTTTCAAAGCATCTCGTCCAGCAAATGTTTTAAGGTAGAAAGGAATATGAATTTCACTTGCTGGACTACATTCCACCCGAAAAGATGGATTCAAAGTTTTAATGCTTTCTTTATAGATACTCATTTTTTGTTACTTAAGCCTTAGTTTAAATCAATATATGTCACAACAACCGTTAGACTTATCACTTTAGGCATGTATTGAAAACTTTCCTGTGCCCGCATGGGCTTAATGACTGCTGCCACATGGCAACAATGACTAGCCAAATTATACAGCACAACTTGCAGCCATTTACATTTTATTCCTCCTTATGCTATCTTCATGCATTCTGTTAATTTTGGTGCATCAGGAGCCTAAATTAATGGATTTAATAGAAATTAACCATAATGAATTAAAGGAGTTCTCCAGTTTAGTACAGCTTAATCTCTTCATGTTACTCCAATGCAGCATACATGGGTGGCATCTAAATTAAAGAGGACTCAGTGGAATACGTGCTCCTGGACTATGAGCCTTAGTGTGATATGGCTCCCAGCGGCACCTGGCTGTTCCTGGCTTCACATAGTGGGATAAACTATGAGGGCCCCCTTATTTGCTACATAACAGTCAGAGAGAGTGGAGTTGTCCACTTTAAAGCTTTCAGGAGACTATCTGTCTGCAAAGTGTAAAATTCCATGCCCTGAATCAGAGGAGGGTAATTAATCCCTTTCACACATTTATAGAGCTACGTCATTCATATGCAGTGCCTGCAACATCAAACAATGCATGGGAAGGGCTGATATGGGTTTCTATAGTACATTTTAGGACACCTTCCATTGTTTTTGGGGTGCAAGTCTGGAATGCATAATCATCTTACTATTAGAAATACTAAATACCATCTACTCGCTGACACTTGCATTCCACACTAGAGCACAAAGAACAGAACGGTTATATCTAGATATTTATTCCGATGTAATAAATATATATCACATTATTGGCTTGAAATCATCAATTATCTAATTCTAGGGAAACCAAACAGTCATTACCTATTACAGAACCAATATTAATGTAAACCAAATATAAATCTCTGCGACTTATCATCTTACCTCTACCCATATAATCTGAGTCCATCAAATCTAGGGAGTCAGAGCTGGATGGAGTTGAGTCCAATCAGGGGCATCCATCAATGTAAACCACCACCCTAAATCCCAAAATATAAAACCATATAAGAGACCTCAATCATTCATATCAGACCCATCCAAATTCATGCATCCAATTTAGCTAAAAAATAATATTAGAAGATTACTTTTTAAAACACACAGACACTTATTTTGGAAATTTATATATATCTTATCAGCAAAAATATTGTTTTATTTCAAAAACCTAGTCAGATATTTGGACTCATTAAGCCCTCCAGGAGTCACTGTTTCAAATGTATAAATTCAGCAGACTTCCTTTTTCAGTAGAATTGGTCTCCTATCACCCCTCGGATGTTAGGGGACCATTTCTACCTCTACTTCTACTAATTCACTCCTCCCCTCGACAGGGGAGGCACCCAATCAATCATCATGCTCCTGAGTACTGAAATTTGACGAACCTTCTCAATTCAGAGTATAGCCAGAGCCTTATCAGTAGCTCCACTTGTGTACATTAATGGAATGGAAGAACTGTGATTAGCCATCCTTTATCGAAAAAATTGAATAGTTTTTCCAACAAACATGCAAGGGCATTTTGAAATATAAATTAAATATCTAATCGTCATTTTTTTTTACCAACAGAGGTTATTTAAATGGGAAGATATTACTGGACTTCTCACATTTTGTCACGATTTACTTGTCTTGTGAAAGCTTTGTCTGGAACTGAAATGTCGATGTTATGGAGTATGCTTGATGACCAGTAAGAAATGTGGGCTAGGCTATGCCAGCCAGGCCTTGTGGTACTATAGCCGGGAAACCTGTAGCATGGGGGTCAGCACAGGACTGGGCACACAAATAAATGCTGCAGGGCGGAGCTTCCAACTGGAAGATTTAACCATTGTTTATTTTACAATTGGATTGAAGGAAACCATAGCTAAATGCTCGCGTCAATGGTTCAGAATACAAAGTCAAAATTTGTTTAAAAAATTTAACTGAAAGCCCAAATTTACTTAAGACATCTTTTATGGAGCCCCAATGTAATATGTCGAATGCTTTCTCTGCATCCAGAGCAAATGCATTGTGTTTTTTTTTTCCTAATGTGAGATTCCAAAATATTAATAACTTGTCTTGTTTTTCAACAGCCTGTCTCCCCCTTACAAATCTCGCCTGGTCTGATCAAATTAGGAATAAGGGGGACTAATTTATTGGCAATTAGCTTGTCATAGATTTTGATATTTGGGGCAATAATTCTGACAATACGGTGAATCTTTACCTAACTTTGTAATAGTTGTAATTTGTGCTCCAACATCTTGCTTGAAAATTGCCCTTTTTTAAAGCCCTTGCTGTATAATTTGGCAATGTTCAGAACTAGTTTATGTTAGAATGTTATGTACAAATTGTTAATGTAACCATCTGAGCCTGGCATTATACCTCTAGTCAATGATTTAGTTGATTTAGTTTTTTCTTCGTGATCTATACTCCTGATGTTACTTCATTTTTATTTTTCCATCTTATTCTCTATATGATCTGTGCATCCTCCTAAGTCTGCAATGTCATCTTTCATTTCTTGGAGAGTTGCTCATAGCTCTGCTGTGATGTCAGCTTTCAAGATAGCTAGTAGTTGCTGCATCTTGTGAACTGTAAGGGGTTCACCCTGATCTACTAATGTTAGAGATGTGTTCAGAAGGGAACTATTCTGAGTAATTGGTCCGATTGGAATTCTTCTTCTGCATATCAGTGAGTTTACACCCTCCGCTGTAGTGGATATCGGTTTCGAAAAGTATACTGAGGGATCATCTTAGTGGCTCCATCACAATTATTTCAGTGGTTGATTGTTATTGATTTTCTCAGGAAGTGTCATTATCATCATCATTTATTTACTGTTATGGCCAAAAGTTTTCAGAATGACACAAATATTTTTCACAAAGTCTGCAGCCTCAGTTTTTATGATAACAATTTGCATGTACTCCAGAATGTCATGTAGAGTCATCAAATGAATTGCAATTAATTTCAAAGTCCCTCTTTGCCATGACAATGAACTTTATCTGAAAAACAACATTTCCACTGCATTTCATCCCGGCCACAAAAGGACCAGCTGACATCAGGTAAGTGATTCTCTCGTTAACACAGGTGATAGTTTTGATGAGTACAAGGCTGGAGATCAGTCTGTCATGCTGATTGAGTTAGAATAACAGACTGGAAGCTTTAAAAGGAGGGTGATGCTTGAACTCATTGTTCTTCCTGTTAACCATGGTTATCTGCAAGGAAACATGTGCAGTCATCATTGCTTTGCACAAAAAAGCGCTTCACAGGTAATAAGGATATTGCTGCTAGTAAGATTGCATCTAAATCAACCATTTACCAGATCATGAAGAGCTTCATGGAGAGAGGTTCAATACTTGTGAAGAAGGCTTCAGGGTGCCCAAGAATGTCCAGCATGCTCCAGGACCGTCTCCTAAAGTTCATTCAGCTGCATGATTGGGGCACCACCAGAAATGGCTCAGGAATGGCAGCAGACAGGTATGAATGCAAAGTCATTTTCTCTGATGAATCCCCTGTCAGATTGTTTGGGGCATCTGGAAAAACGCTTGTCCGTAGAAGGAAAGGTGAGCGCGACCAGCAGTCCTGTATCATGCCAACAGTAAAGCATTCTGAGACCATTCATGTGCGGGGTTGCTTCTCAGCCAAGGAAATGGGCTCACTTACAATTTTGGATAAGAACACAACCATGAAAAAAGAATGGTACCAAAACATCATCCAAGAGAACTTCTCAACCACCCAAGAACAGTTTTGTGACTAACAATGTCTTTTCCAGCATGGTGGAGCACCTTGCCATTAGGCAACAGTTATAACTAAGTGGCTCGGGGATCAAAACATTGAAAATTTTGGGTCCATGGCCAGGAAAATCCCCAGACCTTAATCCCATTGAGAACTTGTGGTCAATCCTCAAGAGGCGGGTAGACAAACAAAAACCCACAAATTCTGACAAACTCCAAGAATTGATAAGGCAAGAATGGGCGGCCACCAGCCAGTATGTGTCCCAGAAGTTGATTGACAGCATGCCAGGGCGAATTGCAGAGGTCTTCAAATAGAAAGGTTAACACTGCAAATGTTGACTCTTTGCATAAACTTAATGTAATTTGCAATAAAAGCCTTTGACACTTATAAAATGCTTGTAATCTTAATTCAGTATACCATAGCAACATCTGACAAAAAGGTCTAAAAACACTGAAGCAACAGACTTTGTGAAAACCAATACTTGTGTCAGTCTCAAAACTTTTGGCCATGACTGTATATAGCGCCACTAATTCCGCTGTGCTGTATGGAGAACTCACCCACATCAGTGCCTGCCCCAATAGAGCTTACATTCTAAATTCCCTAACACACACAGACTAGGTATGTACCGGATGTCAGTTTTACAGCTGTACAGTATTGTTAAGCAACATGTGGTTGGGTTCAGAACATTTTTTACAAATTATCACACCATAGTGTTTGTTTTCAAGTTCTCCTCTATGGCAAGGTTTCACAGAACTTTCTCTAAAAATCTTTGCTTGTTTTGTCTGATCTAGAAAAACTTTCCGTCCTTCCATATGTAGCCACATGAGGGCAGCAGAACTTCACTTCTCACAATGGAGCTAGTTAACCAGTGGTTGTAAAGTTGTAGCTATGATATTAGCACAGTATATAGATGATTCAAAGCAACAATCCGTGAAGAAGTGAGTTAAGTATGATTATATCTCACAATTGTGGGAATGTCAATCTTTGTGAACTCTTTTATGGGATTGCATATATATAGATGGGTGAAAAGCATATGTGTCATGTGTAGACAGAAGTTGAAAACTCACCATTGCATCCTGTGCTACAAAGATGCTGAAGCCTCAATGGAACATTATCGTCATCTTAGTAATTAGACTTTTCAGGTTTCTTCTTATGACCAACTGAGTTTTCTTATGATCAGTGTTCTTTAGGATAACCTTTTAATATGTGAATTTGACGGGTTAGCATGGAAAGGAGTTTTTCCCATCAGTAAGTTGTAATAATGTCTTTGATTTCCAACTGTGACCCTTTGAATCTGGAACAGGAGTCTGATTAGGAGGAAACAAATCTCCAACTGCTGCCTTTTATTGCTGTTGCATTTCAGATCCTGCTATAACCACTGCAACTTAATACTGAGTTAACTCTTTGGTGGAACCGGACCCTTTATCTTGAGGGAGATAATACTCCCTAATGCTGTATCTAGGCTCCAGATGGGCCTGGTAATTGCAGAAGATTAATATTTCAGCCCAAGTCTCTTCTCTCCAGCTGTGGGCGTTTCACAAGCTCAGCCTCACCCCCTGTCATGTGGGCCTCATCATCAGATGGAACCAGTGCTCTCTGGAGCATGTAGAGTTTTTGTTATATCTAACCTGTAGATTAAACAGCGGGACCCGAATCCTGTACCCTTACAATAGGGTTCTAATTATGCAGGAGTAGTGCTGAGTCCAATTCTCATTGAAATAT